>NC_135539.1:34714277-35052610 GCF_045843805.1 Urocitellus parryii
TCATGGCCAAGTTGGTTTTATTCCAGGGAAGCAAATATGGTTTAACATATGCAAATCAATAATGTAATTCACTACATAAATAGAATTAATGACAAAAATCACATAGTCATTTCTCCTTATAAAAGGAGATAGCCTTTGATAAAATTCATTATATATTCATGATAAAAATACTGAAGAAACTAGAAATAGAAGGAACTTAACTCAGCATATATGTAGTCTCATAAAGGCTATCTATGAAAAACCCAAGGCTATCATCATAGTGAATGTGGAAAAACTGAAAGCATTTCCTTTAAAATAATTTTAAAAAAGACAAGAATGTGCATTTCACACCCTTCCTGTTGTACTAGGAACTCTAGCTAGAGCAATTAGGCAAGAGAAGGAAATAAAAGGGATTTAAACAGGAAAGAAAGAAGCCAAATTATCACTGTTTGCTCGTGATATGACCTTGTGTTTAGAAATCTATAAAACTCCACCAGAGGACTAGTAGAGCTAATAAACAAATTTAATGAAAACCAGGTTAAAAAGTCAACATACAAAAAATCAATTGCTTTCCTTTATACCAATAATGAATCTGCTAAGAAAGAAATCAGGAAAACGGTTCCATTCACAATAGCCTCAAAAAAATTAAAAAAGAAAATAAACCCAATAACCACCACCTAGGAATAAATATAACTAAGGAGATAAATGACTTCTAAAATGAAAACTCTAGGATGCTGAAGAAAGAAATCAAAAAGACCTTAGAAGATGGAAATAATGCCCATGTTCCTGGATAGGCAAAATTAATGTAAAATGGTCATATTAACAAAAGCAGTATACAGATTAAATACAGTCCCCATCAAAGTACCTATGACATTCTGCAAATAACTAGAAAAAACAGACCTAAAAGTCATTTGGTGGGGAAAAAGACTCAAAATAGCCACAGTATTTCTAAGACAAAAAAAAAAAATGCAATGCTGGAGGCATCATAATACCTGACTTCAAATTATACTACAGAGCTATAGTAACAAAACCTGCAGACACATAGACCAATGGACCAAAACAGAAGATACAGAGACAAACCCAAACAGAAACAGTCATCTGATCCTTAACAAAGGTGCCCAAAGCACACACTGGAGAAAAGACATCCATTTAATCAAATGGTGCTGGAAAACTGGGTTATCCCCATGGAGAAGAATGAGAGTAGATCCTTCTTCACCCTGCACAAAAGTCAACTCAAATTGGCTCAAAGACCTAGGAATTAGAAACTCTGCACCTCCTGGAATAAAATGTAAGGTCAATAATTGAACATGTAGACACGGGCAATGACTTTCTCAATAGCACCCCTAAAGCTCAAGAAATAATACCAAGAATTTATAATAAATGGGATAGTACCAAATTTAAAAGCTTCTGCACAGCAAAAGAAACAAGAACGTGAGGAGTGAACCTACAGAATTGAAAAAAAATCTTTGCTAACTACTCTTCTGACACAGGATTAGTATCCAGAATATGTGAAGATCACACATACACACACACACAAAAAAAAAAAAAAACCCAAAAATCTGATGAATAGTCAAATGAATTAAATAGAAATTTCTCAAAAGAATACAAATGGTCAACAAATACATGAAAAAAGTTTCTAATATTTTTAGCAATTAGGGAAATGCAAATCAAAACTACAATGAGATTTCATCTCACATCAATCAGAATGGCAGCCATCAAGAATATAAACAACAATAAATGCGGGAGAAGATGTAGAGAAAAATGAACATTTTATGCTGTTGGTGGGATTGTATATTAGTGCAACCATTATGAAAATCAGTGTGGAGTTTCCTCAGTAGACTAGTAATTGAACTGCCATAAAACATAGATACACTACTCTGTGGTATTTATCCTAAAAGTATTAAAGTCAACATACCATAGTGATGCATGCATACCCATGTTTATAGTAGCACAATTCACAATAGTCAAATTATGGAACCAGCATAGATGCCCATAAATGAATGGGTAAACAAAATGTGGTGTATATTTATATACACAATAGAGTTTTATTCAGCCCATAATCAAGAGTGAATTTATGTCATTTGCAGGAAAATGGATGGAACTTGAGAGAATTATGTTAAATGAGATAAACCATATACAGAAAGTCAAAGGTGGTATGTTTTCTCTTGTTTGTGGAAGCTAGGGAGGATAAAGAAAAAGAAAGATATAGGGTGGATCTCATGAAAATGGAAGGGAGACCAGTAGAGTAGAGGAAAGGAACCAGGAGGAGGGAAAGGAGAAATATTGGGGAATAATATTGGCCAAATTATATTGATATATCATTTATATTGTGTGCATGTAAGAGTATGTAACGACGAATCTCACCAATTATTGAAGTTCTTCAACAATTAAAGAAAATGTAAGACAACATTTTTTTTTTATGGTGCCCTTCTTTGCACATGAAGGAATGTGTTCTGTAAAACAATTAGGTGTTTCTTTCTTGGGAGATAGTTAACCTATCTAGTTACAGAACTTGGTGAGTTTGGAGGTAAGTATATACTCATGAAGCCAAGGCCACAATCCACAATGCAAGCTCTCTATCATCCCCCAAATGCCAGTTTTTTTTCATTATTACTTTTGTTTTTAAATATGCAATAATGTATTGTTAACTATAAGCATTGTAAGCTCATTTGATCTCTATGACTATTTCCTCTTATGTAACAAAATCTTTGCTTCCTTTGCTACCTTCTTATTTACCCTCCTACTAGCTTCTGACAACCCCCATTCTGCTCTCTGCTTCTATTGGCTTAATATTTTAGGTTCATCTTACAAATATCATCATGTAGTGTGTGTCCTTGTGTTTCTCACTTATTTCCCTTAACATAATGTCCTTTGGGTTTATCCATGCTGTTGTGGAAATGGCATGATTTTCTTCTTTTTTAAACTGAATAATACTGCTGAATGTGCATATACCACATTTTCTTTGTTAATCTGTTGACAGATACTTACGTTATTTCCAGATCTTGACTATTGTGGAACTGTAAATGACATAGGATTGCAGATACTTTTTTAAGATACTAATTCCAATACCTTCATATATGTACCCAAAAGTGGCATTGTGGGCTCAATGGTATTTCTATTTTTAATATTTTTAATGTTTATTTTTTAGTTGTAGTTGAACATAATACGTTTGTTTCTTTGTTTGCTTGTTTGTTTTTATGTGGTGCTGAGGATCAAACCCAGGGCCTCGTTTGTGCTAAATGAGAGCTCTACTGCTTAGCCACAACCCCAACCCTCTATTTTTAATTTTTTAGGAATCCTTCATTCTTGTTTTCTTCAGTGATTATACCAGTACACATTCCCACCAGTGGTGTAAAGGATACCCTGTTCTGTACAGCCTTACGTCGTTTATGATGATGGTGATGATGATGATGATGATGATATGTGTGTGTTTGTTATCAGGTATCAAACTCAGGGACTCTTGAATGCCACATTAGCACTTTATCACTGAACTACATACCCACCCCTTTTTATTTTGTTTGGAGACAGGTTCTTACTAAGTTACCAAGTTTGGCCTTGAACTTTCAATCTTCTTTTCCCAGCCTCCTGAATAACTGGGGTCATGTACCACCATATCCAACTCATTTGTTGTTTTTCCTTGTTTTTAAAATACCATTCTAACAGGTGTGAGGTAACGTTTCATTTTATTTCTTTATGACTAATGATGTTGAGCACCTTTTTATATAAATGTCGGCCATTTGAACATTATCTTTGGAGAAATACCTGTTCAGTTCCTTTGCCCATGTTTTAATTGAGTTCTCTCTTTCACTGCAGTTCCTTATAAAGTTTGAATATTAGCTGGTTTGCTCAAACCTTATTCTTTTTCTTATTGGAGTATTATACATAGTAGATGGGTTCATTTTGACAAAATCATACGTGGATGAAATTAATTTCAGTATCCCTTCCCACCCTTTTACTTCCTTCTTCCCTCCCCTAATTCTCCTTCCTCTACTCTACTGATCTTTCACATGTTTATTTTTTGAATGGTTCTTTGTACTTACAAATAAAGGTGAAATTATCTCACAAATAACTCATAGTTGCTGTTAGTACCTTGGTCAGGGAAGGGTTGCTTAGATCTTATGTTACCAAAAATAAATGTTAGCTGAGCACCTGCTAGATGTGATGCCAATGCTGTCCAGATATGACCACTAACATTTTTTTTTAATTTGGCAGGTATGTTATTCCATCTTTGCAGAAGCTTGATGCTGGATTTTACCGCTGTGTGGTGCGAAACCGGATGGGTGCGCTCTTACAAAGAAAATCAGAAGTTCAAGTTGCATGTATGTATTCAGTAGAGGGACCTGTGATGTTAACAAGACAAAGCAGCTGTGGGGAGCAAATCAAAATCATGTTTAGCCTTTGTAGGGACTAAGTTTATTGTTGGTTCAAGTCAAATGGAATGATTGTTGAAATTGGTGAGAGAGGAGTGAATGCTAGTGTGGCTGGCCAGGTGAGGGGCTAATGAGGCAGATGTCATGTTTTCCAATGGAAAAGGTTAAGGACCTCCATAAGGCATTGGGGAGGGTGCAATAGGGACCTCCAAAAGGCACTGGGGAGGGTGCAAAAAGGAATAAAATGACTTTTGTTTGATGAATCAGTTAGATGCTCTTATCTTGTATTATACAGAATTCAAAATGTTTTTAAAATAAAAAAGTTAAACCCATATACATCAAGTTTCATCAATTCATAATAAGTTCTTTCCAATAATGATTTGTTTGAAATCTTTTTGCTGTACTATGGAAAGTATCTGTGTCCCAGGTGTGAATAATTTTATAGCAATTTATTCTTCATTGAGCAGATTTATTTTGGAGAATGAAATTTTAAAAGTAACTGAAGGAGCAATCAGAATACAGGGAGCTTGAATTTTAATGTAGTCTTTAGGAGAAAGAGGGCAGTGAACTTGTCCTATCCATTTACACTTTTTTTTTTTTTTTGGCTAATCCAAATTCTATAAAAAGCAGAATTGATCTAAAATAGTGTCTACTTAATATTTTGCATGGGCTACCAACATGTCTCTGTGTTTAAAAGTAGAGAGAAAATGTTCTAAATTTTTAAATTACATTTTAACTTGTAGATTTTAAGGAATACTGCAGAGCTCCTAACTTGGACTGTGCTATTTTCTGAGAAGACAAGATTTCCTCATTGGTCATTTTGACCCAGTTAAGGCCTGAAACTTTGTATTAATATATAAAATAAAATAATATCTAGGACTCGGGATGTGGCTCACTGGTAGAGTGCTTGCCTAGCGTGTGAGAGGCCTGGGGTTCAGTCACCAGGTCTGCAAAATGAAAATAATCAAAATACAACAAAACTAATAGGATCTAGTTGTTTTCCTCTTCTACCTAAGTTCTAGTGACTGTATATAGTACTGATACTGTACATGTGCAGTTCTGTTTTTAAATCACTAGGCAGGCATAAATTTTTCCTGACATGTGATGATGAAGTCATTCAGCTAAATCTGTCTACAGAATAATTCATAATTTTTATTCAATAGGATATTTGAAAATATAATAAATAGAGTACAGATCAATACCCAAACCATATTTGAGTAAGTTAAGAGCCTGGAATTTATTATAATATATTAAATTCTATTTTATACAATTGAGTTTGGACTTCTCCTTGGTTAATTATTTATGTCCTTATTTCTGCCCTTCATCTCTAGCTCTTAGATGTTCCCTTAGCTTCCTTTTCTCCTTCCCTTTGATAACAAATTTCTCTTTACTTTAAAGTAACCATGGATATTTTCTTAATCTGATTCATTGGTTTGTTTTATCTTTCCCTCAAATATTATACAATGTTACATCAAAAATAATTTTTTAAAAAAAGGTAAAAATCTTACTGCAAAAAATATAATAATAATTGAATGAAAAAGCCATAGATAATACAGCTTTCTTAGGGAAAATTCCAAGTTAATATACATTTTAAAATGTAGTGTTTGCCATATCTATGTTTGTACACATTAATCTGTATCTAATCATAATATGGGTATTTTTCAAAAATTTCAAGGTACCATTTTAAAAATTAGCCATTTATATCTACATTTGAATTGCTGTTTTTTCCCCTGTTGACCTCATTTTTATGTTTTTAACCATTAGAACAAGAGTGACCTAAATTAAGTCAACAGTGAATAGGTAAGAAAACTCCTTATAAACTCCACACTAGTTAGAAAATATTGCTCCCAAAATACCTGCTAGGGAGGCAGACACCCCAGAAATGAATAGGAGGAGAAACCAAGTGGAGCAAGAAGTGGTGCTGGGGAGAACAGGCCTGAAAGATTTGGTAGCTGGGAGAGGTCCAGAAGCATTTTTTCACAGTTCCAACAGCTTTCTGACAACAGCTTCCTGTACCTCTAGGATAATTTGCAGCATTTTATTTTAGTGTTGCAAGCAGTTGCAATCATCCTCTTTGTTGTTACAATAAGATAAAGGAGGTGTGACTCTGTGGAGTAATAAGCTTCTTGGCTACTTTGGAAGTGCAGGGCTTTGCCTCTTGCTTCTTTCCAGCCAGATCTGTGCTTGACAGTGCTGCACTTCAGCCTCGCCGATCTTATTGTTAAGCCTAGCATCATTGCCAACTTTACTGTAAAATATAGTTATTTCCATCTCCAACCTCTACTCCCCCCACAAATTGTTTTCTAGACTTAAAAAATCTAATTTCTCTCTGCAGATATGGGAAATTTCATGAATTCAGACCAGAAGAAGACTGTTTCACAAGGACATGCAGCAGTTCTAAACTTACTGCCCATCACCAGCTGCCCCAGACCTCAAGTGACCTGGTTTAGAGAAGGGCACAAGATTATTCCAAGCAACAGAATGTAAGTTTCTTTAAACATTAAAGCTTCAGATACAATTGATTATGCTCACTGGCACCATTTACATATTAAGTGAACCAATTAAGGTTACCAGTGATTTGAAAAGAATAGCCTTGTCTAGGAGTCCTAACTCAGTCCTTAATAAATAGCTATTTTGAGACTGGTTTGGTCATTTTTTAACAGCTTAAGCAGTGCCCATGTAATATTATTCTTCAGTATGTTGCACACCTGGAACCTAAAGAACTCCTGCCCACTCTTTGTAGCCCATTCTTTCTGTTCTTGGATGGAGTTTAAGGTGTCATGGTCATTCTTGAATTGTATCTAGCTTCTAGTTCTGGTTTAACCAGCCTGGTATTTACTTGTACAGCTGTGGGATTTCCCTCCTCTTTTTATTGAGCCATGTTTGATACTACTTTCTCCGACGATAAAACAGTAATTACTGCTTATTTCTCTTTATCCTTTTATCCTACCATGACAGTTTTATTTCCTTTCGTCTAATTAGTGGCTCGCCCATCTATTGCAGAATAGTCATTTTGTGATTAGTTAAGCATTATTTCAAGGTGTTCTTGCCTATCCCACATTCAAGATATTTATCTAATGCCAGACAGGTTTTCTTCATTTGGAGCTTTAAGTGATTAAAATGAACATTTGGTATATATTTTATAACTAGACATTTTGCAATCTAAAGACAATATTCCAAATATAAAGGTTTCAAGGATGATAATTTCCAAGAGGATCATGAAATGCTGTAAGCTTAGAGTAAAAGTCAAATATTTGTTCTGCCAAGTGGTTGCATTTACATAAAAATTCATGATGGGAAGAAGCTTTTGTGTGTTTTGTTTTTCAAAAAGAACATTTCTAAGACAATTTGTTGAAAAAATTTCAATTGAAATTATGAAAGTAACTGTGGCATAAACCTTCTTTCTCCCCTATCGGAGCACCCATGGAATCTCTTCTTTAAGCCCAATTTTGTCATTTGTCCACCTAGGTATTGGAACACTTTTTGAATCTAGAATATCCATAAGCTTATTTAGCAAATGTTTTTATTTTGGTTATTGAAACAGGAAAAAAACCCATGAAATATGTGTAAAAGCCATATTTTTAAATTCTAAAACTATGAATGATCTTAGAAAATGGAATAACTGCTATCTCTTTTGTTTTTGTTTTGAGAAAAGTAACTTAGATATCCACCTTTATATTGATTCCAATCATCGCAGATGCCTTTCGAGTTTGGGTGAAACAAAAAAAAAAATGAAGGATCAATATCTCATTGCCTTAGGAAATTGTTAGACTGAGCAAATGGCAGCTCAGAGTTTTTATAAATGTTCTGGAAACTTCCAGTGTTGAACACAGTATGACAGGTGAAAGAGGAATAATTGCTAGAGGAAAATTGGTACCAGGAATGGGGAGGTAGATTGAATCAAGCTTCTTCTTAATTATTATCAATTCCAGTAAAATATGTGGTGAAAGGGTTATTTTAACTTGATAGCAAATAAGCATGTATTAATTTATTAACTTGTGGTTTAGCTTTATTTATAAAATAATGTTTATTCAAGAAGTATGAAAGGGTACACAATAAAATAACACTTAATTTCATGAGCTTTTTTAAGTTTGCAGATTCGTGCTAAAGAGTGTTTAATTCCTAATGAGCTAATAAAGTAAAAATACTGTTAGGGCTTTAGTTTAGTGTCCCATCAAACAAATGGTCTGCTTACAATTGTGATGCTACTGATAAACATCCAATCTCAGTGAAACAATGTGCTAGTATACCTCTTTTAAAAGAGATGAAATGAGAATGATTATGGACATTTATACTTCTGCAAGGCCTTTTAGCTTCATATTTTCTACCTCATAATCACTCCACATTTATTAAGTACCTGCTATGCAAGATATCATAAATCAGTAAATGCATGGCTTTCTTCACAAATTTATATATCATTTATATATGCTTTCCACTTCTAAAAATTCCACTTTTGACTAAAGATGGAAAGACATTCCTGCCCAGATGGTTGGCAGGCAAAAGTCAGATGGCATCAGATGTACATCATCAGAGGTGCTTTTCCAACCTGGAACATTTGGCTGGAAGCCTCATACACATTGAAACATTGCATCTGCCTTAAACCTCTTCAGTCAGTTTCCTGACCCAACAGGACTGAGGGAACTTTGTCTAGGCAGAGGAACCTCTTTACCCCTCCCACTATTTGTTAACATTATCTCATGTTGAGCTTTTAGGCTTAGAAGTAAATTATTATTATTTTTTTCATTTTGAAGAGAAACAGTAAGTCTTGTTTCCCAAGTTGAAAAATTAGTTAAATAGCCTATTAATAATCTTGGTGGCTATTATTTGTTGAGGATCTCTTGAAACATATCTTCTCTAATCCTCACAATTGGCTTCTGAGGCAAGTATAATTAGTTCTACTTACAACCTTCAGAACTGCAAATTAGAGCTGCAGACTTACCTAAGGGCACAGCTGATGAGCTAAAATTCCAACTCAGGTCTACACATCATTCTCTCTTCTGTATCAGGCTAATTCTTTTCACTTTACTTGCTGAACTTTCTTCATACTCTTGGTCATTTTTTCCATATATTGTTTGTCTTTTTCCTCATTCATGTAGAATGAATTTGAAACTTTCAATTTGAAACAAAGTTTCACTTTTGACTCACATGGAAAGGCATTTCTCTTTTGCTCCTGCCCAGATGGTTGGCAGGCAAAAATCAGATGGCATCAGATGTATTCTGCACCACCAGAGGTGCCTTGAAAATCTAGAATATTAAGCCCAAAGTGCATTGTACACATGGGAACATTGATCTTCTTATATAGGTTATATTTAGATTAACCTAGACTTGTGTATAGGTATCAGTTATTGCTGTATTTCAAAACTAGAATCTAATAAGATTTCATTCTGGATTGGATGTGGGATGTGGTGGAGGGAAGCTTAAGATTTCTGGCCTGATCAACTGATAGGGTAGAATTAACTTTTCCTGAAATAGGGAGACATTTTGGGGAGAAGCAAGTTTTGTATATATGTGGGTGGGATTTGATGGTGGTGTCTGCAGTTTCTTTTGGACATTTGAAGTTTGAGGTGTATATTTGCGTAGCCAAAAGGAACCAATGATTAGATAGTTGTATGTATCAGACCCAAGGTTAGCAAAGATATCTAGGCATGTTAATGATATTTAAAGCTTTTTACAAACCTATGAAACATATGAGCAGCAGGTCCAAGGGCTCCCATTGCATCAGTCTTGTCTGAAAGTCACAGAGGTTGACTTTGGTTGTCTTTTGAAAAAAAAAAAAAAAAGACTTTCTAAATTTTTTTTTGAGTACAGGGAATTATAGAACTGAATAATAGGAGAGGGCTCAGCAGTTACCAGGGTTGCTCTGTGGTCCAGGGAGCTAATCAATAATGTAATAGTCTCCCAAAGACATCAAGGGCCTAATTCTGGGAACATGTGAACATGATAGGTTACATGGCAGAGGGGAATTATAATTGAAAAAGAACTGATACAGATGGGAAGAAGGGACAAAAGGAAAAAGGCAATCTCCCAACTAGTGCAGTCAAGATTTAGTATGTTGGGGCTGGGGATGTGGCTCAAGTGGTAGTGTGCCTGCCTGGCATGCGCGGGCGCTGGGTTCAATCCTCAGCACCACATAAAAATAAAATAAAGATGTTGTGTCCACCGAAAACTAAAAAATAAATATTAAAAAAAAAGATTTAGTATGTCTACCCTATGACAGGTGCATGCTCATATGCTGGCACCTCTCTGTCTCAGCATCTTGCCCATAGGCTTTAACCCTGAGAGTCACATTCCAATGTATGTTACCTATATATTCCAGGACAGAGGTTTCATTCTCCCAAGCTTCCTCTGCTACCTCTGGGAGGAGAAAGGCTAAGCATTTCTTTTGTAGTATGGATAGGAGAGGTAGTAACTAGATCCTCATGCCCACCTTGTAGCAGTTCTCTTTTGAATACTTGGGCTCTTACAACATCATTGTCCTAATAGTATGGTTTCCATCAAAACTTTGAGACAAGAAAAGAAACTTTTTTTTAACATCCTGGATATTCTGTATTGCAATAACTATTTGAATCTGTAGGTTCTGTCTATTCAAATAATTTTTGTTTTTTTGTCCCACCCACCTCCCATGGTACAGGGGATTGAACCCAGGGCATTCTACATCTATATCCTTGGTCCTTTTTATTTTTTATTTGAAACAGAGTCCTGCTAAGTTGCTGAAGCTGGCCTCAATCTTGTGGTACTCCTGCCTCAGCCTCCTGAGTCACGGGGATTATAAGTGTGTGACACTGCACCTGGCCCAGATATTTTTCTAATCAGACCCAGTCCTTGACCCTGGGTGTTGACCCTCTGAAACATCTTTGTTTCTTAAACTATATTTCACCTGGTGGTATGGTAGCATACCACTAGGGTAGTAGAATGAATAAAGGATGTGAAAAAAAGTCAGATAGTGTCTGTAAACAGAAGGAGGAAAAAGATAAGAATAACAAACATCAAGAATAAAGGCTATTGGATCATAAAAATATCCTGGAAAAGCAAATGATATTTTGGAAGAATTGAGAATAAGTTAAATTCAGAATTTTGAATAGGTAATTATGGGGTTTATTTATATGATAAGATGAAAAATGCATGTTTATTTATGATTTATTGAAACCAAACAGCTAATTTTCTATCTTTGCATATCAAAGATGAGAATAGCTTTTTAAAAATAAGTATAGTCTTATTTTAAAATAAAATTATTCTGTGTGTTCTTTGGTTTATATTTTCTGTTTCCTTCTATTTCTCAAACTATAAAATGTGAATCTTGATGCCATGTAATGCTTCTCTTACCTCTGGGAGGGAATTTATGTTGGCAGTTATCAGATTAGGACACCAAAACTAGGTCTGCTTAATTGCAGATTTTTGTGTTTAAATTGCATCCTGTAGTCTACCTGACAGGAATCTGAAAGCATAAGTGTTTTGCATGTGTTTTACTGGAATTGTGAAGTTTATGGTTAAATATTTCAAACCTCCAGTCAGTACTGCAATAGACGGCTTTCAAATAATGATCTGGACTGTGAAGCATGGGCAGTAAACAGAATCCCAGGTGACTGGGAAACATTCTGAGTCATAATTGTCCCTGCTTAAATACTTGAACATCCATTAACTTATTACCATTTCATTTCAATTGCCCCAAGAAAAATTTGTTTAAATTAACACTTGTATTGGAAGTCACAACTTAATGCTTGAATAAAGTAGATCTGGTTGTAATAATATTTTTATAGTTAACTGAGCTTTCAAAATAATGTGCTTTTAAAATTTTTATATTATATTTTATGGGTATTTTGTAAATGTTATAGAGTATATCTGTATGTGCAAACTGAGCCATGTTGAGTTTAACTAAAAAAGGCTTGGAGATACGGCTTCCAGAACTGCTTTTGCTACAACTCTCACCTTGGGCAAATTACTTTTTTTCCTTTGTTTCCTTTTTCTCATGTCAAAAATGAAAATGGTGAATCGACTACTTCTAATATTCTTTCCAGTGTTAACATGGAACAATGCTTTTATGGATGTTGGGTGCTTCTGGCCGGTTTGGTCTCTCCCTCTCTCTTCCTTCCTCTATGCATTCTATAAATAGTTACTGAGCACTTACTTAGTGCCAGGTGCTGTTCTGGTTGCTAAGTAGAGAAAGGAAAGTGAAGTCTCAAAAGAACTGTCAGTGATGAAGGAATGGGTTAGTAAGCAGGGTCTTCTCAGTTGAGGATGAAGGTTCAGAGGACATGAGCAGGACAGGATAGCAAAGAGCACTGAGCTGGTGTGGGGCTCCTTTAAACTGTGCGTGAATGACAGCCTCTTTAGGGAAGTGACATTTTAAAAAGCCATTTTATCAATTTATAATTTATATACAACAAACTGTACAAATTTCAAGCACACAGGCTGATGGATTTTAACAACTGTGTGCACAGAAGTACTCACCATCCTAGTGGAGAGAGTTCCCTCCACTCTTTCCTCCAGTCTTGCCCTGCCAATATTCTTATTTCTTTTACCATATATTAGCAGTTGTTACCTCTCCTAAAATTTCATAGAAATGAAATCATTGAATATGAAATCTTTTGTATCTTACTTTATTTATTCAACATAATTTCTGTGATATTCTCAATATGATATTTAATAATAACAATAATTAGCAATTTTTGAGTGCCAGACACTTTTTAAGTGTTTTATATATAATGATTTATTTAATCCTCACAGCAGCCCAGTGGGTCAGTACTGTTATTATCCTCACATTACTGGTGAGAAGAGAGGCCAACAACCAGGCCGTGTTAGTGCCCTTGGATTCCTGAGAACACACTTGGCCCTCTATGCTATGCTGGCTCTTAGGGTGATGTCCAAGGGTGGGAAGCAGTTAGCAATGCACAGACCCAGCAGAGGTGTGTTCTAGGCAGAGGACAAAGACAGACAGGTACAGGAAAGAGCTGCATGTATTTGCACAAATTAAGAGTCTATGGTATGGTCAGATAAGTGTGGTGAGAAAGGTACAGACAAGTAGTCAAAAAGAGACCCAGAGACCCTGTAGGCCCCAGAATCTGGAAAGGAATATAAGTTTTATTCTATATTTGTAATGTTTTGAACAACCAATAAAAAAATTTTTTAAAAAACTGGGAATCCTTTGAAAGATGGTTCCCTTTTATTTTGTTCTTGAAAATAAGTTTTAATTGTGGTAAAAATCTATATAACATGAAATTTGCCATTTTAACATGTAATCCAGAGGCATTAAATACATTCATGTTGTTGTGCAACCATTACTAATATCCACACCCATAACTTGGAAAACTGGAGCTCTATACTCATAACACACTAACTCTTCACTCTCTCTTCCCTGCAGCCCTTGGAAATCACCAATCTATTTTCTGACTATGAGTTTAACTACTCTATGGACCTCATAGGTGTGGACTCTACAGTATTTTTCAGTTTTGCCTTGTTTAATTTTTTTTCAGTTTTTAATTAAATAGTGTTTTGAGATAATTGTAGATTCACATGCACCTACAAGAAATAATTCAGATTGCTGCTATGTACTCTTTCACCAATTTCAGTAAATCTTGAAAAACGGGCATAGTATCACAATCCAGGATACTGACAATAATACAAATAAGATACAGAATATTTCTGTCTATACAATGATCTCCCACATTGCTCTTTTGTGGCTACAATTAGTTTTCTCCTTCCTAAACCCTTCTCTAAACTCTGGCAATTACTAATCTGCTTATTCTTTGTATAATTTTGTCATTTCAAGAATTTGTATAAGTGGAATCATGCAATATGTAGTCTTTTGTAGTTGACTTTTTTATTGTTGGTTGTTCAAAACATTACATAGTTCTTGATATATCATATTTCACACTTTGATTCAAGTGGGTTATGAACTCCCATTTTTACCCCGTATACAGATTGCAGAATCACATCAGTTACACTTCCATTGATGTACATATTGCCATACTAGTGTCTGTTGTATTCTGCTGCCTTTCCTATCCTCTATTATCCCCCCTCCCCTCCCCTCCCCTCCCCTCTTCTCTCTCTACCCCCTCTACTGTAATTCATTTCTCCCCCTTGTATTATTTTTCCCTTTCCCCTCACTTCCTCTTGTATGTAATTTTGTATAACCCTGAGGGTCTCCTTCCATTTCCATGCAATTTCCCTTCTCTCTCCCTTTCCTTCCCACCTCTCATCCCTGTTTAATGTTAATCTTCTTCTCATGCTCTTCGTCCCTACTCTGTTCTTAGTTAATCTCCTTATATCAAAGAAGACATTTGGCATTTGTTTTTTAGGGTATGGCTAGCTTCACTTAGCATAATCTGCTCTAATGCCATCCATTCCCCTCCAAATTCTATGATTTTGTCATTTTTTAATGCAGAGTAATACTCCATTGTGTATAAATGCCACATTTTTTTAATCCATTGAAGGGCATCTAGGTTGGTTCCACAGTCTTGCTATTGTGAATTGTGCTGCTATGAACATTGATGTAGCAGTGTCCCTGTAGCATGCTCTTTTTAGGTCTTTAGGGAATAGACCAAGAAGGGGAATAGCTGGGTCAAATGGTGGTTCCATTCCCAGCTTTCCAAGAAATCTCCATACTGCTTTCCAAATTGGCTGCACCAATTTGCAGTCCCACCAACAATGAACAAGTGTACCCTTTTCCCCACATCCTCGCCAGCACTTGTTGTTGTTTGACTTCATAATGGCTGCCAATCTTACTGGTATGAGATGGTATCTTAGGGTGGTTTTGATTTGCATTTCTCTGACTGCTAGAAATGGTGAGCATTTTTCCATGTACTTGTTGATTGATTGTAAGTCCTCCTCTGAGAAGTGTCTGTTCAGGTCCTTGGCCCATTTGTTGATTGGGTAATTTGGTATCTTATTGTCTAATTTTTTGAGTTCTTTATATACTCTGGATATTAGGGCTCTATCTGAAGTGTGAGGAGTAAAGATTTGTTCCCAGGATGTAGGCTCCCTATTTACCTCTCTTATTGTTTCTTTTGCTGAGAAAAAACTTTTTTAGTTTGAGTAAGAACCATTTGTTGATTCTAGTTATTAACTCTTGTGCTATGGGTGTCCTATTGAGGAATTTGGAGCCTGACCCCACAGTATGTAGATCGTAGCCAAATTTTTCTTCTATCAGATGCCGTGTCCCTGATTTGATATCAAGCTCCTTGATCCATTTTGAGTTAACTTTTGTGCATGACGAAAGAAAGGGATTCAGTTTCATTTTGTTGCATATGGATTTTCAGTTTTCCCAGCACCATTTGTTGAAGATGCTATCCTTCCTCCATTGCATGCTTTTAGCCCCTTTATCAAATATAAGATAGTTGTAGTTTTGTGGGTTGGTTTCTGTGTCCTCTATTCTGTACCATTGGTCCACCTGCCTGTTTTGGTACCAGTACCATGCTGTTTTTGTTACTATTGCTCTGTAGTATAGTTTGAAGTCTGGTATCGCTATACCGCCTGATTCACACTTCCTGCTTAGCATTGTTTTTGCTATTCTGGGTCTTTTATTTTTCCAAATGAATTTCATGATTGCTTTCTCTATTTCTATAAGAAATGCCTTTGGGATTTTGATTGGCATTGCATTAAACCTATAGAGAACTTTTGGTAATATCGCCATTTTGATGATGTTAGTTCTGCCTATCCATGAACAAGGTATATTTTTCCATCTTCTAAGATCTTCTTCTATTTCTCTCTTTAGGGTTCTGTAATTTTCATTGTATAAGTCTTTCACCTCTTTTGTTAGGTTGATTCCCAAATATCTTATTTTTTTTGAGGATATTGTGAATGGAGTGGTTGTCCTCATTTCCATTTCAGAGGATTTGTTGCTGATATACAGGAATGCCTTTGATTTATGTGTGTTGATCTTATATCCTGCCACTTTGCTGAATTCATTTATTAGCTCTAATAGTTTCTTTGTAGACCCTTTTGGGTCTGCTAGGTATAGAATCATGTTATCTGCAAATAGTGATAATTTAAGTTCTTCTTTTCCTATTTTTATGCCTTTAATTTCTTTCGTCTGTCTAATTGCTCTGGCCAGTGTTTCGAGTACTATGTTGAACAGAAGTGGTGAGAGAGGGCATCCCTGTCTTGTTCCAGATTTTAGAGGGAATGCCTTCAGTTTTTCTCCATTCAGAATGATGCTAGCCTGAGGCATAGCATAGATTGCTTTTACAATGTTGAGGTATGTTCCTGTTATCCCTAGTTTTTCTAGAGTTTTGAACATAAAGGGATGCTGTACTTTGTCGAATGCTTTTCCTGCATCTATGGAGATGATCATATGGTTCTTATTTTTAAGTCTATTGATGTGGTGAATAACATGTATTGATTTCCGTATATTGAACCAGCCTTGCATCCCAGGGATGAATCCAACTTGATCATGGTGCACAATTTTTTTGATATGTTTTTGAATCCGTTTTGCCAGAATTTTATTGAGGATTTTTGCATCTAGGTTCATTAGAGATATTGGTCTGTAGTTTTCTTTCTTTGAAGTGTCTTTGTCTGGTTTAGGAATCAGGGTGATGTTGGCCTCGTAGAATGAATTTGGAAGTTCTCCCTCTTTTTCTATTTCCTGAAATAGCTTGAAAAGTATTGGTATTAGTTCCTCTTTAAAGGTTTTGTAAAACTCTGCTGTATATCCATCCGGTCCTGGGCTTATCTATGCCTTCACTATCTTCTATTTTATTGGAGTATAAGGATTCAAAATAATTTCTGATTATCTTCTATATTTCTGAAGTGTCTGTTGTGATGTTGCCTTTTTCATCCCGTATGCTAGTAATTTGAGTTCTCTCTTTTCTTCTCCTCATTAGCATGGCTAAGGGTCTGTCGATTTTATTTATTTTTTCAAAGAACCAACTTTTAGTTTTGTCAATTTTTTCAATTGTTTCTTTTGTTTCGATTTCATTAATTTCAGCTCTGATTTTAATTATTTCTTGCCTTCTACTTCTTTTGATGTTGTTTTGCTCTTCTTTTTCTAGGATTTTGAGATGAAGTATGAAATCATTTATTTGTTGGTTTTTTCTTTTTTTAAGGAATGAACTCCAAGCAATGAATTTTCCTCTTAGAACTGGTTTCAATGCGTCCCATAGATTCCGATATGTTGTGTTTGTGTTTTCATTTATCTCTAAGAAGTTTTTAATTTCCTCCTTGATGTCTTCTATAACCCATTGATCATTCAGTAACCTATTGTTCATTCTCCAAGTGATGCATTATTTTTCCTTCCTTCTTTTATCGTTGATTTTCAGTTTCATTCCATTATGATCAGATAAGATGCATGGTATTATATCTACTCCTTTATATTGTCTACGAGTTGCCCTGTGACATAATATATGATCTATTTTTGAGAAGGATCCATGTGCTGCTGAGAAAAAAGTGTAACTGCTTGATGTTGGGTGGTATATTCTATATATGTCAATTAAGTCTAGGTTATTAATTATGTTATTGAGTTCTATAGTTTCCTTATTCAACTTTTGTTTGGAAGATCTGTCCAGTGGTGAGAGAGGTGTGTTGAAGTCTCCCATGATTATTGTATGGTGGTCTATTAGACTCTTGAACTTGAGAAGAATTTGCTTGATGAACATAGCTGCACCATTGTTTGGGGCATATGTATTTATGATTGTTATGTCTTGTTGGTGTATGGTTCCCTTGAGCAGTATGTAGTGTCCCTCTTTATCCCTTTTGATTAACTTTGGCTTGAAATCTATTTTATTTGATATGAGTATGGACACTCCTGCTTGTTTCCACAGTCCATATGAGTGATATGATTTTTCCCAACCTTTCACCTTCAGTCTATGTATATCTTTTCCTATCAAATGTGTATCCTGTAGGCAGAATATTGTTGGGTCTTGTTTTGTGATCCATTCTACTAGCTTGTGTCTCTTAATTGGTGAGTTTAAGCCATTAACATTTAGGGTTATTATTGAGATATGGTGTGTTCTTCCAGCCATATTTGTTTATTTATGTTACTAAACATGGTTTGTTTTCCTCTTTGATTATTTTCCCCCCTTTACTGTCCTACCTCCCACTGTTGGTTTTCATTGTTATTTTCCATTTCTTCTTCCTGTAATGTTTTGCCAAGGATGTTTTGAAGAGATGGTTTTCTAGCTGCAAATTCTTTTAACTTTTGTTTATCGTGGAATGTTTTAATTTCATCTTCCATCCTGAAGCTTAATTTCACTGGATACACGATTCTTGGTTGGAACCCATTTCCTTTCAGTGTTTGAAATATGTAATTCCAGGATCTTCTAGCTTTCAGAGTCCGTGTTGAAAGATCAGCAGTTATCCTCATTGGTTTACCCCTAAATGTAATCTGCTTCCTTTCTTTTGTAGCTTTTAAAATTCTCTCCTTATTCTGTATGTTGGGCATCTTCATTATAATGTGTCTAGGTGTGGATCTCTTATGATTTTGCACATTCGGCGTCCTGTAGGCTTCTAGGATTTGGGATTCTGTCTCATTCCTCAAGTCTGGGAAGTTTTCTCGTATTATTTCATTGAATAGATTGCTCATTCCTTTGGTTTGGACCTCTATACCTTCCTGTATCCCAATGACTCTTAAGTTTGGTCTCTTTATGTTATCCCATATTTCTTGGATGTTCTGCTCATGGTTTCTTAACAGTCTTGCTGAGCTGTCTATGTTCTTTTCAAGTTGAAATACTTTGTCTTCATTGTTTGATGTTCTATCTTCTAAGTGTTCTACTCTGCTGGTAGTATTCTCAATTGAGTTTTAAAGTTGGTTTATTGCTTCCTGCATTTCTAGGATTTCTGTTTGTTTGTTTTTTATTACCTCTATCTCCCTGTATAGTTGATCTTTTGCTTCTTGGATTTGTTTATGTAATTCATTGTCAAAATGATCTTTCATTGTCTGATTTTGCTGTCTAATGTCTTCCTTGAGACTCCAGATCATCTGAAGCATGTATATCCTGAATTCTTTATCTGACATTCCATCTGCTGCAGCTATTACCTCTTTTAAAGTTGAGTTGACCTGCATTGCTTGTGGTCCTTTCTTTCCTTGTCTTTTCATACTGCTCGAGTTTCTTTCTGCTTGGTGAAACTGTTGTGTTTTTGAAATTTTCCCCCTATATATTTATCATGCTCTTGTATATTTGAAAAGTCTCCCTTGCAGGACGGGCAGTGGCTGTGCACCTCCTCCAATTGGGATGATCTGTCTACCACGCTGGCGGGCCGCTGAGTCTGTTCTGCTGGTCGGTCGCAGGTCTGCCTACCTTGCAGGCGCGGGCGGTGGCTCTGCTCTGCCCCTCTTCCAATTGGTGTGACGTGTCTACCACGCCTGCGGACCCCTGGGCCTGTTCTGCCGCTGGGTCACCATTCTGCCTACCTTGCAGGAGCGGGCGGCAGCTCTGCTCTGTCCCTACTCTAATTGTGGTGACGTGACTTCCACGCCGGCGGGCCACTTGGCCTGTTCAGGGTGCAGGTGGCGGCTCTGCTCTGCCCCTACTCCAATTGGGGTGACATGATTACCATGCCCGAGGGTCGTTGGGCCTGTTCCGGATGCGGGCGGCGGCTCTGCTCGACCCCTACTCCAAATGGGGTGATGTGACTGCCATGCCGGCCGGTCGCTGTGCCCCTCAGTCCAGGAGGCGGGGGAGCTTCTGAGGCGGCTCCTCGTGCTGCGCCTCTCCTCCCCCCTCCAGGCCACTGCCGCTGTCACCGCCGCCACTCAGCCTCTGGCTTGCTCCCGGCGGGCCTGGGCCCGGCTCCGCTTCACCTCGTCCCCTACTCTGGCCGCTGGAGCCTGGTGTCCTCTGTAGTTGACTTTTTTATTCAGTATAATTCTCTGATTTGTCAATGATCTTGTCAACATTCTTTCACGGATTGTTGGGTTCTTGTTATTGTTGTGTAGTACACCTTGGTGTGGATGTGCTTCAGTTTGTGTTATCATTGCCCTGTTGAAACACATCTGGTTTGTATCTAGTTTGGGCCACTATGAATAAAGCTGCTATAAAAGATTCTTGTGTGAGCATAAGACTTTCTTTCTCTGAGATAAATACTCAGGAATGCAATGACTGAGCTATATGTTTTGGAATTTTTGTTGCTGTTGTTTAGAAAAATTTCCAGAGTGGCTATACCATTTTATATTTGAACCAGCAATATATGAATGATCGAGTTTCTCTGCTTCCTCTGTAGCATTTGGTGTTGTCTCTATATTTTACTTCAGTCATCCTGATAGGTATATAATGGTATCTCATTGAGTTTTTAATTTTCATTTCCCTTAATGGCCAGTGATGTTGAACATCTTTTCATGTGCTGTTTTAAAAAAAGACCAAATAGGAAAACTCAAATGTCACAACTTGAAAAATGTATTCATTTTTTTAAAAAAAGTAAAAGAGCAGGCAATATGCAGCTAAAATGAAAACTGTTATTCTGGTAAATCTGAGGAAAATACTCAGAATAAAGCACAGAGATTGAAATGTGGAAACTATGGAGAAAGACTAAGATAGAGGATAGAAGGATAATCAGTAGACATGTCAGATGATTCAAGAAGGAATGGAAAGAATGGGGGTTAGATAACGTTTAAAGATATCATTTCTACAGTGTTTTCTCAAATGATGAGTCTTCAGAGTCAATAAACAGAACAAACTTCAAATGGAGTACAAATAAATCCACATCCATACATGTTATAATTTAACTACAATACGTAAAAGACAAAGATCTTTTTAATATTTTTTTTAATTGTAGATGGACACAATACCTTTATTTTATTTATTTATTTTTAAGTGGTGCTGAAGATTGAACCCAGTGCTCACTGTAACTCCAGCCCAACAATGATGATATTAAAAGCATAACAGAAAGAACAATAATTAGAAAATAGACAGCAATAATGTGAAAGATAATATAATAATACCTTCAGAAAGCCATAGAATTTTGCATCCTGCTAAACTAACATTCAAAACTGAGGAGAAAGTGAAGATATTTTCAGATAAGACTGAAAATTTATATTCCTAAGCAAGTTACTAAAAAAATGAAGATTGAGAAAAGATACTGAATTTAGTAGGTAATGGGATGTTAGAAATGTTGGTCTTCATTTTATTTTCTCTAGTTAACAAAGGTTTAGTAATTTAAAAATATGTACATAAAAGAGAGACAGCAAGTTGTGGTAATTCTTTGGGACCCTGTGAATGGCTGCTGAGTATGGTGTGATGTCCCTAGTGGGTACATGAAGGCGAGGTGGTGCTTTTCCCCTAAGATGAGGAATAACAGAGAATATTTATATGCCCGTGGAAATTATCTGAGGGAGAGTAGGGCTGGGAAAATTCAAGAGAGAGCGAATACATGAGAGGCGCAAACCCTCATGGAGGGGATGTGGGCTAGGGATGAGGGCATTCCCAGATAAGGATGGGGCCCTGCAGCTGTGCAGTGTACAGTCCCATAACTATATGTGTGGTGCTTCAAGGCCCTTAACAAAGTCTAGGACAGCTTCCACCCTAACAGGTCAGAAACCAGAACACAGGTATGCATGTATGTTATTTGATAGTTGTAAGAAATCGATGGATTTTTTTTTTTTTTTGTAGATTTCAACTCTCTCTAAATACTGGGATGAACTTGTGAGCTTGAGGTGACATGTGCCACTTGAAGAGAAGTGAAGGTTTTAAATAATCATCCAGGGAGACTTGTGGGGCTTGTGGGATCCTTTGAGTGCAAGTGCACAGTTACAGTGTGTGATGATGGATTTAGGGATGAAATGACAGACAAATATGATTCTGCTAGAAGACTGTGAGCACCTGTGAATTAGATGAATAGTTAGAGTGGGCAAAGGAGAGGAAGTGGGTGTATTAGGCTCTGCCTTCTTATTCTCACCTTGACCATTCATCCAATCCTAGACATTGGGCTTCTCCTTCCAAAGAGATCAACTGATGCAATCCAGTAACATGATAGAGTTGAATTTTTTGTGGGGCAAACATTCATCATTAGAGAATTAGAACAGTTGAATGCATGTGTATCAGCAAATAAGGTATAGCACCCCATCTCTACGCACCTCCCCGAGATTTTCCTGTGGGTTGTGCCCTCCTTGCTCCTGCTGTCCTAGGATCTCTGCTATAAAGGGTTGGTATGCAAGCTGTTGCAAAGGCTCTGTTTTCTGGGAAAAGTGGACTAACTTGTGAAGTATTTGAAGTCTAGACTTCAGACTGGAACTTGAAAAGGATTGACGAGGTTTAGGGAGTGATCATAAGAGAGAGAGTATGAAAATACTGAAAGAGTATGGAAATAAAGGTCAGTGGCTGTGGGAGGACTAAGGCACCCAGGCCAGTGTTAGAGTGAGGACAGTAGTCAGTGGAAGGCAGATATCAGGGCCTATAGGTAAATGGAGCATTTGGAGCCTTGGAAGTGACATCACTGAGAAGAAACACAAGTATAGCCTGATCTCATGGGCTTTAAGGCAGCTGGGACTTGGAAGGAGAAAGGGTGGGAATGGTTGGCTAGTGCCTGCTTGTGGCTTTGGTGGGGGCTTGCTCTGGGTAGACTAGATGTGTTGAAGGCCTCCTGGGACTGCTCCTTTGGGCATTTGATTCCAGCGTCTGGCAGCTTGGAATCTCACCAAAGAAGTATATGTCCTGGGGCACCCCGGCTTCATTTATGCAGCAGGGAGCATGATTTTTGGAGTGAGAATAGTGAGATTTAGTGGTAGGTTAGATTATAAGCAATAAGGTAATTTGCCCACTAGTATCCAATGAAGTGAAGACTGTGCAATATGTCCCCCTCAAAAACAAACAAACAAAAACAACTAATGCCTGGGTATTTACCCTTGAAGATGCTGTATAGATGCATTCCTCTGCATGGCTGTGAATATGTCTTCTGTGACACACAGCAAACTGAGTGTAAGGGAGAAACCCTCAGGTAAAGAATATACCGCAGCTCAGGGCACAGTCTTTCTGTCCCAGTGGACTCAGCTCCTGTACATGCACTTGGTGCTTTTCCATGTCTAAGTGCTAGTTTCTAAAGCCCAGAAAATCCTTTCCATTGTTGCTGTTGTGACCACATCCAGGAGGGTAAGTCACAGAGTTCACTTATCTAAGCTAATGTTATTCTGAGGCAAATTAGTGTCCCTTGGAGTGGATAAGAAAAAGATGGAAATTATGTGGGTTCAACAAATAGCATCCAGCCTGTTGACTTCATTGCCTGTCCTGTGCTTTTCACAGAATTCCACTGGGCACAGTGAAAGCTTCCATGACCAAGATTATTATGAAAACTTCATATTTTTTTTTACATTGTCAGGAGGTGTGAGGGGGGCTGCCTCACAGGATGTGTTAGACCAGGTCATGGGCACTGGCTGGCAGTAGGTGGACAGTTAAGTTTGAGGTCTGCATCATTCCCTAGTGCAGCTGGAGTGATGGGGGTATCTAGTATCCTCTCTTGGCGTTTGCAGATAGCTGAAGGTGTGTGGCAGGCCAGGAACTGTATCTGTGCAAACTGAACAGCCCTAGAAGTGTGGGCTCTTAGAATGACTTGGTTCCATTTGGGTTGGCAAGGTTGTGTTTAACTTTAATGACAAGAGTTTAATATTCTGTGTACCAGTTTTTCATTTGAAATAAAATGCCACTTCATTTTACATGAGCAGATCTAGTGACAATAATGCATTTCTTAACAAATATTAGCCTATTATACATCTTAAGTCAGTTGCTCATAATTGCATTTTACCAACTCTACATAATGCTTTAATTAATACTAGGATAATCAAAATACAGTTTTAATGAGCAATAAATTCTGAAGTTGTCAAGCTTGGAATGTATTATTTGAATCATACCTTTCTCTTTTTGAGCTCTTAAATTTGTGTCCATATAATGTTTTGAAATGGCAAAGAGTCATATGCAAGAGGCATTTTTAAGTGCATCTAATAGTAGGTACTATGAAATAATGCTTCTTTATGGCTGTCTCATCTGTCTATACTCATTGCATACCTGGGTTATTTGCACTAACTGTAGTCCTTGGATATGAGGAAAAAACCCAGCAACTTAACCACAGTGATCACCCATACTAAGCAGTGAATATTTATCAAATGAGTAGATAAGTATTTCTTGAATTAATGAATAAATAAATAAGATAGCATATGGCTCCTGGGAGGGTGGGGTCAGACAAAGTACACTGGACTGAGTGAGGGCCTAATTCTCAGCCCTGACCCTAGTGGATCTGTGACCTGGGGCAAGTTAGATAACTATCCTCCTGCAAAGCTGAGATAATGGGATATCTCAGATGGAGGTAGTAGTAGCTGCCCTGCCAAGCTCTTGGAGTTATGACTGCAAACATTTATTTGAGGAATAAAATTGTAGGTGGGAAAAACACACCTTAACCTATAAAGTAAACATCATGTGGTAGCATTATTATTGTCATGCCCACTTCTGCTTGTTATACTCTAATTAGACACATGAACATACATTATTAGTATTCAGAGTCACCAACTCCTCATCTCATTTGGAATTTTGTTTTTAGGTGGTTTTTGCTAAATGAATTTTTAGTCTTTGCTTAATGTCGCCTTGCTGTGCAGACTGTTAGGAATTATGCCCCTTCTACCCTCCCTTTCCCCTTCCCTTCTCCCCCAGTGACAATGTCCTTGGGAAATTCAAGCCATTCTAATATTGGCTGTGTAATTAGGGAGGCATCGCAACTGTGCATCTCATGTACAGTTCATTACCCAGTCAAATATGAGTGACTTTTATCAGCTTCTCATTTGAATTATCAGTGTCAGTGCTACTCTCCCTCAGATACAGGTCATTTCATCATTTGTTCACTCATTCATTTAAGCAGTACCTAATTATGCTCATGTCATCTGAAGCACCTAATTCCCTAAAAGGCAAATGTGGTTTGACCCTGGCCAGGGACACTGTTGTAATAGCGAATTGGGAAAACTAAAGGGAGTTGGGAAAATAATTGTAAGGCTCTTTAGTTGGATCCAGACATAGGCATGGTCCTTAAGCACACCTTCTGATGATGTTTCAGGATGCCTGGCAACTGTACATCCACGGAAGAGCTACAAATCACTGGGATTCAGTCTGCACTGGCACTTAGAAGACTGTTCATCATGGTGATCTGGTCCTATTGGTCTTAATCCCAGGTCTTTAGCAGAAATATTGGCCACCAAAGTTACATTTTCATATATACAAGAGAAAGGGAGAGGCTGTTCTCTTATCCCTGGAGAAGGAACCCTAGAAAAGAAGAGCTGTACTTAGAGCTCAGGTGATGTGTGTCCCATGCCAGGGCTTTGAACTCTTCATGGTCGGGGCTGCACGGAGGTTGTAGACTGGAAAGAAGAAATGAGTAAAGTGTGTTAAGCAGGTAAGGGTAGGCCACTCACAGTTGACAGGAGCAGCTGCTGCAGTTGGCAACTCATGCATGGGGTTGGGGGGAATGCCCACTGAGGTGGAGTCCTTGGAAGTGCTTGAGGCCCATCACCATATGAAGGAAAGTGTGTGGGAGCTGGAGGAATATGGGGAGCACACTGGGTTAGAGTGGAAAGAGTGGCCTCTAGAACCAGTTGTCCTCATCAGTCACTTTCTGGTTCTAGAAAAACCTAACAATGTTTGGGGGTTTCCATTTTTTTTTTTCATATGTAAAGTGAATGTACAGCAGTCCTGTGACTGTCTGACACAAACACACCTTGCCTTTGTTGGATGGGGCTGCGGTGAGGAATGGAGGAAGCTGGAAGTTCCTTAGGAGGATAGAAGCTAGAAGCAGGGGTCAGAGACATGCAGCCCATGCAAATGATGTGGAGGCAAACACTTTTCTTACCTATCTGCAGGACTGCTCTCAGTCCTCATGTCATACTATCAATGAAAACAGGAAGTCTTATTATACAGATTCTGTGGATAACTGGATGGGGAAACAAAATGAGTAGATGATTTAAAGCTAAAGAATATGTTAGAGGTGGAGCTCAGGATGGACCTCAGCCCTTGAATGGGCTCTGGTCATTTTTGTGAATGCTTGTGACATAGTTCATCTCCACTTGCCCATGAGGGTGGCAGTGGGAATTGTGATACCATATGTAGCCACGTCTCGGAGCAGACTGCTAAGTTCTGGGAAGTTTCTTTTCTCCCTCTGTGAAATGCAGGGATAGTGAACTAGCCTGCCCACCTCGTAGGATTTTTATGTTTGTTCATAATTATCAAATACTGGCACAGATATGGGAGTCTTCTGTGAATTACCAAGTTTCAGATGTGTTCAATGTGAAATCATTTCTCATGAGGGCTCACTCTGCTGTAATCAGAGCTGACTGAAGCCTAGCTAGGTCTAATGGCAAGAGTATTTACTTCCAAATGGGACAGTCCCTAGGATCTAGTCATTATTCAGTCAGTAAGTCTCACCACTGTCCTAGGCTCTGCGGATCTAAAGATCAATAAAATGGCCTGGCTCTTGAGGGCTTGTAGTCTAGTGAGTGGGCTTTAGCTGCCTCACAGCAGTTCATCTCATGTAGCTTTTTTTTTTTAATAACAGGTTTATTAAGATGTAATCTACCCACCATAAAATTTACTTGTGAAGTGTCCAGGTCCTGTTCGGGGGCATTAGCACATCCACAGTGTTGTACACCTAACACCACTGTCTATCAGAAATTTTCTTCTAACCTGAAAGAAGACCCTGTACCCATTTGTAGTCATTCACCTTCGTACCTCTTCTCTAGCTCCAGGAACCATGAATCTTTCTGTCTCAATTTGTCCACTCTGCACATTTGATATAGAAAGAGTATACACTGTGGGACTTTTGACACATCTGTGGCCTTAGCTCAGCCCTCTTTCTTTTTCTTCCCTCTTGTCTTTTGCTGATCATCATCATATACTTCACTGAGTCATTTCAGTGGTTCTTCTCTGGCCTGAGTTCTGTGGAGTAAAAAAAAAGGCACGCCTTCCTTCAACAAGTACTTGTCATGGGATACCTCCTTTAGGTCACATTCCACTGGTTCCTATTCTCACTAAATTCACAGTCTGATAAAGGTAAACTGATAAAAATTAGCAAAGCACAAACACATAAACATAATCAAATGATCATAGAAACCTTGTCCATTGTTAGAATATTTGTACCAAAATTTGAAGGAGGACCCAGTGACACAAAAAGCTGGGGCTAGATGCTGGGCACAGCATTTGCAGAGGAGCTAAGTTGGGCAGGAGTCTGGTGAGTTCTGAGACCTGAAAGGAAGCCAGAGTGACCACAGTGCTATGAGGAGGGTGGCCCCAGGTCAGATGAGTAGGGCCCACATCACCTGGGGCTTTGTCTTGGGAAACAGGTTTGGAGTTTTCCAGGTGCAATGAAAAGTTTTTAAACAGGAGAGTGCTGTCATCTGATTTGATTATAAAAAAATCTGTCTGCTTTGTGAATAGTGGATAACAAGGGTCAAAGTGGAAACAGAATACTTGGGAAGCTTTTGCAGAAATCCTGGCAAAGTGCACTGGCAGGCTTGCTTAAGACTGGGCAGAAGAAATGAAGCAGAGTGGACACATAAAAAAGCTATGTCAAAGGAGAGTGGTCAGCTCGTGAAGATGGGTTGAGTGTACAATGGAGTCAGGGTCTAATTTGAGCACTTGGGTATACATTTTTCTGAAGTAAGGATAGAGAGATTCAGATGGGTTTGAGACACTTACGAAAATCCTAGGCAGAAAGATCGACTAGACATTTGCATACACCGATGTCTGGAGCTCACTGGAAAGCTGGGGTTGGATATACCGAAGAGGGAATCATCAATGTGGAGGGAGTACTTGAAACCATGTGAATGGACAGGCTCCTTCAGGGGGAGATTTTAGAGAGAAGAGATGCAAACTCTGAGAATCTGCCACCTTTAGAAAAGTACAGAGATAAGATGCTACAAGAGTGCAGATGTGGAGGAGGCAGCAAGAAAGCCTGGTGGCGTGGAGCCACCAGGAATCGGCCTTTTCAGCCAATTCCAGCCTGGCTGAGGAGTCTTGAGTCAATAGGAAGTGAATTCAGTACAAAATGAATAAACAAGAGATCCACAAAGCAGAGGCAGGGAATAGGAGGCCTGAGGGAGAAAAGTAAGAAGCAGAGAGCAGGTGAGGGGTGGGGGAGCATGTCTTTAGAGCTTCCATCACCTTTGGGTAAAACCTGCACATAACAGACTCAGGTCCACAGCCTAGTTGGGAAAAGGTCCACCTTCACTCTCAATACGGCTATAAATTGGAAAGCCCCCTGGGAAAAATGTGCTGTGGACAGATTAGAAAGTTGGGGATCAGACAACCATAGCAGCACTAGTTCATGCTTCACCCAGGATGATTTTTCTTCATGTTTTAGTGCTTGGTTTTTATCATAGCTGACGGAATTGCACTGTTTTACCTTGGAAGGTTATAAATGAGGAGGCATCCTTAGAACTTATTTATCTTTGAGAGCATGAATCTTTCCTTCTTCAGTCTAGACCTGCCCATTCATTATTAGAAGAGGTGAATTATTATATCCGAGAGATAAATTATGTCCTCTGGTGATATGTACAATGTGTATATTTTTATAGTTGGGACCTATAACTTAATGCATGAAGCAGTTTTGAGAATGACCTCTGCTGAATAATTTTTGGTATTTAGGAAATCACCTTTTTGAAGTCTGTGTTCATGGTCTTTTTGACATCTATTTTTCATTCTATAAAATCACTGAGAAACCATTATGAGCTAATTTAGTGATCTAAATACCATTTACCTGTGCTTTATAGAATTTGGTATTCTATCTGAAAATCTGTGTCATGTCAAGTACTTTGAACAACTAATTCACTCTCAATACTTTTATTAACTTTTTATTTATAGAAATAAAGAGAAATCATAGTCTGGTTTGATGCTACTCTATAAGGATTAGAGTTATTGAGATAAATTTTAGTTAAATTTAAGAATTTTATCTGTATAAATGAATGCAAAACAGTATTCCTGTTAATTAAATTTGAAGAGAAAGGAGGCATTGGCAACCTGCCTTTGGCTTATCTCTGATCCTTGGTTGTGAGTGGAATGTCTAGTTATTTAGTGCTTGGTCTTCATCTACTACACTCTTTATGAATTTGAATAAATCATAAATGCCCTGGGTACGATTTAGTCATTTCTTTGATCTTGTGATGAAATAAAGAATGTGGCAATCATGGAATTTTTGAAAAAGCATCTAGTGATTAAATTATTTAAAAAAAAAAAACCTCTGAATTCTTTGGAAAATGTCCTCGATTTAGCACAGTTTTGTTATCTTAATATTCTTCTTAACATCTTTAGGATGTTTAGGTAAACATTGGAAAGAAGCAATGCAAAATGGTAGCTAAGAATGTGAACTTGGAAATCAGAATGCCTGGGTTTGACTCCTGGCTCTGACACATCACAGCCACATGGCCTTGAGCACACTACTCAGCCTCTCAGGATTTTGCTTTCCTTTTCTGTAAAGATGGGATAATGATAATGCCTGCCTCAAACTGATGTGGGATTACCTGTCAAAACACATGTAAATCTACAGGGCCTAGATTAGTACCTGGGTCAAGGAAAGACCATCATAACTGTTGGTTTTCTCATTATTACAGGAGATCCCCCTTATCTACAGTTTCCCTTTCTATTTCAGCTCCTCAGTCAGCTGTAGTCCTAAAGTGTTGAATGGAAAATTCCAGAAATAAAGAATTCATGAGTTTTAAATTACATGCCATTTTGAGTATAGTGATGAAATCTTGTTCCATCCACTGAGGACATGAATCATGCCTTTGTCCCATGTCTCCATGTTGTGTATGCTACCTGCATGTTATCAGATTGTTGCAATTTCACATGTTTGTGTTCAGATAAGCTTATTTTACTTAATGACAGCCCCAAAGCATATGAATAGTGATGCAAAGGAGGCACCAGAGCATAAAACATGAAGGATGGATTAACTCTGGTACTCTGTGGCAGCACTGCAGGTACCTAGGAAAAATCACTGTTGTTTAGGATTTGGTAGTGTTGGTTTCAGACATCCACTGAGGGTCTTAGAACATATGTCCTGGGGACCACAGGGAGGGGCTGTGGGATTATTACTTCTTTGAGCGTTTCCAACAGAGAAAGAGGCAATGGTGGAATTACTCTGTTGGTTCAAGCAACTCTTAGAAAACAGAATTTCATTTTGTAAATCTGATTATTTTCATGCGATCTGGAGGTGTGAAAAATATTTCCTTAATCCTTTTGTGAATAAGAGTCCAAATTCTTAATAGCAGTAGGTAGAAAGGGACTGATGAAGTAGTAGTGAAATGAATGCTGTGATGTGAGTTGTAAGTTATGCAGGTTTTAAGTATCCAAACTTGTCACACAGCTTTTCAAATGACATTGTCCTTGGTTTCAAAAAATTCTTGACATATTTCTTGGTATGGAACTTGGAGTGAAAAGCACCTCTTCTCCTTGCTTCCTTTCCTTGCCTTACATATTATCCCTGAAAGTAAAACCCATCCTTATGGACAGCCCTCCCAGATGCTGTTTGTGCATTTCAAGTCCCTGTTTAGCAGACAGAGAAAGTACTGGTGGTCCAGACCATCTTTCTGGTGACTCTGATAAAAGAATGGTGCTGACTATGGCTGCTAAAGGAAGGGTCCCACACTCATGGTTCAGATCAGAGAAGGAGGTGCACAGCAGCAACGACAGATATTTTGCCCTCTGCCTCCTCCAAATGTGTCTCATACTTACATGGTAAAGCTATGGAATGATTCTGCAAGTGTGTGTGTCTGCATAGACGGGCATGTGAGTATCAGACAGCCAGTACACACATTTGATTTCATTTTGGACTTTGATAATTAGATTTGATAACTTTAATTTGATAATTAAATAATTAGATTATTTTGTATCCATATTTTAAAACCTATTACAGGGTTAAAAGTCTTTGACCCTTGTCTGTGTATCAAGTAAAATCATGATACTGACTTTTGGAGCAAGATTTGTAATGAAAATAAAATATCTAACATCAGAGAATGAATATCCATGTTTTTTTCTCCAAGTGGGTGGTTTCAGGTGGAGGATAAGAGCTGAAGCTTGTTTCATGGATACCTTTCCCCCTTTTAACATTATTAACTAATAAAATGTTTAGGGAAGGAAGATTTACGCCTGGGACCTGTCTCCTTGGTCTCATGGTTTTGTGGGTTTACTTTTTGTGAAGCTGTCCTCTTCGGAGTTTCTGCTAGTATTGTTTTAGCAATAAATGTTTCCTTAGTCCCTGGGCAAACCAAGGTGGTTGGCCACCCTGCTTGTTTATAGCTCCTGGGTGTATAAAACTGGTCCTATTATAATTGTGTATTTTCTTTACTACTGTAAAGGTTCAACATCTAATAAGAAATATGGAAAGTTAAAAAAATTAAGATTAGCTAATTATCCTATAAATGCTAAGCAAGGCCAAAAAATTCTGTTCATAAACAGAACTGAATTTATTTTCAAAGCATTTCTCTCAGTAATGTGTTGTTGTTGCTACAGGAAGAACTTGGTATGCTTCTGTAGCACACTAGGCTTGCAAATTTGAGAAAAATGAACTCTGAGATCTTCCCTGACCCTGGCCTCTCATTTCGATCATATTCCTTTTATTCTTCTTCTCCTGTATCTTCCTCTGTTCTTCTCTGATGGACACTCACTGCTTGTTGAAGGGTACCTGTTGAGATTAGCTCAGGAAGCATCTTCCAGTTTTCCACAGGAGAAACTTTCTTTCTTCTGGCTAGAATGCTTGACAGCAATACACATGCCTTAAAGGGAGTGTAAAATATGAGGCAAGTCAAAAGGGTGCCAGGGAGCCAGTCCTGGAATGCTCTTTGTAATCACCATTGTTAAAAGGGGAAATACCAGGCTGTAAGTCCCTATGACCAGGCAGCTCCAGCCCAGATGCAATTGTGTGGTGAAAAAGTGTAATGAGAAAACCTACTGTGTGTGTGCTGAACCCATAGGTGCATTTACTTCTGAACATCCTACAGCCTTTTCTGTGGTGCTTATAAATTTGAAAAACAGAAATAGTATGATAGTGCTTTTGATATTCCTTGAAATCTACATGAGTCCTAATAACTTGGTGCCTTGATTGTGACTTTCATACAAAGGAACATTGCCGCCAAGAAACAGAAAATGTTGTTTTCATTTCTCCACTTTGAGAGAATGTTGTTGATTTTAAATTATGACCTATCCTATCGTTTTTCAGGAAATTGATACAACTCATGACCACAGCAGAACAATCAAGAACTTTGTAACTTTGGGCTTTTTTGGCCAACTCAGAGAGCCTTTAATTTACATGAAAGTAGACTTTTTAGTCAGTTTTTTTTTTCTGCTGTGACTAAAGGACCCAATCAGAATAATTGTTGAGAAGGAAAAGTTTATTTGGGGCCTCATGGTTTCAGAGGTCTCAGTCCCTAGCCAGCAGGCTCCATTCCTCAGGGGTCAAGTGAAACAGGACATCATGGTGGAATAGTGTGGTGGAGGGAAGCAGCTTATGTGATGATCAGCAAGTAGAGAGAGACTCCACTCACCAGATACAAATATTTTTTTTAAGTGTAAATATATTATTTCTTTTTTTATTGATTGTTCAAAACATTACAGAGCTCATGATATATCATCTTTCATACATTTGACTCAATTGGGTTTTGAACTCCCATTTCTACCCCAAATACAGATTGCAGAATCACATCTGTTACATACTCACATTTTTACATAATGGCATATTAGTGACTGTTGTATTCTGCTACCTTTCCTATCCCCTACTATCCCCCCTCCCCTCCCCTCCCCTCCCATCTTCCCTCTCTACCTCCTCTGCTGTTGTTCAATTCTCTCCCTTTTTTCCCCTCCCCCTTGCCCCTCATAACCTCTTATAATTTTGTGTATCATTGAAGGTCTTCTACCATTTCCATATGCTTTCCCTTCTCTCTCCCTTGCTCTCCCCGCATTCGTCTTTGTTTACTGTTAGTCTTTTCCTCATGCTCTTCCTTCCTGTTCTATTCTTAGTTGCTCTCTTTATATCAAAGAAGACATTTGGCATTTGTTTTTTAGGGCTTGGCTAGCTTCACTTAGCATAATCTGCTCTAATGCCATCCATTTCCCTGCAAATTCTATGATTTTGTCATTTCTTGGTGCTGCATAATACTCCATTGTGTATAGATGCCACATTTTTTTTATCCATTCATCTATTGAAGGGCATCTAGGTTGGTTCCACAGTCTAGCTATGTGAATTGTGCCGCTATAATCATTGATGTGGCCGTATCCCTATAGTGCGCTCTTTTAAGGTCCTCAGGGAATAGTCCAAGAAGGGCGATAGCTGGGTCAAATGGTGGTTCCATTCCCAGCTTTCCCAGGAATCTCCATACTGCTTTCCAAATTGGCCTCACCATTTTGCAGTCCCACGACAATGAACAAGTGTACCCTTTTCCCCACATCCTCGCCAACACTTATTGTTGTTTGACTTCCTAATGGCTGCCAATCTTACTGGAGTGAGATGGTATCTTAGGGTGGTTTTGATTTGCATTTCTCTGATTGCTAGAGATGGTGAGCATTTTTTCATGTACTTGTTGATTGATTGTATATCCTCCTCTGAGAATTGTCTGTTCAGGTCCTTGGCCCATTTGTTGATTGGATTATTTGTTATCTTATTGTTTAATTTTTTGAGTTCTTTGTACATTCTGGATATTAGGGCTCTATCTGAGGTGTGAGGGGTAAAAATTTGTTCCCAGGATGTAGGCTCTCTATGTACCTCTTTTATTGTTTCTATTGCTGAGAAAAAACTTTTTAGTTTAAGTAAGTCCCATTTGTTTATTCTTGTTATTAACTCTTGGGCTATGGGCGTCCTATTAAGGACTTTGGAGCCCGACCCCACAATATGTAGATCGTAGCCAACTTTTTCTTCTATCAGACGCAGTGTCTCTGATTTGATATCTAGCTCCTTGATCCATTTTGACTTTTGTGGCTGGCGAGAGAAAGGGATTCAATTTCATTTTGTTGCATATGGATTTCCTATTTTCCCAGCACCATTTGTTGAAGATGCTATCCTTCCTCCATTGCATGCTTTTAGCCCCTTTATCAAATATAAGATAGTTGTAACTTTGTGGATTAGTCTCTGTGTCCTCTATCTGTACCATTGGTCCACCTGCCTGTTGTGGTACCAGTACCATGCTGTTTTTGTTACTATTGCTTTGTAGTACAGTTTGAACTCTGGTATCGCTATACCTCCAGATTCACACTTCCTGCTTAGCATTGCTTTTGCTATTCTGGGTCTTTTGTTTTTCCATATGAATTTCATGATTGCTTTCTCTATTTCTACAAGAAATGCCGTTGGGATTTTGATTGGCATCACATTAAACCTGTAGAGAACTTTGGGTAATATCGCCATTTTGATGATGTTAGTTCTGCCTATCCGTGAACAGGGTACATTTTTCCATCTTCTGAGATCTTCTTCTATCTCTCTCTTTAGGGTTCTGTAGTTTTCATTGTATAAGTCTTTCACCTCTTTTGTTAGGTTGATTCCCAAATATCTTATTTTCTTTGAGGATATTGTGAATGGAGTGGTTTTCCTTATTTCCATTTCAGAGGTTTTGTTGCTGATATACAGAAATGCCTTTGATTTATGCGTGTTGATTTTATAACCTGCCACTTTGCTGAATTCACTTATTAACTCTAGCAGCTTCTTTGTAGACCCTTTTGGGTCTGTTAAGTATATTATCATGTCAACCGCAAATAGCGATAATTTAATTTCTTCTTTTCCTATTTTTATGCCTTTAATTTCTGTTGTCTGTCTAATTGCTCTGGCTAGTACTTCGAGAACTTAATTGAATAGAAGTGGTGATAAAGGGCATCCCTGTCTTGTTCCAGATTTTAGAGGGAATGCCTTCAGTTTTTCTCCGTTTAGGATGATGCTAGCCTGAGGTTTAGCATATATAGCTTTTACAATGTTGAGGTAAGTTCCTCTTATCTCTAGTTTTTCTAGTGTTTTGAACATAAAGGGATGCTGTACTTTGTCAAACGCTTTTTCTGCATCTATCAAGTTGATCATATGGTTCTTGTCTTTAAGTCTATTGATGTGGTGAATAGCATTTATTGATTTCCGTATATTGAACCAGCCTTGCATCCCAGGGATGAATCCAACTTGATCATGGTGCACAAGTTTTCTGATATGTTTCTGTATTCGATTCGCCAGAATTTTATTGAGAATTTTTGCATCCAAGTTCATTAGAGATATTGGTCTGTAGTTTTCTTTCTTTGAAGTATCTTTGTCTGATTTTGGGATCAGAGTGATGTTGGCCTCATAGAATGAATTTGGAAGAGCTCCTTTTTCTATTTCTTGAAATAGCTTGAAAAGTATTGGTATTAATTCTTCTTTAAAGGTTTTGTAGAACTCCGCTGTATACCCATCCGGTCCAGGGCTTTTCTTGGTTGGTAGTCTTTTGATGGCTTCTTCTATTTCTTCCTTTGTTATTGGTCTGTTTAAATTGTGTGTGTCTTCCTGTCTCAATCTGGGTAAATCATATGCCTTAAGAAATTTATCGATATCTTCACTATCTTCTATTTTATTGGAATATAGGGTTTCAAAATACTTTCTAATTATCTTCTGTATTTCTGTAGTGTCTGTTGTGATATTGCCTTTTTCATCCCGTATGTTAGTAATTTGAGTTCTCTCTCTTCTTCTTTTCGTTAGCTTGGCTAAGGGCTTGTCTATCTTATTTATTTTTTCAAAGAACCAACTTTTACTTTTATCAATTTTTTCACTGGTTTTTTTTTGTTTCAATTTCGTTGATTTCTGTTCTAATTTTAATTATTTCTTGTCTTCTACTACATTTGCTGTTGTTTTGCTCTTCCTTTTCTAGGTTTTTGAGGTGTAGTGTGAGTTCATTTATTTGTTGTTTTTTTCTTTTTTTGAGGAAAGAACTCCAAGAAATGAATTTCCCTCTTAAAACTGCTTTCATTGTGTCCCATAGATTCCGATATGTTGTGTCTGTATTATCATTTGACTCTTAAGAATTTTTTCATCTCCTCCTTTATGTCTTCTGTAACCCATTGATCATTCAATAACATATTGTTCATTTTCCATGTGGTGTAGGGTTTTTCCTTCCTTCTTTTATCATTGATTTCCAATTTCATTCCATTACGGTCAGATATGGTGCATGATATTATCTCCACGCCTTTATATTTACTAAGAGTTGCCTTATGGCATAATATATGGTCTATCTTTGAGTAGGATCCATGTGCTGCTGAGAAGAACGTGTATCCACTTGATGATGGTTGATATATTCTATATATGTTGGTTAAGTCTAGGTTCTTGTTTGTGCTGTTGAATTCTATAGTTTCTTTATTCAGTTTTTGTCTAGAGGATCTGTCTAATGGCAAGAGCGGTGTGTTGAAGTCACCCATAATTATTGTGTTGTGGTCTATTTGACTCTTGAACTTGAGGAGGGTTTGTTTTATGAACGTTGCAGCTCCATTGTTTGGTGCATACAAATTGATAATTGTTATTTCTTGTTGGTGGATGGTTCCTTTTAACAGTATATAGTGTCCTTCTTTATCCTTCTTGATTAACTTAGGTTTGAAGTTGATTTTATTCGATATGAGTATGGCCACTCCTGCTTGCTTCCGAGGGCCATGTGAGTGGTATGATTTTTCCCAACCTTTTACCTTCAGCCTGTGTATGTCTTTTCCTATCATATGAGTCTCCTGAAGGCAGCATATTATTGGATTTGTTTTTTTGATCCAGGTTACTAGCCTATGTCTCTTGATTGTTGAGTTTAGGCCATTAACATTTAATGTTACAATTGAGATATGATTTGTACTTCCAGTCATGCTTCTTTATTTATTTATTTTAGTTTGGCTAGTTTTACTTTTTGGTTATTTTCCTCCCCCTTTACTGAGATACCTCCTGCTTTTAGTTTTGGGCACTATTTTACAATTCCTCTTCTTGTAGTATTTTGCTCAAAATGCTTTGCAGTGCTGGTTTTCTTGCTGTGAATTCTTTTAGCTTTTGTTTATCGTGAAAGATTTTATTTCGTTGTCAAATCTGAAGCTCAATTTTGCTGGATACAGTATTCTTGGTTGGAATCCATTATTTTTCAGCGTTTGAAGTACATTGTTCCAGGATCTTCTCGCTTTCAAAGTCTGTGATGAGAAATCAGTCGTTAACCTAATTGGTTTACCCCTGAATGTAATCTACCTCTTTTCTCTCGTAGCTTTTAATATTCTCTCCTTGTTCTGTATGTTGGCTATCTTCATAATTATGTGTCTTGGAGTTGGTCTATTATGGTTTTGAATGTTTGGGGTCCTGTAGGCTTCTAGGATTTGGCAATCCATTCTATCTTTCATCTCTGGGAAGTTTTCTACAATTATTTCATTTAATATGCTGTCCCTTCCTTTGGTTTGAATCTCTGTGACTTCTTCTATCCCGATGACTCTCAAATTTGGGTTTTTTATGACATCCCATATCTCTTGAATAGATTGCTCGTGGGATTTAAGCATCTTTTCTGTGTTGACTATACTCTTTTCAAGTTGATAAACCTTGTCTTCATTATCTGATGTTCTGACTTCTACTTGATCAAGTCTATTTGTAATATTCTCGTTTGAGTTTTTAATTTGGTTTATAGTTTCCTGCAATTCTAGGATTATTGTTTGATTTTTTTTAAGATCTCTGTCTCCTGGTAGAGCTCGTTCTTTGCCATTTGAATTTGTTTGTTTAATTCATTTTCAAAATATACTTTTATTGCTTGGACTTGCTGTCTCATGTCTTCTCTAATATTCCTTTCCATTTGAGTTAGGTATGCCTTGAGTTCTTTCCCTATCCCTGCTTCTGATGTTTCTATGTCCTCCTGTAGAATTAAGTTGTCTTGCATTGTTTGTACTCCTTTTTTCCCTTGTTTTCTCATGTTGTCCACGTTACTTTCCAACTCTTTTTGATTGTCGTGTTTCTGCTCTCTTCTATAGATTTGTTTTGGTTCTGTATTACTCTGATGTCTCTCCTTTGTGTTGTTGAACTATGCCTGCTAACGTGGATTCCGCTGGGAAGGAATTCCGACGGGAAGGAATTCCGACGTCGGAGCTCCAGTGAAGACACTACTCTGCTATGACAGGCCCCAGGCTCCTTGCCGGGGTGTCCTAATGGGGGGGTGTGACTGGACTGTCTCTGTTTGGTTTCAGCTCCCAGTCGCGGCAGGTGGGCGGTCTCAAGCCGCCCAGTATCACAGGCCGCGGGCGGGTGATTGGTCGCCTGTGGGCGGGCGTTCTACCGCCCAGTTACGTGGGCAGTGGGTGAACTGTTGCCGGCGGGCCTGCAGTTTCCAGCCGCCCAGTCGCGAGGGCCTTGCCTCTAGTCTCCTGGTTTCTCCTGCTAGACCAGATTTCCCCTGAGTGATGGTTCTTGGCAGTTCAAACTGTACTCTGGGCCTGCAGTTTGTTGGGTGTGGAGGGTGACTATTGGGAACCCCAGCACTCTATTGTTTTGTTTCCGTTGTGGGGGATAGAACTATACCGCTTCCTTCCCCCTCTGAGATCCCGTACTCAGCCCGGGGGGTCAGTGCTGGCTTGGCTGGCGGGATTCCACCGAATTGCAGCCACTTTTCTCCCTGCTTGCTAATTAATCGCTTCTCTGCGGCGCCACGCCTTCTGTAGCCGCCGGGCAGGCCGCGCAGATCAGTCGGCCTGGATCTCTGGGGTCCCACTGTTGGCTATTGGGATCCCTGGCACTCTATCGCTTTGATTTTTTTCTGCTTGCCCCTCCCCCAGCGCTGGCTAGACAGGTTTCATTTTGGCTGCTGATGGGAGGGGGGGGTTGAAGGTCAGGTGTCTCTAGTTTTCCCCTAGTCTTTATGCAGGCTCACTCTGATACTCCCTCCCCCGGAAAGCCTAGGATAGATTTTATGCGAATTCCCCAATGTCTGGGGGATGAGCTGAGTGACACACACCTGTTTTGTTGTTGCAATCTGTTGGAAATGGCGGTGGATACTTCAGCTTTCCAAGATGGTGGCCGCTGATTGCCTCGGTCCAGATACAAATATATATCCAAAGCCACATCCCACCTGCCTTCAGTTACTACTCAATTAATCCCATCAGGAGATGAATTCACTGATTGGGTTAAGGCTCTTGCAACCAATCATTTGTTCTCTGAACCTTCTCGAATTGTCTCACATATGAGATTTTGGAGAACACCACAGAAATACAGAAATAAATTAATGATATAAGTCTTTAACCACAAATGGGCTTTCTCTCCGTTGTTTTTCTCAAGTTTTGAAAACTTTGTGAGTAGGCCTTTCTTCTGTAGGTGCCAGGTGCCAAGTCCCTTACTTGACACATGGCTGCATGTGTGTAGATGCTGTCTATGCACCCAAAACCATCTCTATCCTCATCCCCACCTTGAAATGAAGGCTTGCCCCTAGCCCAACATGCTTTACAGCTGACCCTATGGGGACACTTGGATGGTTCCTTTAACTCACTTACATCTACAATACAATTAAAATAATGAAAGTTCTGCTTTTATTCCTATGCCAGTCCCTGTTACCTTAAATTCAGTGAGGTTAAAATTCTTTGAGGGTAAGGACTGATTTGTATTCAACTCTGCATTTCTTGTATATAACAAATACCACATGTGTTGGTGTTCAAGAAATGTTGGTTGGTTGGGTGAATGGAGCTTTGTCTTGTGCCTTATCAGTTAATAAATATTTCTCTCTTAGTTTCTTTCTTTTATTTTATTACGGGGTGAGAGGGACAAGATGCTATAGCATAAGGCAACTAGCAGTAGTGTCTTGTGGGCATTGCAGGACACACAGTAATTTCTTAAACAGTGAATCTTTCTCCAATCTGATACCAAGCAGTCTGTGGTCTTCCTGTAATACTCCCGTCCTCCCAGAGGCTGGAGACAAAAGTGGTAAACAGCTTATTCACATTAAAAAAACAAAAACAAAACACATTTCTTTCCATACTAATCTGCCAGAGCACATTTATGGAAATAAAAATATCAGCGAGAGAACACACTTGAATGATGTCTGGCAGGTAAGCTGATGTATTCCTTTCCTGTCTTGGGCCTTGTGGAGTGGAAATGAGGGATCAATGCCTCACATTTTCTCTTCCCTGTATCTGCTCTAAGTCCTAAGCACTGTTGGCTTGTGAGTCGCCTCACACTTCTCTGAACTTGGAATTGAAGTGTGTTTTTTAATTTCCTTTTCTTTATAAGGATTTGTGTTTTGTTTGTTTAGATGCTCTTATAGTTTGAGAAATTTTATGAGAGGGACTTATTTTTTCCATTAAGTACTCCTAGAAGAAAAATAAATGATGAAAGAAATAAAATCCCAATGATTTATGACATATGCAATTTCTTGTGCATATCTCTATACCTTTCCAGATTATTCTGTCCTAACTGTAGGTAATTTTCATTTGAGAAAGATCTATCCATGAAGTTTTTTCATAACCACATTATCAAAAACACATCTTTGTGCAAAGGAGACTGCAGCTTCTACTTATTCCATTATTACAATAACATCACTTATTTCTTTTTATATGAGTAATTTGTAGAATAACATTTAGGTGTATAATGATTTTTTTAATTTAGTTTTTGAAAAATTGGAGCTCAATGAAAAACTCTAAATAGCTGACTCAAAAGAAAGAGGCAGATACAAGTATCACAGATGGTTTGAGAGGAACATTCCCTGCATTAACTTTTGGGGTTTTGTGTAAATAAAATAACTTGAAGGTTCCACATTCCAATAGACTAATAGACTCACTACTCTGAGTATTGCTTTGTTCAGCTAAGGAATGAGGCACACATATAGAGAGTTTAAAAACATATAGCAGGTGAAGTATCACTTGTCTGTTTTATTTCATGTAAGCTAATTTATTTTAGAAAAGTGTTTCTATGAAATTAAGATAAATATAATACATAATATTAAGAGAAAAAATTTAAAGTGTATGTTTTCCACTCTGACTATCGTAACTAAGACTTTGTTTCCCCTTCATCATCTCTAAATACCAACACACAGTTTGCTGAATAATCCACTGTGCTAGTCTTGTCCTGCTGCTATAATAGAATGCCACAGACTAGGCAAATTACAAGCAGTAGAAGTTTCTTTGGTTCATGGTTCTGTAAGCTGTAAAGTCCAAGATGGCTTTCTTCTTGTCATGACATAGTGAGAAGGCAAGCAAGCCCACATGAAGCAGAGAGGAAAAAAACTGGGTTTCATGTCATCCTTTCATCAGGAGCCCACCCCCTTGATGGCAGCATCTTTCTGATCATGTGAGTGGAGTGCTCATGAGCTCATTGCCTCCGCAAGGCCCACCTCTTCCTACTGCTGCAAGAGCAGTTGAATTTCAATAGCAGTTTTGGAGGGGACATTGAAACCACATTACCCACTGTTACCTGAACTGATTACTATGAAGTTGGTTTTCTTTCCCACTCAGCTTCTGTTAATGTCCTTGTTTCAACTAATTTCTGTGACTAAATTTTCCCAGTCACAGAAATTCTAAACTTGATTTCTTTCTTTTTTAGTTTCTTTCCCACCTTTAGATTAACCATCAGGACTATAAACCTCATTCTGGCATGGGGGAAAAGGTCTTAATTAGGAAATACACATAAATGCAGAAAAGCACATAAAGCAAATGTGTAGAATAAGAAACAATTATAAAGCAAGTGCACCTGTCGGCACCTCCCAGTCTGACATTGAACACTTCCTGCAAGCCTGTACCTCTGCTTGCAGCCACACCCTATTCCTCCCCAGACAGATTCCACCTTGATGGTGATACTTTCTGACTTCCTTTTCACCTCTTTTTGGGCTTGTTGTATAAAGATAATCAAACAGAATGTGCTCTATCATGTTTTGTTTTTTAGTTCAGGATGAGGTTTTTGAGATTCATAGATATTGTCATTTGTCGCTTGTATTCATAGTGTATGGTTTTCCATTGTGTGGCTGTGCCATGGTTTATCCACTCTGTGCCATGGTTTATCCACTCTGTGCCTGATGGAGGATCTCGTTTACAGCATGGCTATGATGAGCAGCACACTATGGCTGCTTCTACATGTAGCTCCTGAATGGGGAGCTGTTGGGTTATGGGGCGTACCTGTCTTCAACCTTGCTGGGAAGTCAGCTGCTTCCCAAGCTACTAAAACCACATGGATCCCCACAATGGCCACAGCAGTTAGCACTCCAACTCTTTACTTGACATCATCTCATTCTTTTTTTTAAAAAATTTTTTTCTAGTTGTTGATAGGCATTTATTTAATTTATTTATTTTTATGTGGTGCTAAGGATCGAACCCAGTGCCTCACACATGGTAGGCAAGCAGTCTACCACTTAGCCACAACCCCAGCCTTCATCTCATTCTTAAAAGTTTTGCCAGTCCAGTGGTATTTTACTATTAAAACATACTATTGTTTTAATTCGCATTTTCCTGATACATAATAAAGTTTACTTTGTTGTTGGTTTCTGGGCAGTTGTGTTTCTTCTCTTGTGAAGTACCTACTTAACATTCAGATCTTCTGCCCATTTTCTCTATTGGGTTATCTGTCTGTTATTGATTTGTAAGAGTTCTATGTAGATGCTGGGTTGTCACTGTTTGTTTTGTTGCTCAGATTATGTTTCCTAATTTCTGCGGCTTGCTTTTTCAGTTCTCATCAGAGCTCCTGAAAAATCTATTGTGAGTTGTAGTTTCAATGTAGAGACAGAACATTTACCAGGGAAGATTTTCGGGTTTTACAGAGACTCTTCGCCACATCCTGGATCAAGTCCTCAACTCTGCCCATTCCAAACTTGGACTTGTTATTTGCATCCTTAGACTTTATCCTAGTAAGAGGCCTGAGGAATAGTACTTGCACTGCCCATTAAGTTCATATTTATTCTTCAGGCTACCCTTTATTCAGTATAAGAGTATCTAAGAAGTCAGGTTGCTGTTACAAATTACTTTGTATGCAGAAAAAAGGATCCAGGTCATTTTAAGAAATATTTGTTCTGGGCTATGGTGAGGCTAGACTCTGTCCTATCTCTATAGTCGTCCATGTGCATGTCCTCTATGCACCCAGTTCCATTTCTTTTTCTCTCTTGTTGTGGGCAAGAGAAACACAGCCAAGTCTTTGTTCGTTGAACTTCTTTTTTTCCAAGCCACATGCTGAGCCACACTGTCCCCCACCCCAACTCCCCCACCCCTGTTAACTGTAGTCTTTCTCCAGGGAGAGAAGAATGGGTATTACCGACCAAGTGAACCATTTAAAAAAAAATGCATAAAATCCAGTCTTTATGATGTACAGGTCATTGAATTTTATCAAACACACAGTTGTTGACCCATCCTCATATTCATGATGTGAAACATTCTATCATCCCCCAAATTCCCTTAGGCCCTGTTGTAGTCCACTCCCCACCCCAAACTAGAATGGTGGTACCAGTGTTTTAACCAACTTCATAGGGTGGTTGTGTGAATTGAAATGAATCATGACAATTGGTGGCATGGTGACTGGCTTTTAATAAGCCCCCAATAAATGTCAGATTACTTCCTTAAGAGTCTCTGTCATGATCTCTGGGAACACCCGCTGGCTCTTCCTGCCCCTGAGCAGGAGGCTGTCCTCATGTTGCCTGGTCAGTACGGACATATTCTTCTGCTCCAAAGGCCCCTAGGTTCTGGGTGGCCCAGGACAGGCTCAGTTCACATCTGTCATAGATCAATTAGCACCTCTTATGTAGGATTTGGTGTCCCCTTTTCCTGCTGGTTTGTAAAATAAATCATATTCTCACCCCTTGGTACTAAATTGAAAAGTAACATTCTGGAAAACTTTTCCTAGTTCCACAGAGCCAGGTCCCCTGTTATTTGTTCTTAAAGCACATCCTGTATTGTCCTTTGCAGTAGTTGTCACAGTTAAAAAGTGGGTCACTGTGTAGCTAATTACTTGAGGCCTGTTTCTCCTGCTGGGTTTGCAGCTCTCAGAGGACCAGTACCTGGGCCATCTAGCTCATCACTTGTCCCCAGCAGTTGACTTGCAGTCATCACTCACTAAACATCATTAGCAGAAAGAAGAAACACTAACAGGAATTTGACCTGGCCTTCTGTCCTGTTTCTGACATTAAATATCAGGTTATCTTCCCTCTCTGGCCTTGATTTCTTCATCTTGTAAAAGGAGAAAATTGGACTTAATATTCTTTAAAATTCCTTTGGACTCTATATTCTATGCACATCATAGACACGTCTTACCTATTTTCTAAGATATCACAAATTAGTCATTAATCTATCATGTTCTCAGACTCAGAATCAGTTTATTTCTCCTGAAAGACAGATTAACCTAAAGTGTCACCCAGCAACTGAAGTTCTCATTGTTACCCTTTTACTTATGAGCTACTAATGTATAAACCAGAATACTGTCTTTATGTTCTCAATACATATGAGGAAATACATCATCTATATGATTGTGTAATTACTGCTGTACCAGTTAACAGATTTAAGGCTGAGCTAATGGGGGGGGGGACCCCTCAAGTTAAGATTATTTAAAATAAATTTGTCTTTCTCCAGGCAGTTAGCTAATCAAACATTTTGTTGTTGTTCAGAAAAAAAAATCCTTGAGGAGACAGTCTCGTGAGAAACCTAGAATAGAAATTAAGAGCAGGAAATGAAATTTGTAACACTAGTGGGAAATACTGAAACCATTTTATAGAGTTTTTCGCCTTCTGATTTACTTGCATCTCTCAATATGTTTGTGAGGTCTTGGCTTGATGGCTTGCTTGCTTGTTGTTTGTGTTTAATAACATTAGGAACTCAGCTGAGCTGACTGCTCTCCTTATAACTAATGCATACATAAGTGGCCATTGCTTAGGGCTAGAGCAGCAAGACCTGGACCCTGACATGTGGCTGCTCTGAAGTCAGGGTGGCCTTGGGAGGACTCCTCATCATGCTTCAGGACCCAAGATCTCCTGAGGTCTTGAGACAGTTTTCTTGGTAACTCTGCAGAATGCTGGGTCATCTTGTAACCATTTATCTCACCTGAAATACTGTAAAAATGAGGGGCAGGGGGACTCTAAGGAGGTGGTCCATACTGCTGGCGAGACTTGAAGCATGCCCAGCGTGGCTCCCACAGTAGCATCGTGTCTGTGAACTGTCAGAGCAGGAAGCTTATCTACCGTACTACCCCCAAAATGCTGGGGTGTCTTTCTGTTTCTTGGTTTTCTTGGAGGTAGGCTAATATGAAAAACTACAGCTAAATTTATACTTCCACTAAGAACTCTTGAGGAAAAACCTGAGGCATTGCCAAAAAAGGTAGGTCATACAGGTGGAGAAGGAAGTTGAACTGTAAACCAGTGCCTAAGAAACAATCTCATTCAGAGTCTGGAGTGAGGTTTCTTTGATATCGGAGGTAATTTGGGAAAAGGAGGAAAACAGAAAGCTCTAAGTATGCCCAAAGCACACTTGTACCAAAGAAGCACTTGTGATGAGAACCCCCTGTAAGTGTCTGCAATGATTTGGGGGTGAAAGCTCTAACTCTTGAAACAGTTACACTTTTCTAGGTGCATCTTTTATTATTTCTTTAATGTAATTTCCTTATTTTTTGCGTTTTCTATCATTTTTAAGGAATAAACCTCTCACTTTTACTTTTATCTATGGGGAAGCTCTTACTGATAGTAAACAAATACTTGAAATACTGAAGTATTTTTTGGTAGCATTTGACCAATTTGTAAGACAGTGATTCCTAAATTTCAGTGCTTACACCATCCTTTTCAGAAAATGAGTTCCAAAGGGAATTGATTTTTATCTGCAGTAGTCTGATCCTACAGACAGGTTATTGACTACATTTGATAGAATAGAAGCGTAAGACAAGAATGAAGCATTGCAGTAGCAAGTCCTCCGGGAGCAGTTCATGATCAACAGGATCGTTCACTGGATGGAAAGATCTGAGAGCTAGACAGTGTCAATAGAGAAGAAAGGGGAAATAAAAGCATTAGTTTTCTGAAAGAATTTTTTTCCCTAGGAGTCATATGCTTTTTGTTCACTGGTTCTTCCTCCTACATTCTCTTCATTCCTAGTTTTTGTTCTCATCCTGTAAGAATCTCAAAATTCATAATAATTTTTAATCAAATATTTAAACATGTTAAAATAAAAATGCTAGCATACCACACCCCTGCTGGTGTTCCCACACGAGGGCTTCACATTCACTGTGAGATGCTTTGGTGTCGTCTCACTCTTTCATTCCTGTCTCATATTATTTTGAATATCCTACTTTCCTACAGCATTAGGTAGCTTTGTCTTGCTGTGGGAAGCCAAAAGTTCTGCCATCAACATGGAGCGTCCCTTCAGCATTGCATGCCCTGCTGCTCTGTGTATATGGGGACTGGCATATACTGGTGGCTTTATCACATGGCAGACAATGCTTTACACTCCAAAGGAGGAAGATGCACATGTTAGTTCTGAATGCCTCATCTTAAATATTAGATTGTTAATGATGAAGTGATTATAAATCATTCTTAAAAATAAGAACAAAGCAAAAAAGAATAGAAATATATTTTAGTATAGAAATCTATTTGATTATAAGGATAGAAATCTATAGAATAAGTACAGAAATCTTGGGAATAAGGGATTATTTGAGGTCCTTTTTAGTAGATGACAGCTGGGAGATTTGATTGATCATATAGCTTTTAAGTGCTTTTGAACTCTTAAAATTCACTAAGAGTTAGAAGAGACAATAGGAGTGGCAATATCTCTGGGTAGCATGAATAGACCAGTTATGGTTTGAAGGACTATCAATGAGCACATGGAAATCATGGTCCAAGAGCTGTACTATCAAACATGAAGACTGAGGCAGCATCAGAAGTTGAGAGCAACAGTCAAGGAATAATAGGAAATGCAGTCCCGCCAGCGATGGATGAGTGTACCTTTTTCCCCACATCCTCGCCAACACTTGTTGTTGTTTGACTTCATAATAGCTGCCATTCTGACTGGAGTGAGATGTTATCTTAGAATAGTGTTGATTTGCATGAGTGAGGGGTAAAAATTTGCTCCCAGGATGTAGGCTCGCTGTTCACCTCACAGATTGTTTCTTTTGCCAAGAAGAAACTTTTTAGTTTGATCCCTTCCCATTTATTGATTCTTGGTTTTAATTCTTGTGCTAGAGAAGTCTTATTAAGGAAGTTGGGGCCTAATCCCACATGATGAAGATTAGGGCCTACTTTTTCTTCTATTAGATGCAGAGTCTCTGGTTTAATTCCTAGATCCTTGATCCATTTTGAGTTAACTTTTGTGCATGGTGAGAGATAGGTGCTTAATCTCATTTTGTTGCAAATGGATTTCCAGTTTTCCCAGCACCATTTGTTGAAGATGCTATCTTTTCTCCAGTGCGTGTTTTTGGCACCTTTGTCTAATACAAGATAATCGTAATTTTTTTCTATTCTGTATCATTGGTCTACCAGTCTATTTTGGTGCCAATACCATGCTGTTTTTGTTACTATTGCTGTGTAGTATACTTTAAGGTTTGGCATAGTAATGCCACCTGCTTCACTCTTCCTGCTGAGGATTGCTTTAAACATTCTGGGTCTCTTAGTTTTCCAGATGAATTTCATGATTGGTTTTTCTATTTCTATGAGGAATACCATTGGGATTTTGATCAGAATTGCATTAAATCTGTATAGTGTTCTTGGTAGTATGGTCATTTTGATAATATTAATTCTGCCTATCCAAGAACAAGGTAGATCTTTCCATCTTCTAAGGTGTTCTTTGATTTCTTTCTGTAAGGTTATGTAGTTTTCTTTTTTAATATTTATTTTTTAGTTTTTGGCGGACACAACATCTTTGTTTTGTATGTGGTGCTGAGGATCGAACCCGGGCCGCACGCATGCCAGGCGAGCACGCTACCGCTTGAGCCACATCCCCAGCCCCTGTAGTTTTCATTGTATAGAGCTTTCACCTCTTTTGTTAAGTTGATTCCCAAGTATCTTATTTTTTTGAGGTTATTGTAAATGGGGTAGTTTTTCTCATTTCCATCTCAGAATATTTGTCACTGATATACAGAAATGCCTTTGATTTATGGGTGTTAAGCTGGGTGGCACGGGATTCATAGGGAATTAAGCAGTTAAGAGAAGAGGGAGAGAGAATGAACTGAGTGAGGTAATGAGGAGGGAGGAGAACATGCACCCCATGTCTGTGTGTAGTGGTGTAAAGGGTAGGGGCATCTAGAAAGGATTGCTGGGGCAGTACTTTCAATAGGGGATAACCAGGATTCAAGTGGAGCAAGAAGAAAGACACCTCTAGAAAAGAGATTGACAAGACAGGGGCTTTTCCTGGGGTTGAAATGTGAATTCCAGAAGGTGCAGTGGAAGTGGCTCAGGAGTTTGAGGTTGATGGGGGATGTAGTGGAGTGAGAGCTGCTCTGTCCAGAAATTTGTATGGAGATGAGTGGAGCTTTATCCCATTCACAGGACAGAGGCAGTGATGTGCTGTTAAATGTTTACTAACAGGTACTCAGTGGGGAGAGTCCTAATTTGTAGCTTTTACCAATTTTTCTGATATCAGTACTTCCCACCGCATAGTGGTCACCTTGTTCATCCATTTTAGTTTACAAGAATTGGACAGAGAATGACAACATTTGGTCTTGTGAACCAGGAGAGGCCAACTTTGGCACACACTGAATAAAAGTAATGATGGGATTAATCCTGGTGGACCCAGGCAGATGATTGGCAAGACTGCTAGTGGCCAGGAGCAAGGGGCACATAGTATCCCTCTTAACCTATGGATAGAATCACAGTGACCTGAGGAACAATAGTCTTCTTACCTGGTAGGCCATATGCAAATAGGCATGTCTCAGATTTGACTCATTGGCCAGAGTGGGAGCCATTACTCCAGACCTCATCATGCCTGGACATTTCCAGTTGGAAATGTAATAGATATCTCAAATTCTCATCTCCCCCCATGTCCCAAACCGATCCCACCTATTGTCTAGAGCATATCATTTAATGGCAACTTTGCCTTTCAACTTGTTTAAGTCAAGACTTGCTGTCATCTTTACAGCTGTAGCAATGAAAAACTTGTCAGTCCACCAATCAAAATGTATTCAGAATCCGTTTTCAGTGCTACCACCATGGACCAGGATGACAGTCATCTACAATGAGGATTATTACAACAGCTTTTAATCGCTGATCTTGTCTTCTTGCTTCTGTATACTCTGCTCACCACTTAGTCAATGATTCTTTTAGAGTATATGTTAGATTGTGTCACTCTTCAAAACCAGAATTGACTTCCTGTTTCATTCACAGTCAAACCTGAAATGCTTACAATGACCTACAAGACCTTCACAGTCTGGTCCCCATTATCTTTGTAATCCCATCTAGTTTTCTTCAAGCCTTTGTTAAAATGTCACCCTTATCAAAGACATCATAATCAAATAGTGCATGAGCCCACCTATGTGAGGTATCTAGAATGTGCAAATTCAGAGTGACAGTATAGAATAGAAATTACCAGGGGCTGGGGAGAAAAGGAAATGGGAAGTTGTTGGTTAATGAGTAAAACTACAAATTTATTTGTAGTTAATAGAAATAACCTAGATATTCTTCGGTGGACAAAGGATTAAACAAACTGGTACATCTATACATCTCCTCAATAAAAAGAAATGAGCTAATGATACAGGAGCAACGTGGGTAGACATCAAGGGCATTGTATTGAGTAAAATGTTCAGTCTCAGAGGACATATACCATGTGATTCATTCATCTAACATTCTCAAAATGACTCAGTTATAGAAATGGGGAAAACATTAGTGGTGGCCAGGAGTCAGTGATGGAAGAGTGTTTGGGGAAGAAGACAAAGCAGAGATGAAGATGAAGCTGTGACTATAAAGGGTGGACAAGGGGTCTTTGAGGTGTGGGCAGTTCTGTGAGTTGACTGTGGTGGTTGTCAGCGCTCAAAACAAGTTACATCACCAACAAATGCATGTGAGGTGTTGCAGTCTAAGGTTGGAGTTGTACCACTGCATGTGCTGGTTCTGTTTTCTGTGATAGCCATCTAAGAGTTTATCTTTGGAGAAAAGTTTGGTGAAGGTTGCATGAAATATTTCTATAATATATTTTCATCTTCTTATGAATATATTATTATTTAAAATCTGTTGATTTTTAAAATACAGTTTTGTAGCTTAATTATCATAAAGTAAAAAGTTGCATTTAATATCTCAGAACATTTCAGCTTTTGAGAAGCCTAGGTTTTCCCTTTTCCAGTCCAGCCCCTTCTTTTTCCTCTTGAAGGCAATAACTGTACTGACACCCAGGTTAAAATTTGCCTTTTTTTGTAATTTTGCTACCTGCATGTGCCCCATGTGTTAATAGTTCAGTTTTGGGACTTTATTTAGTTTAGAATGATTTTGAAAAATAAGCATTTTCTCATGCCTACCTTTATGATCTAGTGATTTCATTCTCAGGTAAAATCCAAGAGAAACATGTTTCCAAAGTAACCAGCCATATACAGAAAGGGACATAGCAGCACTGCATTTAACAGTCTAATCAGGACAATGGCTCAAAACCAATCAACAACAGAATGAATGAGTACACTGTGCTTATTTTTCAAAATTATCCTATTTATTCATTTGTCAATAGCACTTAATACCATTTAACATGCTGTACTTATATATGATGTTTATTATATGTCTTTGATCACTAAAGTATTAGCTTCTGATATCATGTACTTCTTTTTCTACTCTGTATTTCAGTATCTAGAACAGTGCCCGGGACATTGTAGGCCCTTAATAATTATTTGTTCATTGAATAAATGGAACCCATGTGTGCTGCATCTGAAAGATAGCTTCCTTAATTGATTTCCCCCTTTCACATCAGTTAGAACAAATGAGCTCCAAGGTTTTTTGTTTTTATTTTTTTTTTTCTTTAAACTCCTCAGGACCTAGTGTGTCTTGCAATCCAGAGATGTTTGTTCTTTGCATTTCAGAAAGACAATACAGCGCCTATACTGTATATAGCTTAATACTGGAAGATTCTCTGGAGCATCTCAAAATCAAATGTGAGAGTGTCCTGCTGTGGACACTATCAGGGATAAGAACAGACTAAATACCATTGATTATTAGAATTGTAAAGAATCTGTCAGACCTCCAATGATAATGCTAAAATTATGCATCAGTATTTATAAAAATGATTTATTCTTCTTGACAACTCTGAGGTAATAGGCAGTGTAGATATAGTTTTATCCATTTCACAGATGAGGTCATTGAGGCAACAGAAAATAAGGATCTCACACCAGGATTTAGTAAATAGCAGTGCAGAGACAAACTTTGCTGATTGTTATACTTTATTTGAACAGTGCCACAGCTGCTTGTTATAGATGAAAGTAGCAATTTCTGTGATTTGTAAATTAACATTTCCAGAGGGGAAAGAGAAAGCCCCTCAAAATGAAGCTGTCATAAGTCATGCACGGTTGTCCAGGGATTGGAAACAAAGGTAATGGCAGTGTTCCCACAGAGGACTATAAATGCAGTGGACTGTCCTGGGTCAGAATTCATTTTTCTGCCACAGAAAAAGCACTGAGCCTCTACATACTGTGACGCTGCCTTCAGCATCACCCACCTGCCCTTCCTGTGTTCTCTTTCCTTTGTTGAGAACTTTTGCCCAAATCAGCTCAGAGTACTCCCCATTATACTGCAGCTTGCTCTGCTCTCTCAAAACAGGAAGAGGATCTGAAATCAAACATTTAAATTTATGAATTAAGTAGCAAATTATACTGGGAACAATTTTCATGTAAAGTTATTACCTAGCAAGGCATTTACACTGAGTGAATTGATTGAATGAATGTAGTATATGGTCTTTTTAGGCATTATGTTTATTGCCTTTCATCTGTCTGCAGTGGAGGGTAAGCCATGTGAGTGTAAGATTTTCCATTGTCTTTGGTCTCCAATGCTTCCTTGTTACCTGTAATGAGAGATTGTACATAACCCTGCACTTGCCAAATGTTTGCTTAATGGATCAACAATTATGGGCTCTTAACAAAACCATTTTAGACAGAAGAACAAAGATAGGGAGATTTTTGAGGTGGGTAGGTGGGCTTGGGCGTGTTCCATGAGAGTAGTCATTATGGATTATTATAATTTTTTATCTTCTGTTAATATTTATTTCACCTCGAGAGGATGGAAACTCACCTACACTTGGCACATAGTCATCATTCAAAAAATACATACTGATCTGATATTCTAAGATGGAGCAGCCTTGTCCTTGCAGGGACTTTTGCCAAAGCTGTATTAGAATAATCCAATACAAAGCTATGTACTAGACAAATCTATCCAGCTCTTATGCTACATGTAAGTGATGGGTATGCCTGCTAAAAAGAGAATGTTACACAGGATGCAAAGCCCTATTGCACAACATCCAAAATATTTAGAACACCACTGAAGATCACCTATTTCACTAAGAACTAGGGAAGTCACAACTTGAATGAGAAAAGCCAATCAATAGGCACTAATACAGAGATAAATCAGATGTTGGAATTATCTGAAAAAGATTTTAAAGTAGCCAATGATAAAAGTATTTCATTTGCTCATTATGAATTCTCACAAAATGCAAAAAAAATGGAAACTCTCAGAAAAGTAATAACAAAAGAACCAAATGGAAAGCAGGGAACTAAAAAATATAACAACAAAGCAACAAAAAAACCTTGCTGAATGGGCCCAGTAATAGAATAGAGATGATGGAGGATTGAACAGTGATCTTGATGACAGATCAAGCATTTAGCCATTCTGGAAACTGAACTAAAAAAACAGACTGGAGGAAAAAAAAAAAAAAAAAACAGACAGACCCACTGGGACCTGTGAGACAATAGCAAGAGGGAATGTTCATATCACCAAAACCAGAAGGAAATGATAAAATGGGTTGAGGTAAAGGTCTTTAAATAAATCAGGACTGAAAGTATCCCAGATTTAAAAAAATTATATCTACATGTATATATATCAACTTCTAGGATAAATGCAAAGGAATTCACACTAAGACTAATAGTAATTAAATTTCTGAACACCATGGGAAAAAAGTCCTTAAAAAAGTCAGAGAGAAATGAAATGTAACTTACAGGGGAACATGAATTCAAATGACAGCAGTCATCTGAAACTGTGAAGATAGAAGGAAATGGGACATTTTTTCAACTACTAGAAACAAAAACTGTCAATAGCGAATTTTATATCTGGCAAAAACATCCTTTAAAGTGATGTTTTTGCTAGATATAAAATCAAGACATTCTCAGGTGATAGAAAACTAGGAAATTTTTGTGCTAGCAAAAAGAATAACAAAGAAAATTCTCAGATCAGAAAGAATATACCAGAAGAAAGTGTGAAACTGCAGACTGGATAGAACATTGGAATACACAAAAATTGGGATGAATATAATAGATTATCCTATTTCTGTTGAGGTTCTTAAACATATCTGTTAGGGAAGCAAAAATCATAACACCTTCTGGTACAGTAGTCAGTGTATAAAGAGGAAATTCTTAAAATAATTACATTTAAAAATGGAGAAGTTAAAGGGATATACATGGAAGTAAGGTTTCTACTCTTCATTCAGAGTGGTAAGTTTTGTATGTACAATGCCCATAATAACCACTAAGAATACTATAGAAAAGATCCAGAAAATCATTGGAATTGAATCACAATGGATTCTTTAAAAATGTTCAAATATCCTATAAAAAGTTAAGAGAGAGTAACAAGAATCAGAAGAAATATACAGAAAACAATAAAATGGCAAATTTAAGCCAATAATTACATTAAATAGATTTGTATATTGAGTAATCTATTATCCAATAATGTACTATCTACAAGAACCTCACTTAAAATGCAGTGACACAAGTGGACTAAAAAAAAATAATAGAAAAAGATATGATGCAGTATATTAAAAGCACAAATGTACCTATCAACATCAGATAAAGCACAGTGGCATTAGGTTCCCAGGGCTTCGGTAGGAAATAAGAAAGCACCGAAATTTGGGAGTCTTAAAACAAAAGGAGGTTATTGTATCACAATTCTGGGGGCTGCAAGTTTAAAATCAAAGTATTGACAGGACTGTGCTTTCTCTGAAACCCATAGGAGGAATCTTTCTTGCTTTTTTCTACCATCTGGTGGTTTGCTGGCATTCTTTTACATTCCTTGCCTTGTAATTGTGCAATTCTAATCTCTGCTTTCATTACCACATGTTATCCTTTTTATGTACCTCTGTATTCATATGGCCATTTTCTCATAAGGATGCCAGTTTTACTGGGTTAGGAGCTTACTGCACTCCAATATGATCTCATCTTAACTAATTACATGTTGATTCCTTTATTTCCAAATGTGATCATATTATGTGGTACTGAGGCTTAGAACTTCAATTTTTTTTGGGGGGGGGGGGCTGGTGATGGAGGGCCAGGCTCAGTTAACCTCTAAAAGTAGTCTCCAAAGAAAAATAAATTACTAGAGACAAAAAGAGACATTTCAAGATGATAAAAAATATACCAGGAATTAATAATCTTAAATATGTAAGCAACAAATAACAGAGCCTTTAAATATATCAAGCAAAACTGATAAAGCTAAAAGGAAAAAAATAGAAAAATCCACCACTATCATTGTGAATTAAAACACTCTACTTTTACTAATTCATTGGACTATTAAATAGAAAATCAGCAGTGGTAAAGAACAACTGAACAATCCAAACAACAGAACTTAATCTACATAGAACACTTGACTTAATAAAAACAGAACATACGTTCTTTTCAAGCACACTTGGAACATTCAAAAGAGATAGACAGTATCCTGGGCCATGAACAAGTTTCAATGAATTTAAAGAATTTAAATCACATAGCAATCTTCTTTTTTTAAATTTTTTTGTTTTAGGTGGACACGATATCTTTATTTATTTTTATGTAGTGCTGAGGATCGAACCCAGTGCCTCATGCATGCCAGTCCAGCACGCTACCACTTGAGCCACATCCCCAGCCCCAGAGCAATCTTCTTTAACTGTAATGAAATCAAACTGAAAATATTTTTAAAAGTATAGAAAATCTTTAAACACTTGGAAACTAAATAACACACTTCTAAATAATCTTTGTATCAAAAAGGAAAACTTAAAAGTTCTTTAAAATACAGAGAAGTAAATGAAAATAGAAAAAACAACATATTGAAGTTTGTGGTGTGCAGCTAAAGCAACTCTGGAAAGAAAATTTATAGCACAAAATTATGTACTCTAGGAAAAAAAAAAGGAGAAATCTTAAACTAAACTGCCACTTTAAGAAACTATGTGGAGAAAGAGCAAAATAAATCCAAAGCAAATAAAGAGAAGGAAATAATAAAGATAAGAGGTAAGCTGACAAAAGAAAAGCAGAACAAAAGCAATCAATGTTAGAAAAGAAGCTAGTCCTTTGAAAACATAGTAAAATTGGCAGAACTTTAGCAAGATTGACAGTGAAAATAGAGAAACAGAAATCATCAAGGTCAGAAATAAGAGAGAGGTGTCAACTACATACCATGAAAAAAAGAAAATGATAACAAGGAAATAATATGAAAAGCTCTGCACACGTATACAAGTGTTCACTCAGATGAAATGGACCTAATCTCCAAAGGAAATATACCAAAACTCAACCAAGGTGAAATAGGTAATCTGAATAGTTCAATAATCACAATGAGATTAAATTTGTAATTTATCTTAAAAAAATTCCATGAAGTTTATTTCCTCCCTCTTCCTCTCTGTCTCTTCTCTGTCTCCCTTTCCCTGTCTCTCTCTCTGTCCACCTCTTGCTTTTTAGTCATGCTGGGGATGAAACCCCAGCCTCATACATGCTCTGCCATTGAGCTATACTCCCAGCCCTCCATGCCATTTTCAATGTTATTGAATTAAAAATAAATTTTGTTGTAAAATATTCAAACTTTTGAAGAATTGACATCAGTTTTACATGGTTGTCTTTCAGAAAATAAAAGAGGCAAGGATACTACCCAATTTAATTTATCAAGATAGTGTTACTTCGAAACCCAAACCAGTGAAAGACAGTACTAAAAAAGAACCCCCCCCATACATTTAGATGCAAACATCTTCAGCAGAATATTAGCAAATTGATTCCAGCCATGCATAAAAAGAATTATATACCATTACTTAAAAGGGTTTATTCAGGGTATCAAAGACTGGTTCAACATTTTGAAAATCTTCCATGGCATAACTAATAATATCAGACTAAAGACTAAAAACTATGTGATCATATTAGTTTTTGTAAAAATGTTGGTAAAATATAACACCCATTTTTGGTAAAAACTCACAGCAAACTAAGAATAGATAAGAAAGTCCTCAGCCTAATAAGTGTCTGTAAGAAGCCCCACTCCTGTCATTCATTTGTGTTTTGCTGGTTGAAACTTGATTATACAGTCCCTTTGGGAAATGGTTTGGCAATTTTTCCATAAATCTAAGTAGGCAGATACTATACAACTCTTCAAATGGATTCTTGGAGTATTTAAAATATTTTTAAGTTTAACTTGATGGCAGGACACAAAACACTGGCCCTGGAATAGAGACAAGGCAGAGCTCTTTGTTTCTTACAGCTCTGAAGGAGGTCAGACCACCATAGGGCCATGAAAAAAACTGCAGCCTGGGACAGGGTAACAAAATGGCAGAGGAATGGCTTACCTATGGCAAGCATGTGTGTGGTTGGCTGATTTTCTCCAAGAAGTTGTGGTGATGGAAGACTCAGACCCCAAAGGGCACATGCTCTTGATTCCGTTTATATAACATTATTAAAATAAGCAGATGACAGGTTCCTGGGGGTTAGTGAGGTAGGACAGGGCTAGTGGTGAGTGGACTATAGAAGGGCAGCCCAAGGGAGCCTGTTGCCATGGAAATTCTCTGCCTTACTTGTGTCACAGCTGCCTTCTGGTCAGGTATTTAGTGGTGATTTTACAGGCTATTACCATTTCAGGAAATTGGGTAAAGGGGACACAGGATCTGTGCATTATTATTTCTTAAAACTTCCTGTGGATCATCAGTTATCTCCAGAGCTTAGAGAAAGGGAATGGGAGGAGAAACGTGACAACTGCTAACACTATTAGAAGAGGTTTTATTCCCAAAGGCTAGACAGATCCCAAAAGGGAACTCCTCTAGCAACTATTTGTATCTGTTCTTGGGGGCAAGCAGTATACTAAGAGCTTCAAGACCATAGATGCTCATTGTGGTAACAGCACAGCCACTGCTTAACTCCTGTTTGATGTGGTGCACCCCAAGTTCAGCATATCACTACTGTTTAAAACTGCAGAGGCTTCTGAGTATTCCTTAGGGATGCGCTATACCTTCTCAAGGCCCTAAGGAGTAGTCAAGCTAACAGGGAGCTATAGTCAGTACAGTCTGGTGGTGCTGAGACACCAGACGAAGGTTCACAGCTCAGCTCTACCTCCTCCTGTTTGTATGATCTTTGACAAATCAGTTATTGTTTTGGGGCTAAGTTCTTACATTTAGTATGAGATCAGAGAAGTCAAGTGTATCTCTATTATAGGGGTGTTATAAAAAATAAATGAGACAATGAAAGCACTTCATAAGCATTCTGCAATGCCAACTTTGCTGCTATATATAGTATATATATATATATATATATATATATATATATATATATATATATATATATATATATGGCATGTATAGTAGTGGTGCAGAGGGACAAAGAGAGAGATTTCATCCTTTCTTTCAACAACTGTGATTTCTAGAAGGCCTCTTAGCCTTCCATACTTGGGTCTCCTGTGGAACCTCAGTATGTCTGAGTAGATGACAGGTCAACATTCTTCCAGGTTCTAACTTCCGGGATACCGAGGTGAACTTTTTAGAGGTAATAAAGCCATGATTGAAAATACAGGCTAGAGTCTCTCAGGCCTCAATTCAAATCTTGCTTCTGTCTCAGTTCCAAGACACACTTTGCTCACTGCCAATCCATATCTTGTTCCCTCAACTTTCCTACAAGACTGGGATTTTGTTCCGAACAGCATTGTAATTCACCCACCCCAGGTGCAAATCACAATTACTACTAGTGTTCTATTTACTCTATTACTACTCTACTCGAAATACCCAAGAGGCAAATCCACCAATGTCCCCACCCTCTGCTTGTCTTGTGTATCTCCAGATTAAGTTTCATTGGGGCACCGATTTGTTTATATCTTGGCTGAGGTTCTTTACCAGCTCTATGTTGAACAGTTGTGGAAGAGACCATGGAGCCTGCAAATCCTAGCTGTTTGCTGTCCAGTTCTTTGAGGAACATGTTTGCTGACCCCTCATTTAAGAAAATCATGACAATCATGTCCTTCAGTTACCTGGCTTCCCTGCCACCTGTGAGGATTGTATGGCCCGTGTTTCCCTCCTCCCTTTTCCTGCTGGGTTGTGTTTGGTTGTTTGTAGGTGGGATGCTTCTAGGTGTGGTAGCCCTCTTGAATTATATAGCAATGAGCTGTGGGCAGGCCAGGGGGAGTGGAGCAGAAAGAAGGCAGGTGGGATTCTCCAGCTGTTGTCCTGGTCCTGGACTCCTTACTTGTAGTATTTTTGTTATATGAAAAAATAAACTTGTTTTCATAAGACTTTTAAAATCATTGGTTGTTGTTGCCTATAACTGAATGCAACCTAACAATTATAGGCTTCTTTGTAAAATTGTGAACAAATTGCTTTACTTCTTTAGGCTTCAGATTTCCTATCTGTCTCACACTTTAATAATAATGAGGATTAAATTAGATGATAAATATAAAGCTTTTGCTCAGTTCTTTCTGTAGAGTAAGCAAGTAATTGGAAGATATTATTTTTATTTCCTGATGAATCCATACATAATTCTAAATTACTTTGAGTCTATGTCTACACAGGCACATATTCACCAAATTAAATACCTTTTGCAAAAATCATGTTTTATTTAGAAATGTTTTGACAACCAGAACATGTATTTCAGTTGCAAACAAAAATATTTCCAGTGTAGATGTAGTTGTTTTGATCATCTATGTGGAAATGAATGTTTTGTATTTGAGTTAAGCTACAAAATATGTTTGCTAAATGTTTTTGCAAACATATTCACCCTTTTCTTAGAATATTGTCTCAGATAAGCATCCAGTGGCACTTATGCTATTAGGCAATGTTTACAGTTTATAACAGAGAACAGATCAAAACTTTTTGAAAAATAAGGAGGGGCTGGGGATATAACTCAGTTGGTAGGGTGCTTGCCTTGCATGTACAAGGCCCTGGGTTCAATCCACAGCAACACACACACACATACACACACACATACACCCCCCCAAAAAATAGATCACTTGCCTAGCATGTGTGAAGCCCTGGGTTCAATTCTCAGCACTGCATAAGAATAAATGAATAAAATAAAGGTCTACCAACAACTAAAACATATTTTTAAAAAACATAAGGAATGGCAGCTGCTATCGACAGTCTGATTACTGATGAAGCCAGATTTCCCATTCTTTATAATGGTCCTAATATGACTCCCAGTGCTAACTGGTTGAGCTTCCACATGGCAGTTACCATGAATGTAAAACCAAGTGACATTTTATGGTTAAATCTCAAGTATCATACAATATTGATGTTTTTACTGCAACTGTTTTTTTTTTCTTTGAGGGTCATGAGAAAGTCATATTTTTCCCAAAAGAATATAATTCACTTGAGGTTTATTGTTAATGTTCAATGATAGTGGCAAGAGTTTATCTTTTAATAGCCATATTAGTTTCTCTTTCAAATTTTTCATGTAGTAAATGGATAAGTAAGGCCCCTGGATAGCATGTCCCTTTTGCTGGCATTTAGGATAAAGGGAATCCCAATAAATCACGCATCAGGTAGCCCTACCAATATTAAATTATGAGATCATAATATAGCTTTCACGGATAAATTGCCAAGCCAACATGTCACAGTCCATCTTGTTTAGATAGAATAGCAACGTTTCTTGTCTTTAAGATCCCACATTAACTTTAACCCCAGGTTATGTTATTCTAATGTTTTTATTCAAGTTGATTATACTCTGCATCACAAGGTCAAAATAAATGTTACATTAATAAAAGCCACATGACTTGTCTTTAGAGGTCCAAGAAAATTTACTCTAGAAGTAATACTTTGCATCTATATAGTACCTTTTATAACGTACTCAAAAACACTTCATAAATAAAATACACCAATATTTTATCCTGGATTTACAGGTAGTTCACTGGGCTAAGGTTTTCTTTTAACACGGTGACATATCAGAAAGCATTGCATGTCCTCACCAGATGATTTTGTTCTTTAAGGGGAATTATTTGGAAGAAAATTTCTTAAACTTATGAGAGAAAAAATACTCATCTGTCATCAGTTAGCAGGAAGCTTTCTGATTCCTTTCAGACAATTACACCAATGTTTTATAGCTTAGAACCATTTTTCAACATGAATAAATTCAAATATATTTGAAAATCAGAGATTTCTGAATTTCCAACTTGAAATTTTCTTAAGTTTTTGTATCATCCTAAAGCAGAGCAAAATGCCATAGAGTGAGGGTGTCTTATGTTGATGGAAGAGGCTGTACTCTATTCCTCGAAGTGCATGTAGTCACAGGCTTGCCTAGACTGTAGTGGGTGCCCACCCCTGGCAGCTGTAGGGCCTCACAGCCACATTTCCTGGAGCAGCCCCAGCAAGCCCCCATCAGTGCCTCTTGTGATCTGAGGGGATTTGGAAACATCAGTGCTCAGACCAGGCCACCCTTTTCTCTTCCAGGTGCTACATCAGGAGAGAATTGTATTTACATTAAAAAGTATATATGCTTCTGCTGATGTGATATTGAAAAATAGAAATAGGTGATTCCCGGGCATGATCCATGGTGCACAACTCTTACTGATTTTCCTTTTGTGATCTTGGTCACACATGATAACACAAACCTATAGCCCTTGCTATTATATCTAATTTCGGTTGTGCTTGGAATACATTTGAATCAGAAAGGAATAAAAGGGGGGCTTGTAGTATTCATTCTGGCTTTAATTAAGAGGTAAATCTTAGTTTATCTACTCATTCATGCATCATGTGTTCAGAATGTTTTCATGCTAGGCAACAGGAGTGACCTTAAGAAGCTGAAGGTTCAAGGACTCCTTATTCTGGCATGGCAGACTCACCAGGATCTTGCCTTTCCATCCCCCTGTCCATCTGTCACTCCCTCCCTCTCATCTTCTCTCCCTTTCTCTCTTTTACTTATTCATTCTTTCATCAATATTTATTAAGTTTATATCCTGTACCAGGCACTCAGAAGATAGCTAAGAGCAAGATAAATATGGTTTTTACTTTAATTTAACTTATAATTGAGTTGGAAATGGACATTAAATGAGTAATCATATAAATTTCATTGTAATTATAATTATAATTCTTGCTCAGAGACCCCAAAACAATTTTTCATTTCTATTTTTGTCTTCTTAAAAAAATTCATTATAATTCCACAACTTTATAGACAATTTAGAAAATATAAGAAAAAAAACAAGAAAAATAGCACAAGATATTCTACCATCCCATCATAACTGTTAACATTTTAACCTGTGTTCTTGTACATATTTCTCTGTGTATATGTGTGTATATATATGTGAACATATGTGTGTTAATATTTGGAGTCACCCTGCATATTTAGTTTTGCCTTTCTCTTTAAATGATCATTAAAAAGTGAGAATTTTTCATATTATTAAATATTCTTTAAAAATATCTTTTAGGTTTGCTGAATAATTTATTTTATTTTTGCAGCATAAATTATTTAATGATTGCTCTATTTGGGCATATTTTGTGTATGTCCTTCAATTTTTGTTGATGAATAAAAACCAATGTTTCTCCATATTTTTTATTTCAAGTCTAGCAAATAATTTAGAATTTAAAGTCATTGAGCAAATGGTACATAAAGTTTTGTAATGCTTCATATATCATATCATGTATGAAACATAAAATATTTATCCTCTTGATCTATTATATATAATATATAATTTGAAGTGTTCTATTTTTTTAGAATTGTATTAGTGTATACATACATTCAAGCCATGTATAGTGCCTAGTTTACATATCCTTGGCATATCAAAAATGTTTTGATTTTAAATATGTGGAATTTGATGGACAAAAGTAGCATCTTGGGATTTTAATTTAATGTTTCCATTTATATAACATCCAGTTGTCTATCATATGTGTATGATTTGACACTTTTCTTTTGAGATGATAGTCTTGAACATATTTGGACAAATAATACATAAAATTATGGATGCCATGTTATGTATTAATTAATATGATTTTACATTATTTGTATAATATGTTAATATAGAGAGTGACATATTATTTTTAAGGATATTCACAATTATTTTTGTTTTACAAACAAAATGCTGCATGCTCACAATGCTGCTTTCCTTATAGGCTTACAGCTTATATAAACACTAATACTTCTGCTTTTCTTTTACTGATTTCCATTTTTTTGAATAATAAGCCTTAATATTTATTATTACATATATTTATTGTCTTAAAATTTATCATTGCCAATCCCTGTACGTACGTAATTCTTACTATTTCATGATGTTTTCTCTTAATTCTTCACATGAATTTCAGAATTACATCAAGCATTTAAAAATATATATCTTTAGGGTTTTGGTTGGAATTACAAATGTAAAAGTTAAATTTAGAGAAAACTGACATCAGTACAAAATTGCATCTCACCTTCAGAAATATTGTCTGAATCTAAACTAATCCTTTATATGCTCCAGTGACATTTGATAGGTTCTTTTTTTCATAGATTTCATGCTTTGTAATTATATTAGAAATTATATATATGTATGATATATATGTGTGTGTGTGTGTATATATATATATATTACTGTGAATAGTTTCTTTTGACTCTGTTTTCTGACTATAATAGTTATCCTTCTCTCTTGGAGATCATCTTCAGCTGAGTTGAATATCTTCTCTAGATTGTGACACTGGCTGTAATTTCTCTTGTCCTCCTACATGTAGGCAAGCTACAACTGGGCTACTCAAACACCTGAGTCCTGCAGTGGACTCTGGCCTGAGCTTTCTCACGCACCCTGCCCTGTCTGCCTGTTGACATCATGCTCTTCTGCTGTTCCACTCAGAAGGTATCTGATCTGCCACTCATTGCCTCTTTCTTGAGACCTTCTGAACATTTTCATGATACCTTTCTTAGCAGTATTCTTCAAATTTTGCCTTTAATGATTTATCTATACACCTATCTTGCCTATAAAGTGTGGCAGGATGGAAAGTAAATGGCAAAAGCCTAAGTCTTGTGACAATGAGAAAGTCAATTAGATTTTCTTTGCCTCTGATTCTTCACTGTTCTATTATGCTCTGCCCACCTCCCAAGGCTGTGTGAAAGCACTGTGCAATGTGAAAAATGCAAATCCAAGAGAGGTTGACCATGCCATTTTTCCCCCTACTAGTCTGAGAGGTCCATTTGGGCCAGGCCTGGTCATTTATACACCATGCTGTTCTTCCATTGACAACTCTGAATTAGACTGACTTCTAGGTGGCTGCTCTTGGCAGATGTGGGGCAACAGCCAAGTGTTTGTAGAAGGCATAGAAGTAGGACTTCTAGGTGGTCATGTTCGAAGGTGAACCTCAATCTGGGGGGCCTCTGGTTGTCTCTGGCACTTGTATTAGTCTGGAGGGTGTGTGTGTGTGTGTGTGTGTGTGTGTGTGTCTGTGTCTGTGTCTGTTTCTGTGTGTGTACTGATGGGAAGAGTTGCAGAGAGAAGAATCTGAAATTAATAAAGTGCCCATCTATTCAGTAGACGCCATAAAACATTCTCAGGCAAACAGTGCTCAGATCCTGGTTCATGTCCTGGAAAACTTTTTAAAAGCACGTTTCTAGGCCACACCTCTTGAGAATTTGATTCTATAGGTTGGACCCAGGACTCTACATTTTTACAAGCACCCCTGTAATTCACGTCATCAGGGAATTTGGGGATTTATTGTATTAGAGCAATAGAATTCCATTGATTGACATATTGCCTTTCTAGTGTCTGATGTATTCTGCTGTCTGTCCAATTCTCTACTATCCCCCCTCCCTTCCCCTCCCCTCCCCTCCCCTCCCCTTTTCTCTCTCTACCCCTTCTACTGTAAATCATTTCTTCCATTTGTATTATCTTGTCTTGCCCCTCCTTTCCTCTTATATGACATTTTGTATAACCCTGAGGATCGCCTTCCATTTCCATGCAATTTCCCTTCTCACTCCCTTTCCCTCCCACCTCTCATCCCTATTTAATGTAAATCTTATTCTCAAGCTCTTCGTCCCTGCCCTGTCCTTGTTTACTCCCCTTATATCAAAGGAGTCATTTGGTATTTGTTTTTTAAAGATTGACTAGCTTCACTTAGCATAATCTGCTCTAATGCCATCCATTTCCCTCCAAATTCTATGATTTTGTCGTTTCTTAATGCAGAGTAATACTCCATAGTATATAAATGCCACATTTTTTTTATCCATTCATCTATTGAAGGGCATCTAGGCTGGTTCCACAGTCTTGCTATCGTGAATTGAGCTGCTATGAACATCGATGTAGCAGTGTCCCTGTAGCATGCTCTTGTTAGGGCTTTAGGGAATAGACCGAGAAGGGGAATAGCTGGGTCAAATGGTGGTTCCATTCCCAGCTTTCCAAGAAATCTCCATACTGCTTTCCAAATTGGCTGCACCAATTTGCAGTCCCACCAGCAATGAACAAGAGTGCCCTTTTCCCCGCATCCTCTCCAGCACTTATTGTTGTTTGACTTCCTAATGGCTGCCAGTCTTACTGGAGTGAGATGGTATCTTAGGGTAGTTTTGATTTGCATTTCTCTGACTGCTAGCGATGGTGAGCATTTTTTCATGTACTTATTGATTGATTGTATGTCCTCCTCTGAGAAGTGTCTGTTCAGGTCCTTTGCCCATTTATTGATTGGGTTATTTGTTATCTTATTGTCTAATTTTTTGAGTTCTTTGTATATTCTGGTTATTAGGGCTCTATCTGAAGTGTGTGGAGTAAAGATTTGTTCCCAGGATGTAGGCTCCCTGTTTATCTCTCTTATTGTTTCTTTTGCTGAGAAAAAACTTTTTAGTTTGAGTAAGTCCCATTTGTTGATTCTATTTGTTAACTCTAGCGCTATGGGTGTCCTATTGAGGAATTTGGAGCCCGATCCCACAGCGTGTAGATCATAACCAACTTTTTCTTCTATCAGATGCCATGTCTCTGATTTAATATCAAGCTCCTTGATCCATTTTGAGTTAACTTTTGTGCACGGCGAGAGATAGGGATTCAGATTCATTTTGGTGCAAATGGATTTCCAGTTTTCCCAGCACCATTTGTTGAAGATGCTATCCTTCCTCCATTGCATGCTTTTAGCCCCTTTATCAAAAATAAGATAGTTGTAGTTTTGTGGATTGGTTATTGTGTCCTCTATTCTGTACCATTGGTCCACCCGCCTGTTTTGGTACCAGTACCATGCTGTTTTTGTTACTATTGCTCTGTAGTATAGTTTGAAGTCTGGTATCTCTATACCGCCTGATTCACACTTCCTGCTTAGTATTGTTTTTGCTATTCTGGGTCTTTTATTATTCCATATGAATTTCATGATTCTTTTATCGATTTCTACAAGATATGCTGTTGGGATTTTGGTTGGCATTGCATTGAACTTATATAGGACTTTTGGTAATATCGCCATTTTGATGATGTTGGTTCTGCCTATCCATGAGCAGGGTATATTTTTCCATCTTCTAAGGTCTTCTTCTATGTCTTTCTTTAGGGTTCTGTAATTTTCATTGTATAAATCTTTCACCTCTTTTGTTAGGTTGATTCCCAAGTATTTTATTTTTTGGGGGGATATTGTGAATGGAGTAGTTGTCCTCATTTCCGTTTCAGAGGATTTGTCGCTGATATACAGGAATGCCTTTGATTTATGCGTGTTGATCTTATATCCTGCCACTTTGCTGAATTCATTTATTAGCTCTAATAGCTTCTTTGTAGACCCTTTTGGGTCTGCTAGGTATAGAATCATATCATCTGCAAATAGTGATAATTTAAGTTCTTCTTTTCCTATTTTTATGCCTTTAATTTCTTTCGTCTGCCTAATTGCTCTGGCCAGTGTTTCGAGGACTATGTTGAACAGAAGTGGTGAGAGAGGGCATCCCTGTCTTGTACCAGATCTTAGAGGGAATGCCTTCAATTTTTCTCCATTCAGAATGATGCTGGCCTGTGGCTTATCATAGATTGCTTTTACAATGTTGAGGTATGATCCAGTTATCCCTAATTTTTCTAGAGTTTTGAACATAAAGGGATGCTGTACTTTGTCGAAAGCTTTTTCTGCATCTATCGAGATGATCATATGGTTCTTATTTTTAAGTCTATTGATGTGGTGGATAACATTTATTGATTTCCGTATATTGAACCAACCTTGCATACCAGGGATGAATCCTACTTGATCATGGTGTATAATTTTTTTGATATGTATTTGAATCCGATTCGCCAGAATTTTATTGAGGATTTTTGCATCAAGGTTCATTAGAGATATTGGTCTGTAGTTTTCTTTCTTTGAAGTGTCTTTGTCTGGTTTCGGAATCAGGGTGATGTTGGCCTCGTAGAACGAATTTGGAAGTTCTCCCTCCTTTTCTATTTCCTGAAATAGCTTGAAAAGTATTGGTGTTAGTTCCTCTTTAAAGGTTTTGTAAAACTCTGCTGTATACCCATCCGGTCCTGGGCTTTTCTTAGTTGGTAGTCTTTTGATGGTTTCTTCTATTTCCTCTATTGTTATTGGTCTGTTTAGGTTGTCTACGTCCTCCTGACTCAGTCTTGGCAGATCATAAGACTTAAGGAATTTATCTATGCCTTCACTATCTTCTATTTTATTGGAGTATAAGGATTCAAAATAATTTCTGATTATCATCTGTATTTCTGAAGTGTCTGTTGTGATATTGCCTTTTTCATCCCGTATGCTAGTAATTTGGGTTCTCTCTCTTCTTCTCTTCGTTAGCATGGCTAAGGGTCTGTCAATTTTATTTATTTTTTCAAAAAACCAACTTTTAGTTTTGTCGATTTTTTCAATTGTTTCTTTTGTTTCAATTTCATTAATTTCAGCTCTGATTTTAATTATTTCTTGCCTTCTACTTCTTTTGCTGTTGTTTTGCTCTTCTTTTTCTAGGATTTTGAGATGAAGTATGAGATCATTTATTTGTTGGTTTTTTCTTTTTTTGAGGAATGAACTCCAAGCAATGAATTTTCCTCTTAGAACTGCTTTCAATGTGTCCCATAGATTCCGATAAGTTGTGTCTGTGTTTTCATTTGACTCTAGGAATTTTTTAATTTCCTCCTTAATGTCTTCTAGAACCCATTGATCATTAAGCAACCTATTGTTCATTCTCCAGGTGATGCTTGATTTTTCCTTCCTTCTTTTATCATTGATTTTCAGTTTCATTCCATTATGATCAGATAAGATGCATGGTATTTTCTCCACCCCTTTATATTGTCTAAGAGTTGCCCTGTTACATAATATATGGTCTATTTTTGAGAAGGTTCCATGTGCTGCTGAGAAAAAAGTGTAATTACTTGATGTTGGGTGGTATAGTCTATATATGTCAATTAAGTCTAGGTTATTAATTATGTTATTGAGTTCTATAGTTTCCTTATTTAACTTTTGTTTGGAAGATCTGTCCAGTGGTGAGAGAGGTGTATTAAAGTCTCCCATGATTATTGTATGGTGGTCTATTAGACTCTTGAACTTGAGAAGCGTTTGCTTGATGAACATAGCAGCACCGTTGTTTGGGGCATATATATTTATGATTGTTATGTCTTGTTGGTGTATGGTTCCCTTGAGCAGTATGAAGTGTCCTTCTTTATCCCTTTTGATTAACTTTGGCTTGAAATCTATTTTATTAGATATGAGTATGGATACTCCTGCTTGTTTCCGCAGTCCATATGAGTGGTATGATTTTTCCCACCCTTTCACCTTCAGTCTATGAATATCTTTTCCTATCAGATGCGTCTCCTGTAGGCAGCATATTGTTGGGTCTTGTTTTGTGATCCATTCTGCTAGCCTGTGTCTCTTAATTGGTGAGTTTAAGCCATTAACATTTAAGGTTATTATTGAGATATGATTTGTTCTTCCAGCCATATTTGTTTATTGATGTTACTAAACCTGGTTTGTTATCCTCTTTGACTACTTTCCCCCCTTTACTGTCCTACCTCCCATTGTTGGTTTTCAATGTTATTTTCCATTTCTTCTTCCTGTAATGTTTTGCCAAGGATTTTTTGAAGAGATGGTTTTCTAGCTGCGAATTCTTTTAACTTTTGTTTATCATGGAAGGTTTTAAATTCATCTTCTATTCTGAAGCTTAATTTCGCCGGATACACGATTCTTGGTTGGAACCCATTTTCTTTCAGTGTTTGAAATATGTTATTCCAGGATCTTCTAGCTTTCAGAGTCTGTGTCGAGAGATCAGCTGTTATCCTGATTGGTTTACCCCTAAATGTAATCTGCTTTCTTTCTCTTGCAGCTTTTAAAATTCTCTCCTTATTCTGTATGTTGGACATCTTCATTATAATGTGTCTAGGTGTGGATCTCTTATGATTTTGCACCATCGGCGTCCTGTAGGCTTCTAGGATTTGGGATTCTGTCACATTCTTCATGTCTGGGAAGTTTTCTTGTATTATTTCACTGAATAGATTGCTTAATCCTTTGGTTTGGAGCTCTGTGCCTTCCTGTATCCCAATGACTCTTAAGTTTGTCTTTTGATATTATCTCATAGCTCTTGAATGTTCTGCTCATGGTTTCTTAGTAGACTTGCTGAGCTATCTATGTTCTTTTCAAGTTGAAATACTCTGTCTTCATTGTCTGATGTTCTATCTTCTAAGTGATCCACTCTGCTGGTAGTATTCTCAATTGAGTTTTTAAGTTGGTTTATTGTTTCCTGCATTTCTAGTATTTCTATTTGTTTGTTTTTTATTACCTCTATCTCCCTGTGAAATTGATCTTTTACTTCCTGGATTTGTTTGTCAATGTGATCTTTCATTGTCTGATTTTGCTGTCTCATGTCTTCCTTGAGACTCCAGATCATCTGAAGCATATATATCCTGAACTCTTTATCTGATATTCCATCTGTTGCAGCTATTACCTCTTCTAAAGTTGAGTTGACCTGCATTGCTTGTGATCCTTTCTTTCCTTGTCTTTTCATACTGCACGCGCTTCTTTCTGCTTGGTGCAACTGTTGTGTTTTTGAAATTTACTAGCCTGAAATCACCTCTTCCGTAACTGAATGAGCTGTGATCAGTAGAACATGGGGATGATTACATCATCTCTTTGAAATGGCGGCTGCTGTCCTCCTCTGTGGTCCGACCAGTGTCTGGAACCAAACTGGACCACTTCTCTCCTCTGTCTCAAAGCTGAAACTCCGCCCTAAGCGCTGCCAAAGTCCTAGCGCCAAACCGCTAGAGGCCGTTCACAGACTCAGCCCTGCAGGGCCCAGATCAGCCAAAGCCGTGACCGGCAGGATTGTGTTCCTGATCCGAGTTGCTCCGAACCGGCTGGAGGGGGGTGGGGTGGTAGGAGTGTGGATCCTAGCGCTGAACCACCTGAGGCCGATCCCAGACTCAGTCCTGCAGGGCCCAGATCAGCTGCTGCCATGACCGGCAGGATTGTGTTCCTGATCCGGGTTGCTCCGAACCGGCTGGAGGGGGGTGGGGTGGTAGGAGTGTGGGTCCTAGCGCTGAACCACCTGAGGCCGATCCCAGACTCAGTCCTGCAGGGCCCAGATCAGCCGCTGCCGTGACCGGTGGGATTGTGACCCTGATCCGAGTCGCTCCGAACCGGCTGGAGGGGGGTGGGGTGGTAGGAGTGTGGATCCTAGCGCTGAACCACCTGAGGCCGATCCCAGACTCAGCCCTGCAGGGCCCAGATCAGCCGCCGCTGTGACCGGCAGGATTGTGTTCCTGATCCGGGTTGCTCCGAACCGGCTGGAGGGGGGTGGGGTGGTAGGAGTGTGGGTCCTAGCGCTGAACCGCCTGAGGCCGATCCCAGACTCAGCCCTGCAGGGCCCAGATCAGCCAACTCCGTGACCGGCAGGATTGTGTTCCTGATCCGAGTTGCTCCGAACCGGCTGGAGGGGGGTGGGGTGGTAGGAGTGTGGGTCCTAGCGCTGAACCACCTGAGGCCGATCCCAGACTCAGTCCTGCAGGGCCCAGATCAGCCGCTGCCGTGACCGGCAGGATTGTGTTCCTGATCCGGGTTGCTCCGAACCGGCTGGAGGGGGGTGGGGTGGTAGGAGTGTGGGTCCTAGCGCTGAACCACCTGAGGCCCATCCCAGACTCAGTCCTGCAGGGCCCAGATCAGCCGCTGCCGTGACCGGTGGGATTGTGACCCTGATCCGAGTCGCTCCGAACCGGCTGGAGGGGGGTGGGGTGGTAGGAGTGTGGGTCCTAGCGCTGAACCACCTGAGGCCGATCCCAGACTCAGCCCTGCAGGGCCCAGATCAGCCAACTCCGTGACCGGCAGGATTGTGTTCCTGATCCGAGTTGCTCCGAACCGGCTGGAGGGGGGTGGGGTGGTAGGAGTGTGGGTCCTAGCGCTGAACCGCCTGAGGCCGATCCCAGACTCAGTCCTGCAGGGCCCAGATCAGCCGCTGCCGTGACCGGCGGGATTGTGACCCTGATCTGCGTCGCTCCGAACCGGCTGGAGGGGGGTGGGGTGGTAGGAGTGTGGATCCTAGCGCTGAACCACCTGAGGCCAATCCCAGACTCAGCCCTGCAGGGCCCAGATCAGCCGCCGCCGTGACCGGCAGGATTGTGTTCCTGATCCGGGTTGCTCCGAACCCGCTGGACGGGGGTGGGGTGGTAGGAGTGTGGATCCTAGAGCTGAACCGCCTGAGGCCGTTCCCAAACTCAGCCCTGCAGGGCCCAGATCAGCCAACACCGTGACTGGCAGGATTGTGTTCCTGATCCGAGTTGCTCCGAACCGGCTGGAGGGGGGTGGGGTGGTAGGAGTGTGGGTCCTAGCGCTGAACCACCTGAGGCCGATCCCAGACTCAGTCCTGCAGGGCCCAGATCAGCCGCCGCCGTGACCGGCAGGAATCTGTCCCTGATCCGCGTTGCCGAGATTCAGTCGCCTGGGACAAACTGACCCCTCACACAGACTTACTAGTTATCGGCAGGTCTCCTTCCCGTGGAATATTGTTAGAAGATCTTCAGCAGGTCCCATGCAAGTGTATTTATGTGTCTCTCTGATCCTGTTACTGCGGAGGTATAGGAAATGCTGCTTGCTCGCCGGCCGCCATGTTGGATCCCCGAGCAATAGAATTTTTAATGGTCATATACAAGCCTTGCTGAACATCATTTGTTCTATGAAATAAAATGTAAAAAAAATACATGTACAAACACCAAAACACATGCCCTAAAAGGTATTTTGGTATTCTACTATTTCTCTTCATGTCTTCTGATTGATCCACCATAATCTGAAATATTCTGTGTATGGAAATGCATTGCCCAGAAAGCAGGCACAGAGGTGGCTCATTGAGAACTGTCCATGTTAGAGATAAAGCATTGTTTGGTTGTGTAACTTTTATTTTTATATATTTTTTAATTGTAGATTGATACAGTACCTTTATTTAATTTATTTTTTATGTGGTGTTGAGGTTCAAACCCAGTGCCTCACACGTGCTAGGTAAGCGCTCTACCACTGAGCCATAACCTCAGCCCCATGAAACTTTTCTGTAGTTTCATATAGTTCATACTTTCTTGATAACTAAAAATATTTTTCCCATGCATGATGGCAGAGTTCTTGTAAGATAACCTCTTCGTAAGTCAGCACTGTCCATATTGGCTGCCTCCCACAGCAAATTAAATATGATCTCCCTCTAAGATTGCATACTGGATGTACTTGTAGGAGGTGGGAAATTGAATCTGTATAAGAGGACCTAATTATTCCTTTCCATGATTTTTTACATTGTATAACATACATATTCATTGCAATATATATGATAAATGTAGAATAAAGTGAGTAAACAGAAAAAAATCCCCTAATCTTATTCTCAATAGGCTTCCTTAAGCACTTTATTGTACTTCCACTTTCTCTTATATGTTTTCATTACTGAGATCCTTCTTGATAAACTGCTTTGTTAAAAATTAAAATTATATGATAATTTCATTTGTCATAATCTTTGTAAAAATTATTTTAATGGGCTAAAGTTTATTATATCATAGTACTTTGATGTGAATAACCTTACAAAAAATTTTCAATGTAAAAAATGACATTGCTATTACATTAATTTCACCCAATTAAATGTAGTTCACCTAAATATGTTTAATTGAAACGAGACATTTCTATCAGGTGAACATTTTCCTTCTAACATGTATTTATTAATCTGAATTATATAAATGGCTGGATATAAACAAGGAAGGCATGTGAGAGCCAGTAGAGGGTTTAGAGGGGGACCAGCATTAATACCCAGAAGACACCACTGAAGTTTCCTCTCTCGGTTTACTATGGTAGCCAGATTATCATGGCAGTGGGGATTTTCCACATTTTTAATTGTTTTGTCATTGGAAGTTTTTGGAACTGTTTGGACTTTCACTTCCTGATGTCTCCTCTTCTGCTTTCCTCAACATCATTCTGTCCTTGTTTTTCCTTTGATAGTCTCTTTCAGCTACTAGCAACTTCTATAAGTTCTGCTTTTGTCTACTTGTCCTTAAAATGTATGTAATCCTTTCCATTCTCCACAGGACCCTCTTTTCTTTTTGCTCTAAAATGTCTCCCTAGGTGATTTCTTCTTTCGCCTGTGTCTTTAACCCACCCCCGGGACAAACCCTACCAATATGCATCCTCTTGTCTCTTCCCCTCCCTTGGAACTCCACTCGCCTTCTCCCACTTATCCTGGTCCAGGTTCAGCCCCACACTCCACTGTCTGGCCTTGGTCATGCTTCTGTCTCTGGGTGGCTTGGATCACTGTCTCTGCTTCTGCACATGCTGTGCCCTGCTGAAGGGGTGTATTGCACACATGTTGAGGATGGCCAGTGAGTGGCTGATGACTGAGAAGTGACTGATCTGACCACTGACTGACGCTGATGAACATCTTCCCTGGCTGATTCCTGTGTAGCCTGTTGTTTTTTGCTCAGAAGGTAGTGATGGTGCTGAGATAGGTATTCCAGCTTTCTCTTGCTCATAATGCATACTTTTCTGTATTACTTTGTGTCATCATCTCAATTAAAGTGACTCAGCAAGCTATACCGATTAACGTTATTTACCTTTTTTTTCTAAATTTCTAAATTCTGTGTTGATGCAAACTTCTAAAATCATGTTATGAAAATTAATGAAAAGGTGATAGAAATAATTTATATTAAATTTTTTATTGATTCTATAATTATTATATTTAAAAGTGTATTGAATTTAGGGACTAAAATATAAGAAAGTGATTCATTAAAAAGGAAGAGCATTTCATTGTTTCTAACACTGCAGGTTGTCCAACAATTAGTACCTAGGAGATTTCTAATATTTACCATTGGAATTCCTTAAAGAAAACTTAAGTAACATGGTGTGTCTGGCAAACTAATTTTGTATACAGAATCACAGTGCTAAAAATTAGAACTTGTACTTGAGAAATGCTTGGAAGATCTTGAAAGGGAAAGGGATATACTCTCAGGTTCTGAGTGTAACAATTAGAATGTGAAAGAAATTATTTTCTAGGTTCTCCTTCTTTACCTTCATTGACTAACTCTTATAATAAAAGCAGATAGTTAAGTAAAATGAACTTCAGCTATTACTTTCTAAGTCTCCTTCCTACCTCTGGAAAATATGATGATGACTCTGTATGGGACTGTGTTTCTTAAATCACTATCTATTGATTATGAGAAAAGCCAAAACACTGAAATTTGTGTGATACATGTGACTCGTTCCTTTCTCCCACCATAGCTTATAGGTGTCCTCAGGATGGCAGTGCTGGCTCAGAGCCTCTGCTTGACCTTTTCTTGATACTTAGGTCTTTCTGCAATCAGTGAGTTGCATGGCATTCAACTGGTGATGTGGAGAACTTCTCTTCCTCTTCACTTCATCAAGTTAATGTGACACCTTAAGAAAGATGCCCTGCTTCTGTTCCTCAGACATGTGACATTAACATGCTCTACTCCTCCTTAATTTATTATTATCTCATTTTCCTCTTCCATTTTGCCCCATTCAGTTATCCGATAATCACCATCTCCAAGTCTGTCTTTTTCACCTGAGCAAAGCAGCAAAGAGATACCTGTTTTCACCCCTACAGTTGTGTGTAGTGCATAAAATTATGTACTCAACTTCTCCCTTCACTCCCACAGTAGATTCTCACTCCTGTTGTTCCTGAATCATTATTCTGTTATAATGATCCTTGAGTCTTATTTTGCTGATCATCACTGTGGAGAAGAGAAAGTCTCAAAAGAGGCTTCTTTATGCATGCTTCCAGAAAGATGGGATGCATTATGGTTTGGATTTGAGGTGTCCCCTAAAAGGTCTGTGTTAATGCAGGAATATTCAGAGGTGAAATTTTTGAATTATTGGAACTCTACCTAATAAGTCCATCCTAGTTTAAATAGACTGGGTGGGAACTATAGCCAGGTGGGGAGCATGGCTAGAAGAGTGTGGCAATGGGAAATTTACCCCGGAAGGGCATCCCTGTGTTCCCTTCCCTGATAGCTGTTCTTTTCCTAACCCCACCAAAAGCTAAGCAGCTTTCTGCCAGTGTGCTCTTCCACCTTGATGTGCTGTTTCATCTTGGGCCAAGAGCAATGAAGTCAGCCATCTATGGGCTGAGAATTCATACTGCGAGCCTCAAAACAACATTTCCTCTTCCAAGTTGTAACTGTTGAGTATTTTTGTCTCAGTGACACAAAAGCTGACAATGGAAAGTGGGTGTACTTTTCCCTTCTTGTCCCACAAAGTCACGCTAAAGACTCTGAATGTCATATGCAAATAATGCTAGAAGACACTAGAAGATGAGGAGAAGGAGTTGAGCCATCTAGGCATGACATGTGGAGGATCCTTACGCTTTCTGTTTGCCTCACATCTCTCATTGAGAAGCTGACAACCTGATGCCAATGGGCATAGGGATAAAAGCCCCTTCAACTCTGCCCTTCCAGCCAGAGGGCCACAAAAGGGGCCTCTTAGCAAGACAGAAAAACTTTAGCCCCTAACTGCTGTTTTCCAGCCAAATATTTCAGAAGGAAACTGTGGTCACACTCACAAACCCCCCTAGCAAAGCCCAATTTAGGAACTCAGACTTCCAGGCTCACCAAATGGGTTCCTTAGCCACCCAATCAGAGAGGCAAGAAGGAAGGATGGGTGTGCAACTAAGACTAAAGCTCCTCTCTGTGTGGTGAGCTACCACTTGTGGCTTCAAGGAAGCTCGCTAGGAAGCTGGACTCCCACTCAGAAATTTCAGAAGAGGCCTCTTAGATAGGATTGCCACTTCTGCCCAGTAGTAACAAGGCCCCTCTTCCAGTGTCACCTGTGGATTTTTTTAAGTAGCAGTAACAGACACCTACCACCTTTGTCTTAGATGGACTGCCACAAATTAACACCACAGTCAGAATGGATTAAACAGCAGAAGTTTCTTTTCATATGGTTCTGGAAGCTGGAAATTCCAAGATTCAGGTGCTGACCAAGTTCTCTTACTGTTGAGGACTTTCTACCTAGCTTGCAAACATCAATCTTCTATGTCATCCTCACATGTTAAGGATGTGAGACAGTTCTTTCTGATATTTATTTTCATAAGGGCACTAATCCTATCATGAAGACCCTACCCTCATGACTTCAGCTGATCCTAATCATCTCCTAAAGGGTCTCATCTCTAAATGCCTTCACATTGGATTTAGGGCTTTAACATATGAATGGGGGGATTATAAACATTCAGTCTATACCAACCTTCCATCCAGTGATTAGCCTGAGTGTGCAACTACAGTATCAATGGGTCACTTCTGCACTCAGGAGTCAGTAGAAGCCAAGTGGGAAACTAGAATTCCACCCTACCTGGAAGCAATCAGGGGCTGTAGCCCCTTTTCATACCAGAGCAGTGTCAAAAGAGGCCTGCTGAAACATAGATTTAAGTAACATTCAGAATCTCATAGTACCCCAAATGTCCAGGTCTTGATGGAAAATAATTGATCATAACAAGAACCAGGAATTTCTTCACAAATGAGGAAAAGATAACGAACATACACCAACATCCGGATGATAGAAATGCTAGGAATATCTAATGTTAGGAATTTTAGAACCAGGGTTCTAAAACAGCAGTCCAAAAATGTCATCAATGAGCAATGATGAACATGCTGAAACAAATGGGGAGGGTATCTCATTAAAGGAATGGAAAATTTCAGCAAATAAGTACAAGAGATAATGGAAGACTAAATGGAGATTACAGAACTGAAAAATAGAACAACTTAAATAAAAACCCAAGTTAATGGACTCAACTACAGAGTGGAGAGGACAGGAAAAAAAATAACCCTATGATCCTAAAGATGGACAGAAGTGCCCAGAGCATCAGAGACCTCTGAGACTACAACAAAAGATTTAACAATTGTCTTCAGAAAATCAAAGGAGAGGAGAAAGAGGGCAGGTCCAAATATTGTTCAAAGAAATAATTGTTGTGGTTTTCCCAGATTGAGCATTTTAAAACATATAAACTTATAATTCAAGAACAAAGTGAACCCCAAACTGAATAAATCCAAAGACATGCACACCGAAAAACATAATAATCTCACTTCTAAAGCTAAAGACAAAAAGAAAAAAAATCCTAAGAGGCTCTAGAGAGAAACATAACCTTACTACACAGGAAAAACAACATTTGACCAAGTTTCTCATCAGATACCCAATGAGAACACACAAGGAGAGCTCACTAGGGGGGAAAAAAAAAACTATTTATTCCACCTGCTCTTTGTTATTTTTAGAAACCACACAAAAGTGGCAGAATATTGTCAAGTACTGAAAGATAAGAACTGTAATCTGCTAATTCCATATCTGTTAAACATATCTTTTGATATTGAAGGGGAAATTAATACATTCTCAGCTGATGGAAAACTAAGAGGTTGTATTCCTATAATTCCTCCTCTTAAAAAATGGCTGAAGGAAGCACCCTTCAAAATCAGAAATGATAAAAGAAGAAAAAGTTGGGATTACCTTCAGACAATAGGAAAGAAAAAGATTAGGTGAAATAAATAGTTTTTTTTTCCTTTTGAGTTTCCTAAGTTATGTTTGATAGTTGAAACAGAAAATATAACATTATCAAATGCAGTTTACAATGGTATAGAGGGAATATTTATGACAATATTACATAGGGCTAGTCAAAGCATTTAAAGGGAGAAAAGGTTTCTATACTTCAAACTGGTAAAATGTTGACACTAACATACCAAATCATGTAGCTCTAATGTAATGCCTGGACCTACCACTAAAAAGCTATGCAAGGAAATAGACACAAAAACACTGTAGGTGCATCAAAACAGAATTTTTAAAAATCTTAAAGTAATGCCAGGAAGGAGAAAAAGAAACTGGCAAATAAAAAATAAGTGGTACATCTAAATTCTAAAATATCCACAACAGCAGCAAGTATAAATGGTTTGAGTGTACCAGTAAAAACAGAGTCTGGAAGAGTAAATAAAAAATCATGACCCAACTATATGCTATCTATAAGAAAGGCATGTTAGAATAATGATACAAGTACATTCAAAGTAAAAGACATAAAACATATATCATGCAAATATAGTGTTAACAGAACTGGTTATATTAAAGAATTTGGAGCAAAGAAAACAACTAAACAAATTAAAAGAGGTATAATGAAAAAGGGTCAGTCAACCAAATAGACATACCAACCGTAAATATGTGTAAACCAGACAACAAAGCTGCAAAATATATGAAGTAAAAACAAATAGAATTGTAAAGAGAAATATGCAAATCCAAAACTATATTTGACACTTACATGCTTCTCAATATTTAATAGAATACTTTGAAGCCAGTCCATCAGCCAATAGGGTTTAGTTGACATAGGGTATTTCACTCAACAACAGCACAATACACATTGTTTCCAGCATTCATTGAATATTTCCAAAACAGATAATATCATGGGCAATAAAAAAATCTTACCAAATTTAAAAGAATTAAAATCATACAGAGTGTGTTTTCTGACCACAGTGACTTCAAATTGGACTTTACTAAAAGAAAGATAACAGGAAAATTTGGAAACAATGCACTTTTAAATAATCAATGGGTCAAAGAAACAGTCTGAAAAGATAAAAAAAACTTTAAATAAAAATTAAAATACAGTATAATCTATAAGAGATGGATGACTAAAACAAGACTGAGAGAAATTTATACCAATAAATGCTTATATTGAAAAAATGTTTCAAAACAGTAAACTCCTCTCCTTAGGATGCTAGTGAAATCAAAGTAAGAGAAACCAAAAGCAAGCAAAGGAAGTGAAATAACAAATTGGAAAACAATGAAATTAAAAACAAAACAGTAGAGAAAATCAGTTAAAAAAAACTAATTATTTAAAAGATGAATAAAACAACAAATTTTTAATAGGGCTGGAAAAAAAGGGAGAAGAAACAAACTACCAATATTTGGAATGAAACAGAAGCTATTACTGCAGACATCAAAAGGAACATGCACAATGCCATGACTATCCCTACACACACGAATGTGACAACGTAGGTGAAATGGACCAGTTCCTCAACAAGCAAAAAGTATTACAGCTCATCTGATACGAAATAGATAAGTTGAATCATCTTGTGATTGTGTAGGAAATTGGACTCAATTTTAACCTTCCTAAAATTTTCCAGGCTCAGATCATTTCACTGGAGAGTTGTACCAAACTTAAAGAAACAAACAAAATGCCAATTCTGTAAATCTCTTCCAGAAATTGTAGAGGATGAAATATTTCCCAGTTTTGCAAAGTCAGTATTACTTTGATACCAAAGGAAAAAAAATTTATATGCACAAAATATAGGCCAACATAACCCCGTAAATGAAAATAACTAATCCTTAATTACTAGTAAATAGAATTTAGCAATATATTAAAAGGAATTATACACCATGAGTTCACCATGAAATGATGCAGAAAAATCATTTGATGAAATTCAACACCCATTTCTGGATACTCTCAATCAACCAGGAGATTCCTCCTCTTGATAAATTGTTTATAGAGTAAACCTATCACTAACATTGTAATGCCTGGCAAAATACTGAATCCTTCCCCCTATGCTTGGGAACAGACAGGCACATTCCCCCTCACCACTCTTCTTCAGTTCTAGCCAGCTCCATAATTCAAGGAAAGGAATCAAAAGGCATACAGATAGGAGTGGAAGAAAAGAGTTCTTCCTAATTAAGTTAATATGGTGGTCTACCTGGAAAATCTGAAGAAATCTATTTTTAAAACCTTCATAGAAGAAACAAGTTGAGTAAGGTCACAGGATACAACATACAAAGTCAATCATACTTCTATAAAACATTGATGAATATGTGGAAGTTGGAATTTAAAAATAGGCTACTATTTACAGTTGCTTTTTAAAAGAAATAAGAATAAATCTAAGCATGTATAGGATTTGATGCTGAAAGCTACAAAATACTAATGAGAGAAATCAAAGATTTCTCTATAGACAGGAGGTATAAGTCATGTCCATAGATTGTAGGAAGTCAGTTTACCTGAAATTGATGCATAGATTTACTGTCAAAATTCTAGCAAGATTTTTTTGTAAGTATAGGAAGATTATCCTAAAATTTATGTGCATGAGCAAAGGGGCTGGAATAGTTCAAACAATTTTGAAAAATAAGAATAAAAGTGGAGGAATCACTCTGCTCAATCTGCATTCACATTAAATAGCTAAGGTAGTCAAAACTGGGATGGACACATAGATCAACTTAACAGAATAGGGAAATAGACTCAGGTAAATAGATCCAGATGATGATATATATATATATATATATATATATATACACACACACACATATATATTTTTAGGTGGTGCTAGGGATTTAAGCCAAGGGTGCTTCACCACTGTGCTACATCCCCATCCCTTTTCATTTTATATTTTGAGGCAGGGACTCTCTGAGTTGCTTAGGGCCTCAGTAAGTTGCTGAAGCTGGCCTTGAAATTGCAATCCTCCTGCCTCAGCCTCCCAAATCGCTATGAATACAGACTTGTGCTACTGCACCTGGCTCAGCCAATTGATTTGTTTAACACAAGCTTAAAGTTAATTTAATGAAGGGAGAATGCTGTCTTTTAACAAATGGTGCTAGAGTGACTGAACATCTATAGACAAACCTTGACACAAACCCTTCTCTTTACACAAAACTTTACTCAAAACTTATTGGATTAAGTGTGACATAAAACTATTAGGCTTTAGTAAACTTGTAGAAGAAATCTCTGGGTTTAGGATTTGTTGAAGAGTTTTCAGACATGACATCAAGGTACCAAGAATCCATAAATTGGAATTCATTAAAATTTAAAACTTTTGCTCTTCCAAGGACCCTATTCAGATAGTGAAAAGACAAGCTATAGACAGCAACAGATTATTTGCAAGCCACACATCTGAGAAAACACATATCCACAAACTGAGAATTCTCAAACCTCTACAACAAAAAATACTACAAAATGGGCAAAAGATATGAGGGGTCATCTCACTAAAGAGGATATATGAATGACCAGTAAGCTTTTGGACAGGTGTTCAACACCACCAGCCATTGGGGAAATGAAGATTAAAACCACAATGAGAGACCACTAAGTAGATCTTAAAACAGCTAAAATAGGGGCTGGGGTTGTGGCTTAGCAGTAGAGAACTTGCCTAGCACATGCGAGGCATTGGGTTGGATCCTCAGCACCACATAAAAACAGATTAATAAAATAAAGGTATTGTGTCCAACTGCAACTAAAAAAAAATATTTAAGAAAAAACAGCAAAAATAAAAAGTAGTGACAAAACCAAAGGCTGGAGGGGATATGAGGAAACTCAATCTTTCATTGAGTCAATCATTGATGGTCATGTTCAATATAATAGCCACTCTGGAAAACAGGCAGTTTACGAACTAAAATTACGCTGGTAAGTCTGAGCAGCGGCACTCCTCTGAGCATTTGTTCCACAGAAATGAAAGCCTTGTGACTACACAAAATGTGCTCACAGATGTTCTGTTTTCATCCTAATGGCCCTGAATTTGAAATAACCTATATGTTTGTCAGTGGGGTGAGTGATTAAAGTTTGGTACATCCTTACTTAGACTGTGACTCAGAAACGTAGATGAAGACTCCATTAGTGAAGCAACAGGTAGACAGGTCTCAGGGGGGTTGTGTTGAATAGAAAGAGCCTATCTCCAAGGGGTCACAGACTGCCTAACAGTCTCAATGTGACAAGTCACAAAATAGAAAAAGCAATTGATGGCTGCAGGTAAGGGGAGGTGGCCTGGGGAAAGGTTGGTGTTGATTTCTGGTTCTGTATTTCATTTGGTATCCTGTGGTGGTGGTGAGGCCTGTCACACATGGTAGCTTTCCTCACAAGTCACTCTATAATGTGTGTTTCCCACTGCACTGTATTTTAAGATGTATCTTTTAGGTGAATCTGGCTAAAAGGTAGATAGTTTTTCACTGTACTATTTTTCCAACTTCCTATGAACTGTTACAAAATAAAATGCTAAAAAGCAAAAGGAGCAGTCTCAAATGTCCCTCAGAATATTTATTACTGGTTTCCCAGAGGGCCTTTGTTATTGTTTTATTGTTGCTGTAGTTTTCTATGTATATTTTGCATCAACGCTAATTTTCTTACTCTTGACATAAAACATTTTTAAAAGTCCAATTTAAAAACTTTATTAGTTACTTTACAGGATGAATTAAACTTCTAACTTTTAGGAGAACTTGTCTACTAGAGGTCATGAAGGTCAGAAACCATAGGTTCTCTCCTCTTGCTGTTTGTCATCAAGGAACCAGTAATGCCACATCTGGCTGTAGGACACACCCCACAGTGAGCTCAGGGACAAAGCAAGCATCACGTGCCTCTAATCTTGCTTTTGTATTTTTAAAAATCATTTGATAAGGTACTTTAAATTATTTGGTATATTACTTAACTATAAAAAACTAATTTCACTCTAAAACTCTTTTAACATTTCTTGTTAAACTTGTGATATTGCTTACAACACATTTTTATGTTTTAAATCCCTTTAGGACAGTTAGAGAATTGATTCTTCTCTCATTTTTCAATGACAAATTCTGTGGTGTTCAAAGCCAGTGATATGTGGCAATTAATTATTCTGTTTTCTCACATGCATGGATTTTGTTTTCCCACCTGAGTTTCTTCTAAAGAGGACATGTGACATTCCTCCAGTTCCTTGCTAGTGGCGTCTTGAAGCAAGATCCTAATGTACTGAACACATAACAATTTGCCAGTTGACTTATTCAGTTCCATATTGTTTTATTAAAATAAGACCGTGAAAAGATCTGTTGCCCAAATCTGATTGTTCTTTATTAATGTTCTTGTGTCAAAACTATCATGACAGAAGTCTGGTTGAACACATTTCTAGTATTGATGTAAGAACAAGCTGTTTTAGGGGGAATTTTTCTCTTCTGTTTTAGTGCTTTGCAATGTACTTTTTCTTAGTTAAGAGAGTATGTGTTTACTGTTTTATCTCCTAAGCTAAAACTGAACAGTTATATCCAAGGCAAAGATTGTGGGGTGCTTATATGCTCTTGTAAGTTAGACTCACAGTTAACTTCACCACAGCTTATTGCTTGAACTGAAGAGTACCCAGTTGATTGAGGCAGCAACAGAGTGGCTGGGGGTCAATAATCACAGCCACCAACCTCATACATGTCAGAAAGTTTCCTAGGAATGTTTGCTTTGGCATTTGATTGTTTAGTTTCTATTTTCAAATTACCTTATGCTATTATAATAGAATATTGAATGCTGAATCATTAATAAATACCTGGTTGATGTCTTTATTGCAGTGGCTTCATGTAGTAATATGAAGATTTTTCTCTAAAATATGAAGTGTGTTTGAAGGCAATTCTTGTACATTTATACCAATTTCAGACTTTAAAATTAGGTTTTATTCCCAGGATGCTTTCAGGAGTTTGTGTGTGTGTGTGTGTGTGTGTGTGTGTGTGTGTGTGTGAATTCATGTGCTATAATTTGGTAGCAATTTATATTATTTTTCAAAAGGAAAACCAACTTTATCTCCCAAAGTTTGATTTTATATAATTTAAAAAGGTTGATAGACTTTCTCTTTAATCATAGGAAACAGGATGACTTAGATGTTTTAGAGGATATATACAACTGTGTCTGAATATTCTTGTGGATTTCCTCTTCTCAACAAGTATCCATTAATTTCAGAGACCATGCTATCCATCATTTTTGCTATTAAGGATTCATTTATTCTATCATTAAATATTTAGTACTGGGTTTATACTTCAGGGAGATATCAGAGTTGACAAATAAGGTCCCTGACCTCATAAGTTTACATGGGAGAGACAGGAGGTCACAAGAGGGTGCAGGCAGGGAGTAGATGATTAGAGCTGTGAATTACATGAAGGAGGTAGTGGAGCTTACTTTTGGTGGATGGACAGGGAAGGCTACTCTAAGAAGGTGACCTATCATTCCTAAAGTATGAGCCAGACTTGCGAGGTGAGTGTTCCAAACAAGGAAATGACAAGCTCCAGAAGCCTGAGGCAGAAAAACAGGGCTTGCTCAAGGAGCCCAATGAGGGTGAGTGAGTGTGGTTGGAGTAGATCATCCAGGGGAGGAGTCACCTGATAGGGCTGTTGTGAAGGCCCCTTAAGAAAATTAATATGAAGGGTCTGGGTATGTGGTTCAGTGGTAGAGTGCTTGTCTATCATGCACAAGGCCTTGTGTTCAATCCCCAGTACTGGAAAAAAAAAAAAAGAAGAAGAAGAAGAGAAGGAGGAGGAGGAAGAAAATGAATATAAAAGGGTCAACAGAGAATTTGTAACAAATGGTGTGCTCAGTAATATAACAAAGCTGAAACCCATTATTGTAAAGATGAATTGGGTATATCACTGCCTTCATGAAGCACACAGCAGTGGGTCTATCCACACACATGTCCTATATGATAATTACATCGTTGGGGATATACCTAGGGTAAACCTAAGCAAATGGAAGTCCCTGCTGCAAAGGGAAGTCCTTGCTGCATTGTGTAACTGTGGCTAACCTACCCCAAATGGGCCTACAGTTTTGCCTAGGCCCAGTATCTCCCTGGGGACTTCATGGTGCCATTCTACTCTCTTCTTTGTCTTAGGTATTGACAAAGAGGCCCTGTGAGAGGAAGCCCCACATATTCAATACATAAGAATGCTAAATGTTAAGTTGCTCAGGAGTCTGACATATGGGGATAGAAACAACAGAAGAGTGCCCCTGAGGCTGGATGAAGTATGCAAAAAGCAGGCAGCATCTCCTGGAGGAGCAGGAGGTTGTGGATTGCTGTGGCAGCATTTGTAGGGAACCCTCAGTAGTCCTGGAGGTCTGAGGGCATCCTGGGATCAGTACCATGTTCACAACTGATGTGGCTGGTCAGAAGGCTGGCAGTGGAGATGTCTCCCTTGGTGAGGATGAGGGAGAGAATGATCTTTGTATTGCTAATTGCTTTGGGAGCACAGCCCTGTTTTTATAAAGTACAGTTGGGGTTGCTTATCTTCTCGGGCCTAGAGAAATTGTATTCCTCAAGAAAAGAAATGAGAGCTTCCAGAGTGTTTAAACTAAGGGAAGATCTGAGGGTTGTAAGGTGAAAGCTGATTGTTACACACCTTCTCTTTGCTTCCCCACAGGAAGTTCTGTATTTGCTGCTTTCAGGATCTTAACCATCTCCTGTTTCTTTTCTGACACTGGCTTTCCTGTCTTTTACCATTGAACTAGGACTAGTCTAGACTGCAGTATTTGTATTAGAAAGTGCATGAAAGAATCTTTTCATACACATGTCAATTCCATTAGAGTAGGAGCCCATCAACAGTCATCAGGTTACTTTAAACAGTTTTCTGTCACCATATTTGATCATTGATCATGGAATTAGAACTAGAGCTTTAATCTAGAGAATATACTAGCTTTTAAAGCAAAACTATTCAACAATTTACTATTAATCATTGTGCACTTTGCTTATGTTAAGGTATTAGAGGCACAACCCTTCACTTGTTGGCAAGTCTTACATTTAGTAACTATTGCAACTAAGAGCAAAACTGAGAACCAGAAATCAGCAAGAGAGGATTTATACTGCCAAAATAAATGCCCCTGTAATTCATGACTTGATTTAAAAGAGAGAGCTCCTCAGACCCTAATTCAAAGTCTGTTTCATTTCAGTTAACAAATACCTTCAAGGTGTCGGATTAGAAAGAGTGAGAAGTAGGTATACAGACAGTAGCAAGGAGAGAGCTGGTGGCCTGACTGCAAAGGAGGGAGAGAGTATGCAAGGTGTAGAGACAAGGATTAAAAAAATCAGAGAATTTGAAGCTACACTGTGAAGGTGGAAATAACTCTGCTAATTTGGGGCAGCCTAGACTTTAGCTTCAAAAGGTTTCAAACCCCTCAAAGTACAGATAACACAGAGTGAGGAGCGGGAGGCCTTGCTTGTCCTCTCTGTGACCCCATGCTTTGCTTAAAATATCCGAACTTAAGTTACATGGTGTAAAATATAAAGAATAATTATTGTTAGGATCCAATGAAGTATTTGTGGATAGGGCTTTGGAACTAAAGAAGTATAATGTAAATGTTAGTTTTTATCCATTTTTTTCTGCTGATTAGTTGTTTAATTATGGCCCACTCGTCCACCTTCCCTGAGCCTCAGTTTCCTCCTAAATTAAGAATAGTTTATCTTATTTGGCTTGTTCATATCAGTAAGATAATGTCCTCATAGTGCTTTGCATTCTGGTACATTTTAGGTAAATGATTGGTATTTTCCTTACTGCATTATAGCACAGTATATGAATTGCGACAGTGGTCCTAAGAAAAGGTTAAATGTCATTTGATATACTTCAGTAAAGCATTTTAGAAAATTTATTTTTTCTAAAACACAATTCTGAAACAAATTCCCATGCTTGCAGCACTGAGCATCAAGTATCTGGAAAATTGCTTTTGTAGGATAGCTCATTCCCCAGTTGTGCCAGAATGAGTTGTTTTATACATAAGTCTCAAACATGGAGAGGTTCTAATTAAGTGTAAATTATAATGAAATTAATAAATGACAACAATTTTTAAAATTTAAAATGGGCTTTGAAAGAATGCAACATGGGCTTAGATTGATTATAATTCTAATCTTTTAGGTTGTGATTCAATATTGTGTAGCATTAAAACTCAATTAAATAAAAAATAAATGAAGAATTAAGTAGAGAGAACACTCATCTCTCAGTTGGCTCAACCTCTCAAATGATGACTTAAAATATGTTAAATGCTAAGATTGTAATTGTCCTTATTGTTGTTCACTCTATTCAAAAATAATTGCACATATAATTAGCATCAGTTAATGAGAGATATTAAATTACTCTATTCACAAACACACAAGATTGTCATAAATTGTCCAAATATAATTGCAAACTTGAGGTTTTATTTCACTTTCTGGAGATGAACTCCAGACTATAAATGAATTAATGTAAGTATTCACTTGCCAGAAGTTTTTAATTTCCTGATCCACCCCCAGTATCAGAAGATGGTTCAGGTAGGCACATCCCTTGCAGCAGCAGTTAAGGTTGAACATGAAGCCCAAAAGCACAGATGACCCAGAGAAACTGACTACAGGGCCTATCATCTCCCTCTTTTCACCTGGGGACCCAGGGAATCCAAGGGAAACACCTTCTGTCACTACAGGAAGCAATAGCAAGGATAGAGCAGGTATCCTGTAGACCCTACAGAGCCAAGGAAAACAGAAAAGCTCTGCAAAGTAAATTGTCCTTCGAACTAAAGCCCATGAAAAGTAGGCCAGATCCAGCAAAAGTCACAACTTGAGAAACACAGTCAACTGAAGCCAAAATTGAGATGAATCAGATGTTGGAATGACCTGACAAGGATTTTAAAGCAGCCATCATAAATGTACTTCATCAGCAAACTATTTAAGACTCTTGGAACAAATGAAGAGACAGAAAATCTCAACAAGGGAGAAGAAATTGTAAAAACCGAAAACCAGTGAATAAACAGAAATAAAATCTAGCTGGATGAGCTAAGCAGTAAAGTTGAGACGACAAAGATAGAATCAGTGAATTTGAGGACACATCTGTGGAATTTACACACTCCTAACAACAAAGCAAAAAAAAAAAATTTTTTTTCAGCAGTACTGAGGATAGAACCCCAGACAAGTTCTCTAACACTGAGCTGCACCTCAAGCCCAAAACATAGACTTAGAAAAAAGCAGAACTTTTGGGACCTGTGGTTCTACATCTTAAGATCTAACTTTCATATTGTTGGAGTTCAACACGGACATAATAAAGAGGATGGACCTGAAAAATATTTAAAAAATAATAATGACCAGGACTTCCAAAACTGTGCAGAAAGCCCATCAAGCCACAGATTCAGGAAGCTGAATGAATTACAAGTAAACCCTAAGAAATTCATTTGAAAGGGCTGGGGTTACGACTCTGTGATAGAGTGCTCACCTCGCACATGTGAGTTCTTGGGTTCGATCCTCATCACCACATAAAAATAAGTAAATACAATTTTTAAAAAAGAAATCCATTTGAAGATATAGTATTTCTTTTTTAATATTTATTTTTTAGTTTTAGGTGGACACAGTATCTTTATTTTATTTTTATGTGGTGTTGAGGATCAAACCCAGCACCCTGCGCATGCCAGGCGAGTGCGCCACCGCTTGAGCCACATCCCCAGCCAGGATAATTTCTTAAAAACAAAGAAAATTTAAAACTGGCCAAGTTAAAACAAAACCTTCTCAACAACCTATTCTGTGTCTGGCAAAAATATCACTTAAGGGGAAGAGAATCTCAGATAAGGTGAGACTATAATATCTGGCATTAAAGAATGATACAGAGAGGTCCTCCAAACAGAAGGAAATGGTCAGAGAAGGCGACCTAGAGCTACAGGAATAAGCTCAAAAAGAAGAATGAGACGAGGAGAGGCAAACATACTCCTCATGGGTTTCTTAAATTTTATTTGAAGTTTGAAGGAAAGAATTGCATTGCCATCTGAACAATGGTAAATGTATGTACAGGAAATATTTAATATAAATTATTATAACTTATATAATTTAAATACAAATAATTATATTTAAGGAATTGAATATGAAAGGAAATACTCAAGACCATTATGTTTTAAAAGCAGAGAGGGGAAAGGAGTCTCAGTTCTTCACTTGGAGTTGTGGAAGGACAGTGCAAGTGGGCAGTGAGAAGCTGTAAATGTAGATTGTGATACTCAGAACAGCTGATAGGAAAACTTCATGAAGTGAGATACCAAAAACACTGCGAAAATAAGTCAAGATGAAATCCTAAAAATGGATCAGCTAAGCCGAGGGAAAGCAGTAGGCAAGAACAGAGAAAAAAGCAATAGTAACTCAGCCCCCCACACACTACCTGAAGACAGAATGGCAAAGTGGATTTAAAACCTACAAAACTGACTTGTGTAGACCGAAGATAAGAGAATGAAAAGTTATATCGGATACAAATAAACCCATATTGATATGAGATAAAGTGGATTTTAGGGCAAAGACAATCACAAAGGGAAACAGGCATTGTAGAATATGGGAGGGAGAATCCAACAGGAAGAGAAAAAGTCATGCACGCATATGTTCCCAACACACGTCTTCAGAATACATGAAGTAAAAACTCACTGACCTGAAAGGAGACATAATTGAATCCACAGTTACATTTGGGAGCTAGCACCAATTAAGAGCAAGGATATCAAATGCATCTGACTGCTAGGATCTAATTGAAAACATAAGAATACACATTCTTTTAAAGCACCCATGGAACATTCTCCAAAATGCCCCATATCCTGGGACATTAAACCTAAACAAATTTAAAAGAATTGAAGTCATGCACAGCATATTTTGTGAACCTAGTGGAGCCAAACTAGAAAGTAATAACAAATATCACAGGAAAATCTGTAAACATCCCAATTCTTGTCACGAGGCCAATATTATCCTGATACCAAAGCCAACAAAGAAAGGCAACACAGAAAAAAGAAACTGTGAAACACTGTGTCTCATGAATATGGAAAGTCCTTTCCACACTTTGGCAAATTGAGTCTAGCAAGGTATAAAAAGAAAATTATATGTTATAAGCAAATAGGTTTTATCCAGGTATGCAAGGCTGGTTCAATATTTGGAAATCAATACCTATAATCCATCTTATCAGCAAACTAAAGAATGGGTCTTGTGAGCATGTACATTGACACAGAAAAGACATTTGATGAAATCTAGTAGTCACTCCTGATTAAAAAAAAAAAAAATCCTCAGCAACCCAGTTGTAGGGAACAACTTCTTCAACTTCATAAAGAATATGGACAGAAACTTGCAGTTAACATTATACTTCATGGTGAAAAACTCTGTGGCTTTACCTCTGAGACTGGGAACAATGCAAAGATGTCAGTCTTTCCATTCCTTCCCATCTTGCCATTCTGCCTAATCTTCATAGTAAGGCAGGAAAAGTAAGGGTTATTGAGTGGAGAGGCAGAATAGAGCTGTTCCAATTTGCAGATGACATTGTTTACATAGAAAATCCAAAACAATATATGAAAAAAAGCCCTGTACAAAGAGTGATTGCAGCAAGATTTCAGAATACAAAGTCACACAAAACCAGTTAGACTTTGCATTAATTTTAACTGGAGTAATTGGACATCCATAGCCAAAAAAAAAAAAAAACCAAAAAAAAAAAAAAAAACAAATGGGGGATAGGGACCTTGACTTTACAGTCATTTTAAAAATCAAAGTTGTAACAGATTTACAAGTAAAATGTGAAACTATAAATTTTTTTTTTAGGAAAAATGATCAAAGAATGTCTTTGGGACCAAAGAGTAGGATAGTTCTTAAACTTGATGGAAACCAAATGTATGATCCACAAAGGAGAAAAGAAAAACACTCCACAGAAACCTTTATGCATAAACATATAAAGAGAATGACAAGACAAACTACAGACATGTAGGAATTATCTGTGAAATACATATTTGATGAAGAACAAGAACACATCTTGAATATGCTTGGATATATAGAATATATTGACTACTGTCAGAACTCCACATTAAAAAGATAAACTCTGATATTAGAAAATGGTTGATGATACATACAGATATTTCCAAAAATGGAAAATAAGCACATGTGAAAATAGTCAGCATCACTAATCATTAGGAATTGCAAACTAAAACCACATGAAATATCCACAAACACCTATCAAAGTAAATAAAGTAAAAAGTATTGATAACATCAAATACTGGTGAGGATGTAGAGAAACTAGTTCGCTCTGTTTGCTCATAAGAATTTAAACTACCAGTAAGAATATAAACGTATAGTCACTCTGAAAAATAGGTTGGACGTTTCCTCTGAAAGTACAAATGCACTTATTACTGTATGATCTAGCATTTGTACTTTGGGGCATAGCACAGAGAAATGAGGACTCTGTTCATACAAAAACCTGTGCAGGAATGTTCACAGACAGCAGCTTTATTTGTAATAGCCCAAACCTAGACACAACACAAATATCCTGCAATCAATGGATAGTTTTTAAAAACCATGGGCTGGGATTGTGGCTCAGCGGTAGAGTGCTCGCCTAGCATTTGTGAGGCCCTGGGTTTGATCCTCAGCACCACATATAAATAAATAAATAAAATAAAGTTATAAGGGCTGGGTTGTGGCTTAGAGGTAGAGCACTCGCCTAGCATGCATGTGGAACTGGTCTGGGTTTGATCCTCAGCACCACATAAAGACATTATTTCCACCTATAACTAAAAATATATATATATATATTAAAAAAAGTTATTAAAAAAAAACTTACTGCTGGGCTGGGGTTGTAGCTCAGAGGTAGAGCGCTCACTTACCATGCTTGAGGCACTGGGTTCAGTCATCAGCACCTTGTAAAATTAAATAATATAAAGATATTATGTCCACCTATAACCAAAAAATAAATATTAAGAAAACAAAAACCTTATTGCTTCTCTTCCAACAATTTTTGCTCAGTAATAAGTGATGGACTTCTGATACACTCAGTTCAGATGGACCGCATAAGAATTACACTGAGTGAAAGAGGTCAGTCCCATGTGGTCATAACTGTGTTATGTAACATTCTTGAGATGTCCCAAGAAGGAGAGAAGAGCTAGCCTGTTTCCAGGAGCTCAGGCGTAGTTGGGAGTGAAGGCACAGATGTGGTAGCTGGAGGACCTTTGAGGTCCTGGGACAGTTTCCTATCCAGGTTTTACATAATGATGCTTACACGAAGCTACCATAGAATCACACGGAAGTACTTTCACATACATGTGCAAATGAGTGCATACAACACTAGTAAAGCCTGAATAATCTCTGTGAATTTTGCCAGTGTCAATTTTCTGATATTGATCTTTATAGTACACCCATTTTGTCAAGATGTCACCATTGGGGGAGGCTGACTTAAGCATACAGGACTTCCCTGTACATTTCTTTGAAACTTCTTATGAATAGATAATTATTTTAAAATTAAAACATTTTTAAGAACACTAAGAATAATTTGTAAAAATCAAAAATCTAGATTTTGGAAGGAGGCATTTGCAGTTTAGTGATACCTCTGGGTGTGCCCTTGTAATGCAAAGGACTGTCTAACCAGACATCTGCCCTAGCAGGTGGTTGGTGTTTCCATAGAAGAATGGGACAAGACCAGAGTGTATTATTTTCTCTCAAATGATGAGGAAGGAATGATGACCTGTCCTCAGAAATAAGAGAAGACGAAGAAGAAGGGAAAAAGATGCAGGGCCATAAGAAAAGAGAATCCAGAGCTGGGAACTAGGAGGAACATGCTCTACTCCACTCTTGCCAGGGCTTAGGCCCAGGTAGCATAACTGTGCAAACTGTCTGCCATCCTTTAAACTCTCCCTGCTGTCATTTATCCCCTGATTCTGTCATAATTGTTAGCAAGAAAACTCTCTAAGAACATTTCCATTCAGAGAACACTCTATCTTGTAGACTTCATGGTAAAAGGGGTGACTGGGGACCGCATACTGTGCACAGCCACTGTTAGAGAGGCAGGGACCCCAAGGAGAAAAAGAGGAACTGAGCTAGAAGAGAAATTGAAGCAATGTCTGTGCCCTGTCATGTCAGCCACAAGAAAGGGGCTCCCTGGGCAGTGGCCTAGGGTAGAGAAGAAAATATAGAACTTTTAATCACTACAGGGAAACTCCCCTGAGGGGAGAGCACACAGGAGCCCTTGCCTTGCTGATTTAATCAGTCTTCTGTGTGCTGTTTCCGAACTGCCAGCACCTTAGGGATGCGGTGCTTGCACACGCTATAGCATGCCACACATGGGGGCTTATCAAGGACCATCATGTATTTAACAGCACACTTCACCCTCGGGTGCCCAGGCACGTACTCCTTGCTGAGTTCAAGTGTTCTGCCCTCTGGTCCCAGCTCCCTGGAGATGGGGCTGGGCTGGGGACTGTGCTACAGCAGATCAGCCCATTCTCTGCCATGTTTTCTTTTTTTAAACTTTTATTATTTTTGATCATATCCCAAAGCTGGAGAAAGACAGGTTTCTGACTCTCAAGGTCCCCTGATCCCCACCTGGCTTTCTCTTGTCCTCTCTCGGGAAACATGATTTGCCCCAGGTGCAGAGAAGAATTAGCTTGGGTACTTAGTATTTGTAAACTCCTTTCACCTTGAAATTGTTTCACAAACCTGAAACCAGGTTACTCTTTGGGAGAAGAAAAGAAGGAACATGTAATATTCAATTTCACACTTGGGAAACAGAAACAATAAAGTTAAGTAACTCCCACAATGCCAGATAGCAGATCTGTGTTAGGAAGGAATTTGTGACTTGATAATTCTATGCTCAGACCATTCTCAAGTGTGTTCTAAAACAAAAAGCTTTTGTACTCAAAATTTAGCTTTGTCCCCATTGAGTAATAAATCAGGAGTTCAAAATGAGACAGTAAATAAGTTAGACCAAAAAAGTAAGTTGCCTTTGTGTACTGAAGTATAGACATAAATTCATATGATTACCATAAAAATCAGACAGCACTTTCCTGAAATAATAGAATAACAATTTTTATATCTTAAATACAAGCCTTTGAAAAATATATTTGTTGATAAAAAGAAACTTCTAAGGATTGCTACAGTATTTTGATGACTTCACAAATAGGGAAGTTAAAAAGAGGTTGTTTCTTCAGTTTGCTTTATCCAGGGTAGTAGTCAAATTAGAAAAAAATATCAGGAAATTATATCTGTTGACCTAATTGTCATATAATGAGTTTTTCATTGTAAAATCTGGATTTTAAGTGTATACTTTTTTCCTTTAATGAAGTTTGAAGAATTGGAAGGAGATAATCCACACATTTAGACATGGAGGAGAAAACGGCATTCCAAGTAGTTGTCTTGCTATTGCAACAACAGCTGCTTGAGTTTGAGCAGCATTTATTTGCTGAGTGCAGAGAGGTGAGGTTAGCAGGAAACTGCAATCCTGACTGTGCCTTCTGAGGGCTGGTGGACCACGTCAGACTGGGCTCGAAAGCACTCAGACACCAATAAAGCTCATATACAACAAAAGTGGGTCACGTTCATAGAGAGCCCAGCACAGGTGCTTCTGATCCTTCCTTGCATGCTGTCTTCCCTGATGTGGTTGGGAGACACAGGCTTCTTCCATTCTGTGCTTTCAGCTATTTTTTTTTTTTGGTGGGGGGGAGGGGTTGGGTTGGGAAGCACCTGCCTTTTCCTGGCCTAGCCTGGCAGCATTCCACATCATTCCCACCAACCCTTCGGTAGAGAGAACTCATCACATGACCACACTTGCCTGCAAGGAGGTTAGACATAAAATTCCTGGCTGGGAAAATGCTTCTCATGTATAGACGTATATTTTAGAAACAAAAACTGCATTTGGTGGACAGTAATCCCCACTGTCCAGGAGGCTTTCCTAAACTGCATCAGTCTAAGCTCTCCTGCGTAACCAATCCTGTTTCCCTATAAATAGGCACAGATGAGTGTTTCTAATGGAAAGGTAGTTCTAGAGAACTGAATCCATTCCAGTTGATACAGAAATTAATTTTTTTTAGAGTTCATTTAGTGAAGAAAACTTGCTAGGACATTCTGAAGCTTCAAGAAAGTCTTCCTCAATTCCTGCTAGAGATATAAAATAGTGTGGGGCTTAGGAAAAATTGTTTTGGACATCACTCCTGGAATTTCACAGTCAGAGCTCAAGTATGCCTGGACCTTGAATAGGGAAGGAACTGCCTTACTGCGCATCACAAGCAAGGCTAGTGGGGCCAGGGCTCAACACAAATGCTATTTGTTCTCCTTAAAGCCAGAAGATTACTCAGGTTTTTTTAAAATTTTTATTTATTTTTTAGTCATACATGACAGTAGAATGCATTTTTACATATAATACATATATGGAATGTACATACATCAATCATATTGTCTATTCTATTCTGCTGCCCTTCCTATCCTCCCTACTCCTCCCCTCCTCTCCCATCCTTTCTCTCTATCCAATCTAATGTGACACACTTTTTAAAATATTTTTCTCATTACAACACCATATATGTATTCTGGATAACAATGAGGTTCTCCTTCCATCTTCTGTGTAACTCGCCTTCTCCCTCTTTTTCCCTCCCACTTCTCTTCCCTATTTAGTGGTAGTCTTCTTCTCATGCTCTTCCTCCCTGTCCCATTTGAGTCACCCCCCCCCCTTATATCAGAGAAGACATTCGGCATTTGTTTTTTAGGGATTGGCTAACTTCACTTGGCATAATCTTCTCTAATGCCATCCATTTGCCTGCAAATGCCATGATTTTATTATTTTTTAGTGCTGAGTAATATTCCAATGTGTATAAATGCCACATTTTTTTAATCCATTCGTCTATTGAAGGGCATCTAAGTTGGTTCCACATTCTAGCTATTGTGAATTGTGCTGCTATAAACATTGATGTGGCTGTGTCCCTGTAGTATGCTCTTCTTAGGTCTTTTGGGTATAGTCTGAGAAGAGGAATAGCTGGGTCAAATGGTGATTCCATTCCCAGCTTTCCAAGGAATCTCCATACTGCTTTCCAAATTGGCTGCACCAATTTGCAGTCCCACCAACAATGTATGAGTGTACCTTTTCCCCCACATTCTCGCCAGCACTTATCGTTGTTTGACTTCATAATGGCTGCCATTCTTATTGGAGTGAGATGGTATCTTAGAGTAGTTTTAATTTGCATTTCTCTGATTGCTAGAGATGGTGAGCATTATTTCATGTATTTGTTAATTGATTGTATATCCTCTTCTGAGAAGTTTCTGTTCAAGTCCTTGGCCCATTTGTTGATTGGGTTATTTGCTTTTTTGTTGTTTAACTTTTTGAGTTCTTTGTATATTCTAGAGATTAGAGCTCTATCTGATGTTTGAGGGGTAAAAATTTGTTCCCAGGATGTAGGCTCCCTATTCACCTCACATATTATTTCTATTGCTGAGAAAAAATGAAATTCATCTGGAAAAACAAGAGACCCAGAATAGCCAAAGTAATTCTAAGCAGGAAGAGTGAAATTGGTGGTATCGTGATTCCAGATTTTAAACTATACTATAGAGCAATAGTAACAAAAATAGCATGGTACTGGCACCAAAACAGGCTGGTAGACCAATGGTACAAAATGGAGGACACAGAGACAAATCCACAAAATTACAACTACCTTATATTAGACAAAGGTGCTAAAACCATGCAATGGAGAAAGGATAGCATCTTCAACAAATGGGTGCTGGGAGAACTGGAAATCCATATGCAACAAAATGAAATTGAATCCCTTTCTTTCACCATGCACAAAGTCAACTCAAAATGGATCAAGGAGCTAGGAATCATACCAGAGACTCTATGTCTAATAGAAGATAAAGTTGGTCCTAATCTTCATCACGTGGGGGCAGGCCCCAAATTTCTTAATAAGACACCTATAGCACATCAGTTAAAACCAAGAGTCAACAAATGGGACGAATTTAAACTAAAAAGATTACTCAGGTTTTAACGAAGTTCTTTAAAAAGTAAATAAATAAAAGTTCTCTAATCTTATTACAGAAACTATGGTAAAATTCCCATTAAGAAAACATAAGTACTCTCAATAAGTTTTTATTCCAACAACTTTAGCCCATCCTTACTACTCTGGCTCTCCGCTTTTAACATAGACCCTAAGTAGAAAGTCAGGAGCCCTAAGGAAGAGAGGGTAGCCACTCTGAAAAATAAAGTCTCTGTCCTGGAGCATCAACCATAAGTAGTCAAACACAGACACCCACGCCAGGATCACTGGAGAGAAGAAAATTGCTCATGCCAATGCAAGAGTTACACTGTCGTCTGCTCCTTTTATAAGCCTGGTCATGAATGACATCTGATTTGAAACCACAATTTACTACTGTAATAAAGTTTCTAAAATTACTGCAGTTGGAATCCAATTGTATTGAACAGTCAATTGATTCTGGGCTAAAACATGCTTACATCACAAAATAATGACTGGTTTGAGAAAAATAAGGTTGTGTTCAGGAGCCAATATCCTAGTGCAAGAGAGACAATATTAAAATTCTTTAGGGGAAAATAAATTGATGATTTGCTAAGTATGAAGTATGCTTGGAGTACTGCTACTTTACATTTGCCTATTGCCTTGTTCTCATAGCATCCCAGAGAAATTGGAAAAGTAGGGATTCCTGCTTTAAAGAGAAAGGGTCTAGTGATCTAAGGAGTAAAGAACATTTTAGACTAGTACTAGAACTCAATTCATAAGGTTTATTTTCCTACTCCAAGTAAAATGTGATGTCATTGGATTCACAGAAAAAAAAATTGAGATCAGACTTGGTATGTTCACCAAAATCAATTTGTTGATCCTTATGAAAAACAAAGCTAATGCTTTCAGTTACTAAGATAAATGGTATATGAAAACAATTAAATTGACAGTGACTCGATTCTGGGTATGTTTTATAGAAGACTTTTTTTTGGTGGTCTCATGGCAAACTTTTGAGTCTCACCTGTCACTCCTTTGCATGTTTTCCTCTAAGGGAATTCACAAATGTTTGATTTGAATTTTCTTAGAGCTTTCTAAAATGTTTGTTTTCATTTGATATACTACATTCTAAAGCAGTTGTTTCTGATTGTATTCTTTGTTGCTGAATCATTTCCAAGGTTAAAATGAAAATTTAAAAAAAAAAAAAACGTAGTCTTTAAAGTTTCAAAAGCTTAGAAATGTGGGTAGTGGGAAGCATCAAACTCTGGTCTTCATGTACCACCAGGAGCTAGGGAGAATCACAGAAGATTTGGGTAATGCTCCCAGTGGAACAGGCCTTCCTGCAGATGGTGTGTCAAAATCTTCTTCTAGAAAATTCTCTCCTGTCTCTTGCCTTTGCTCCACCCCTTGATATTAACTATATCTCTACTTTGTAGTCCATAGGAGTGTAAATCTCACCAAGTGGTTTTTGCTCAACCACTTTGCTAGATATATTGGAAAGAAACACCATTTATTACATGCTAATCAAACCGTAATTACCTGTCTCCCTGATAAATTGACCATGAATAAGGTAGGTCCCTTTGACTGACACTCTTTGGAACATACATTTCAGTATTTGCAGACATCATAGCTTATGATAAGAAAGCAGCTTATGCTGAGAAAAGAAAAAACATTTCCCTTTATTGAAGGGATTGATTTTTAAAATTTTCACTTGCATCATAAATAGGTGTTGGAAAAAGTCTCACTCATTGATTGTTTACATGGCAGATAGAGAAGCAGGTTACTTTAAGTTTAAAAAGCAGCCTTGTTGCCATATTGATTTAATCAGAGTTCTGTTTGCTTGTGTCTACTGATCTCATATGTAATCAGAATCTCTAAATAGGAAATGGTTTCATTCCATTGCTCTGTATTCTGGAGAGAAGGTGTAATGTTGGGTTCGTCATGAACATTTCCTTCTAGCTTGTCACCACTGAAGCCCTCTGCATTATTGTCTGGGTTCCTCCTGAGCCGGGTTGTGCCCTACCATCCTTTCCTTTTCTCCAGAACAACAATTATTATTGACTTGCCAAGAATAAAGCATTTTACTAAAGCCCCTACTTAACTCAGATTTCCTTAATTTTTACTCAGTGTCCCTTTTCTATCCCAGGGTCCCATCCAGGATGCTACATGCCACCATGTGTCCTTAAGCTGTTTCAACCTTTGACTGTTTTCAGACTTTCCTTGTTTTTGATAGGCACGATGGTTTCCAGGCCTGCTGATCAGGTGTTTTGCACAATGTCCCTCAGTGTGGGTGTTTCTGGTGTTTTTCTCATATTAGATTGGTTGTGAATTTGGAGAGGAAGAGCACAGGGATCAAGTATCCCTCTCATCATACCCTAGGGAGGGCATAGGCTGTCAGCGTGAATGTTGCTGTTGATGTGACCTTGCTTGCTGTCTGAGGTTGTTGGTCACACTTCTCCACTGCTACCTTTCCATGCTACTTCTACCTATTTAACTCTGCCTATCTTGTAAGGACTGGCTCTGGGGTCACCTCTTAGATATCTTCCCTTGAGTCTGACCAATTAGGGGAATGTTAGACCACAGACTTATGATTTAAAAGAGGCTGTTGATTGAGAGCTGTGTTGGGGACTAGCTGTGTTAGTCGAGTGACCCACACTATGATTCTGTAACATGTCACAATTATAGTCTTTCTCTTATATATGGGGAAATCTCAGAACTCTAAGAATGGCTTTGAGGCACAGAAAGGAGGGGATACCACATAGTTCTGAGTTAGTGAACTCCCCTGGCTGTTTCTGAGGGTACAGATATGTATTTGAGAAGGAGCTAGTGTCTCCAGTAAACTCTTAAGGACCTGTCACTTTGCTGGGATTTTAACCTACCTATGCTAACCTAGCAGTTTGTGTGACATATGGTTCAGTCTGTCATAAAGGCTAGTGTCTCTGAAATCCCTCTCCCAGAACTCTGAGCTTTTAATTATTCTTGACCTGTGCTGTTTACTTTTATCTTCTCTGAAAAATTTTCCCCTCAATTAACTTTAAATCAGAGAGCATGTCTTCTGTTCTCTGCAATGTCCACATCTTAGCCCAGAGCTGAGCTCCCATGTTTTTGCCTTCTATGCCTTGTCACATTGCATTATCATTACTTGTGCATATGTATAAGTTTCCCTGTGGCACAAAGGACTGGATGAATCCTTAGGACCAGCCAAGTACGAGCACAAAGCTGGCATCTGAATGAAAGCAACCACAAAGGCCTTATTGGGGAGGAAATGCAGTATGTAACTATATAACCACAAACTTCAGATGAAGTGGTTGCACTGAACAATTAATTTGTTAGTCAGGTGTGTGGCACATGCCTGTAACCCTAGCAGCTACAGAAGGCTGAGACAGGAGGATCATGAGTTCAAACCCAGCCTCAGCTAAAGTGAGGCCCTAAGTAACTCAGCAAGACCCAATCTCAAAATAAAAATATAGAAAAGGGCTGGGGATGTAGCTCAGGAGTTAAGTACCCCTGAGGTCAATCCCCAGTACGAAAGGAAAAATAATAATAATAATTTGTTAGCATCTGCAACATTCAGTAGAAAACCTGTATTTAAAAATTAGGAAGGCAACTTGAGGGAGAATACAGGATGACAGTAGTGCCTCATTATGCTGGCCTTTGACATTAGGTATAGATATCATAGGTTCCTACTAAATCACTCAATTTAAACTTGGGGACAACTGTGTCCTTGCCTAGCTGATGTTCATACTGGTTTTGTCAGTATTAAAACTTTGGGGTATTAATGAAAGTTTGGATATAAAATTCAGTGAAACTAAGTATCACTTATCTTATGAAAGCTCATTGTTTTGTCATATGCTTGGGGGCAAAGTTAACTTTTACATATGCAGGTCTGGAATTATCTCAGTCCAGATGAAAACAGACCGCCACAAGGATGGACAGTTTCGAAGCTGTGTTGATGGAGTCCCCTCTTTTGCCTTTTTCAGATCTCCAAGGAGGGATTTACCTCTTTGGGAATACTTGACAATGTCTGGAGCATGTTTGATTGTCACAGCTGGCTGCTATGGGGGACAATTCCTGGCATCTTGTGAATCAAGGCCAGCAGTGCTGATAAATATCCTACAAACAACTCCCACAGCAAAGAATTGTCTGACCCCAAATGTCAGCAGTGCCACTGTTGAGAAACGTCAATTGTAGGCTACACTGCCTCAAGTTTTAACTTCCTCTATACCTGGAGACATGTTGTATATTTAGTTCAGCTGGATGACCCCAGAGAATGGGGCCTTCGGTTAACCTAAGGATGAGTCTGATGATCCAGAATAATTTTCCACCCAGCCTATTGGAATGTGAAGATTAGAATTTGCAAGGAGTCTGACATGATTGTTTTAAGCTCCCATTATTCAGTAATTAAGAAAATACATAGTGGTGCTAACACACACACACACACACACACAGAGAGAGAAAGAGAGAGAGAGAGAGGCTGTGGGTTTAGTAATATATTTAAAATAATTTCTATTTTGTTGATCACATTGGAAAGACGGTAGCATCTGTGTGTGTATCTCTGTCCAATTATCTCATTATTTCATCAGTCTATAGATAGTGCTTGGGATAGAGTAGGTTTGATGGCCCCTAGATAGAAATCTATGTCCCCCTCATCCAAATGCACACAGCTTAGGAGCATTGCAGATGAGATTCCTTTGAGACAAAGCTTCCCTGGAGAACACCTACACCTGGAGCTAAGACAAATGCCTCACCATCTAGGAGGCGGGAGGGATGTTTGAGCACACGTGCCTACATTAACTTGTGCGCACAATCGTGAAGAGTCACTGTAGTGTCCATACTCACCTGTGGTGTGAGGAATCTGACAGCTAAGGCATCAGGCTGCTTTTTCTAGCTCTAGCAAGGGTAGGAGCTCTGGAATAAAGCCAGTGAACAGAGTGGACTTTTGCCAAGAATTTGAATCTTCCGGGGCCATCTGTAAAAGCAGATTGTGAAATGACAGGACAGTAACATGGAGGGTAATAAAGATGTGAATGAGAAGATTCTAGGAAGGAAGAGAGAGGACTAATGCCAATGGGAAGAGCCCATCGGAAGATTAAGTGTCCTGGCAGCAGACAGAGAAGAAGAGGTGACAAACGGTCTTTTTCTCTGGGAGAGAAGCCAATGGTGTGTGAGAGCTGTGCCTGGGGTTCCAGACCTTCAATCAGTTTTCCTTACACACAAAATTAAGTTTCACATTCCTTCCAGGAAAATGTTTAGAACAAACAGATCCAGAGGTGGCCAACTGGAAGAGGCTCAGATGAAGTGAAGGGAGCAGACATGTATGAAGGTCTGCTGGCAGTTGCTCCTACTAAACCCTGTACCTTGGACACCAGGTTCCTTTGACCACCAAGTTCCAGCCTCAAAGATTTCCCCTGGCTCCCAAACTGGGTCTTCTCATGACTTTGCCATTAGTCTTTATGAACTTCAGCCTTAGTCTTAAGATCCCAGATGAATGTCTGTCACTTTTTTGATAACTTTGCCTCTCAATTCATATTTTCTAGTATTTCATTGAGTGGTTAGCTATTGCTCTATAACAAACCACTCTGAATTTAGTAACTTTAAAGACTAGTTATTTAGTAACTTTAAAGACTAGTCACAAGTCTATGGGTTTGTTGAGTGATTCTGCTGATCAGACATCGGTGGCCTTTGGTGGTAGGATGACTGTGTCTGGCTCAGATGGGGCACTCATTTCTCTTCCACATGTCTCCAGTATCTACCTACAAGGCTCACATGGGCATGTTTTCCAGGACAGAATGCAAAAGTGCACAAATGCTTTTTTTCTTTAACCAATTCTTTTATACATATACATTTTTTTTAGTTGTCCATGTACCTTTATTTTATTTATTTATATTCAGTGCTGAGAATTGAACCAGAGTTTCATATGTATTAGGCAAGTGCTCTACCACTGAGCCACAAACCCAGTCTCTGCACAAGTGCTTTTGTAAGCTTCTGTTTTATCAAGTTTGCTGCCAAATCCGCAAAGCAAGTTACATGGCCAAGCCCAGAGTCCATGTGAGACGGCACTACTAAAGATGTGGCCAGAGTCATGTCATGACCACTGACACCGTCACTCTGCCATAGTGCTAAAATTCAAAGAAGCCAGTTGACAGCTTCTGACTAATTTTCAGAAAGATATTTCTTCTATTCATATATGTTGTAGTAGGACACATCTGGAGCAAAACACATTATACGTTTAATCTGCCTAGTGGTTGAGATCCACCTCATCAGGCATCTCGACAAAGTGTTTTAAGTAGATATTTTGTTTTATCTCTTAGTCATTCTGTCATGTCACCTATGTGATGATAGAAACTCCAAGATGATACAAACAAATTATAATGTAGCATGTTCAGATGAATGTAATGAAGGAAGCATACAGATTCAGGAAGAAATAAAAGGAAATCCCTGTGGAGAAAAGGATCCTTGTAGTTCTTTTTAAAGATGGAATGGTGAAGGAAGGACTATTTGTTAGTAATGACTACACAGAACTGCAGTTGGCTTTCTGGTTTTTAGAAGTAGGTAGAATAGTGAACTGTTCAACTCCAGCTATTTGTGTATTTGAGAAAACTGCTAGCTTTCAAATTGCTACCAGCAAATGAGTACAAAGGTATTTAAAACCATGCCTAGGTGATAGGAATATGTTTTTGCACCCTATAGTGAATAACTACCTTGGACACCAGGTTCCTTTACAGAGTCTTTTGGAGTTTATTTAAACAGAATAAGGTAGAACTTCCCCAAAATTCCAAGGAAAGATATAGGAAGAGTTTCCTAAGGATTTATACAGTGAGTTTTTACTTTATATAATTCATATTTATAGCATTTACATCAGTCCTCTCTTCATCTTAAATATTTCTATTCACATATTCCCTTTTTGTTCAGTGCTAATAATTATTCTTTCATTTTCTTATTGGCAACACATTTCTCTGCTTTCTCCTTGGGAAGTATTCAAAGAGCCTGAGAGGCAAACACTAATTAATCCTTGCAGTATGTCTACTTCATTTGTTTAATTGAGGCATTGAAATGTCTAGGAATACACTCAACAAAATATAATTCAACAGCAGAGAACATAGGAAAACCTTTCATTCAGGCCCCATGGCTGCTACAAAGCATCATGGGGAAGTACTTGTGAAGCAGCTCAAGACTTTAATGTCTGTTGGAATGTAGGCATGGTGACCAGAGTATCCTTCATGTGCTGTTCCACATAAAACAGTACTTCCTCACCTGCTGTGGAGAATGAGTTTATCCTGATTGGCTGTGCTGCTGTGGTCTAGGGAAGCAACCCAGTTTCTAGCAAATAATCCTGGGATATTTGCATTTTTGTCATTTGTCTACACAGAAAAATTACTTCATCCCTGGAGATCTGTAAATTTCCCCCTACAATCTACAAATAATAAAAGTATTCTCCTTGCTTTAAGAGGAATCAGTTGGTTTCTCCAGAGCTGGTGGGCCGAAGTTTCCCTGCTCTGGAGATGGGAGGCTAAGCAGAGTGGTTGTCGGGATGAGGCAGGCAGTCCTGGGAGCATTTTTCTCTTGGAGTCACGTGCTTAGTATCTCCACTCAATGCTTGCATGTAAGTTCCAAAAGAAGCACCTATCTTGACTCTTTTAATTAATATTCTGTGTTTGGCAAGATGTGATTCTCTTGGTTTCCTTTAATTCTTTAGAAATTATTTCTTTTTGCTTTTAAAATATACTTATAATAGCCAATTTAAAGTTTGGTCAAGAAAGTCCAGTACATGGGCTTCCTTGGGGACAGCTTCTGTTGCCCTCTTTTTCCTCTCTAGTCCATTCTGAAAGGAAAGTGAGAAAGCGAGAGACAGGCAAGTGAGAAATGAAGGACAGAAACCAGGCAGAGATCCACACAAAGGTTAATTTGTCAAAGCTGACAAATTAAGGCCATCCCTCTATAGAGTGGAGAGAGTCGCCCAAGATGTTTGGGTGTTCAGCTTTTGTGGGAAAGGGGTTTGGAGTTGTAGCTGTGGCACTATGGGATAGGCTGGGGGCTGCTTGCGTCAGAGTTAGGTGGATGGGGAATAGCATGGGATTGGCTTAGATGGTGGCACCATGGGGCTTTCCAGAGTCAAGGGGTCATGTCCTTCTGGGATTGGCTTAGGGTTGGTACCATGGGGTAGGTCACTAATAGGGGTGGGAGGAGTTCAGGTAAGAGGAAGTACTACGGGAAAGCGAAACTTCTCGCATAAGATGGCGGTTAACATTTAGGATGGCTGCTCAGCAGATGTTAAACCAACACCTTATACATTCTTTCCCTTTTTTTTCCTGTTTTTTTGTTTTGGTTTGGTTTTGGATATATAATATATACTTATCAAAAGTAGGCATTTAATGGATGTAACATGGCAACTTTGGAAATTGGGTTTCCTACCCTACCCAGGATTTGTGTATATGTTAGCTAAAAGGCCAAGGTTTGACCTTGGAGATTAAAATGCACACACAGATAGCAGTGACAAAGATGAAGCACTTTATTGCAAACTGCTGCTAGCTTATATAGAAAGTGAGAGTCAGTTATCTTAAACCAGGAAGCTTCCGGGGCCAATCATAGTAAAGGTCAGGTCATCACCTACGGTGCATGCACGTCGCCCTGCATAAAATTCATGGGGGGCATGAACTGTACGGAAGACAGGAGGGCCAATTAGAAGGTTTTCAAAACAACTTGTTATCCGCCCATTGGCAACTTGCCAACCGCCATGTTGTATTAGGGGCTCCTTATCTGAAAGGCCTGGGGAGTTCTAGCTGCCCACTGGCAATTTGCCCACCGCCATGTTTGAAAGGCCCGGGGAGTTCTCAGGGAGACTCCCAACATTACTCTATTTTTGAATCATCTTCCTGGACTAATTCTATTAAATATGAATTCTGTGTACTTTTAGTCTCTAAAGTCCTTAACCAGTCAGCTTAGTGGTCACCTAATGGCTGGACAGGGATTCCTTTAAACAATTTGACCAATACATTTGCAAGCTTTTGGCAAGGCCCAATGTGTGGAGGAGCGAGCTTGCTACACAACCCTTCCCTGCTTGCTGGTCCAGAGCCAAAGGTCAGACAGGTGAGGTATTGGGGCCCTTTCACATCTTTTCTCTCCACATGTGTACAGCCCTGCACATGTGTGTGCCCTCTAAATTCCCAGAATATATCAAGAGATTTTCAAAATCCCCTTTGAAATCTCATCTTCCATTTTTTCCTTTTTTTCATAAGTTGCTTATGTTAGTCCCAGCTAGTATTGCTGCCACAGGCAACTGCAGTATTGGACAATTGTCAGTGATTGTTTTTTACCAATGCCCTAGGGACAGGGCTTTTTGCACAGAGCAAGTTCTGATTCTGGTCAAATAAAGGCAAGCACTAAGAAGGGAGCTTTCCAGGGAGCTTCTGGCAGATTGGATAGTAATACTTCTCTGTTCTGATTCTCGTAGTGGCTTCAAGGCTGTTGGTTTTCACAGCTACTGCAGTTGCAAGACTATTGGTTTTTAAAGGTCCTATCATACCAGGGAAAGGGATATGGGAGTAGGGCAATTTAAAACACCTATTCTTTACTTGTTCATAGTCAGAAACGTCTATTTGTCTTGAATAAACACTTCATGGATTGTTGCAAGCTTTTGATTCAGAGTTTTGGAAAATTGAGCTTATGATTTTTGCCTGAGTTCTTATTGATTTCATGGTGGAGCTGATTCTTGGAGACTTTTACTCTGCCATTCCAGGAGTCTTTTTCCTCTCAGGGGACCTTCGTGGTTCAATCAGGTATTGATGCAGGGAAGGTGACTTGGTATAGAAAGTTGTCAGGCGTTATCTTGGGGTTGATGTGCCCAGGTCTCCTCTGGCAAGTCGTGGTGTAAGGTGTCTGTGCACAATGGAAAACTCCATCCTGATGCCTCATGCACACTGAGGGACGTTCTGAGTCCATTCTTCAGCACTGAAAGCACCATCAGGGCTGCCTGGGATGGTTCTCCACCAACTGTGGAAGGAAGTATCTTGAGTTTTCCCAGGTGGAGCCTTTGTCGCAGCCAAACTTTAAAAAGACACTGCAGCTGCCTCCCTCACTGGAGCCCTGAGCCCTGATCTCCAGCTCCTATTCTGGCTTCCAGGGATGCTCCTGTCTTTACCCTTCTCCCTTAAGTGATCTGCGTGGGAGTGTGCACCCCACTGGCAATATTATATGTGCATGGAGCCTATTTTAGTTATCCTAATCAGGAAATGATTAAAACAATTGTTTTTTAAAACTGCTCTGTATTTTATCTGTGTTATTCTTGAATATTGGATTTATATTAAATAGCAGTTTGCCCTAATTTACTTTAATATTACAGATTTGTGCTGTTTGAACTCAGCATGCAGATTTATGTAAATTACATAAATTTTTTAAGCTAGGAGCCTGGTATTTACATTTACAACCCCATTTATCCTATGTCTCTATATCTCATGAATCATCAAAGAAAAATAGGAACTACTGAGCAGGACATGCTTGATTACTTTAATTTTACCTCAAGTTTAGCATCTCTTATCTGAAATGTTTGGGATGGGAAGTATTTCAGATTTCAGAGTTGTTTGGACTTGAGAATATTTGCATAGACTTTATAGATTGGGCATTCCTAATCTGAAAATATGAAATACAGAATGCTTTAAAATCTGAAGGTTGGATGGGGCGGGTACTGGGGATTGAACCTGGAGTGTTCTACCACTAAGCTACATTCCGAACTCTTTTCATTTTATTTTGAGACATAGTCTCACCAAATTGTCCAGGCTGGCCTCAAAGTTGATATCCTCCTGCCTCAGACTCCCAAGTAGATGGGATTACAGGTGTGCATCACTCTACCCTGTTAAAACATAAAAAATTTTGAGTGTCATGTTGTACTCAAAGAACTTTAGATTTCAGAGCATTTTGGATTTTCAGATTACAAATGCTCAATTTATACCATATAAACCAAAGAACAAGAAATAAATGGCTTCTCTAAAGATGCACACACACTGTCTCTGAACTATAATCCCAATGCCCTGTGTGTTTTCTTGTCTGCAGCTTGTGAGCTAGTACTGTACTGCACATGTGTGTTCTGTTTTTGTTGATTTTAGAACGCTTGAAATAGAAAGGACAGAACATTAATTGATGGGCAGTTTTAATTCTGTCTTCATATATCTGATTGTATTTATTTTTCTGTCCCTCTTTTTTTTCCATTCCTTTCCTGTCTCTTCTCCTGCTTCCTGAGCCTTCTGTATCTGTGTCAAAGTTCATGGCATAAAGGGTTGCAAGAGGTCAGAATGCACCACTCTGGCAAATGGATGATTCTGAGTTGAAAGCAGTTGAGAAGTACATGGGATGAACTCTTTGCCCTCCCCAGCTGCTAAAAACATCACAAGTTTCCCTGCAAGGTGTTCCTCCTACTCTCCCTTCCTCTGGGGAGAATTTCCAGACAACCACTATCAGCCTTGTTACTGGGGATAGGATGGCACTAAGTATACCAACACCCCAGGGATGCTGAGTACACCAACCCCTTGGGGCTGGGCCTCAGCTACAATTAGTTGCTCTTCTCAGCTGCCTTCCCACAGCTTCCCACTCCAGAAACTCAGTGTCTTTCTTGTGTCCTGTCATCTCTCTTTAAAAACTTCCCCCTTTTCCCAACTGGTATAAAAATCTTCCAAGTATAGCCATTTCTCTGGGGCTTTCTAGTCTTCCTATGAAGTCCCCACCCCAACACTTTCTAGGTAAAACTTTTAGTATCAAATAAAATTGTATGTTCTTCTTCTTTCTTCTTTCTTCTTCTTCTTTTTTCCTGCTGTATGCCTGTAGGTTCACTCAGAGAACCTAAGGGTGTGAAGGAAATTATTTTTCCTCCCCTACAATGTCAGTGCTCTTTTGGTTAAACTGCAGAAGAATTGGTTAATGGAGAAGAGATCCTTGAAAAAATACACTAGGAGGAAATTTGTAGCAAAGAAAAAAAATGCTAGCAAACGAAATATTTTAAGTTGAGACTGAGTTTCTTTTTTTAATTAATTTTGTATTTATATATGACAGTGGAATGCATTATAATTCTTATTATACATATAGAGCACAGTTTGTCATATCTCTGGTTGTATACAAAACATATTCACACCAATTCGTGTCTTTGTACATGTACTTTGGATAATAATGTCCATCAGGATCCACTATCATTTCTAACCTCATGCACCCTCTCTTTCCCTCCCACCCCTCTGCCCTATTTAGAGTTCATCTGTTCCTCCCATGCTCCCCCTCCCTACCCCATTATGAATCAGCCTCCTTATATCAAAGAAAACATTTGGCATTTGGTTTTTTGGGATTGGCTAACTTCATTTAGCATTATCTTCCCTAACTCGATCCATTTACCTGCAAATGCCATGGTTGTATTCTCTTTTATTGCTGAGTAATATTCCATTGTGTATTTTTTTTTAATTATGCCACTTTTTTTAACCATTCATGTATTTAAGGGCATCTAGATTGGTTCCATAATTTAGCTATTGTGAATTATGCTGCTATAAACATTGATGTGGCTCTGTCCCTGTAGTATTCTATTTTTAAGTCCTTTAGGTATAGACAGAGGAGAGGGATAGCTGGGTCAAATGATGATTCCATTCCCAATTTTCCAAGAAATCTCCATACTGCTTTCCATATTGGCTGCACCAATTAGCAGTCTCACCAGCAATGTATGAGGGTACCTTTTTCCCCACATCCTCACCAACACTTACTGTTGTTTGTATTCATAATAGCTGCCATTCTGCTATAAAATGAAAATTACAGAACCCTAAAGAAAGAAATCAAAGAAGACCTAAGAAGATGGAAAGATCTACCTTGCTCTTAGATGGGCAGAATTAATATTATCAAAATGACCATACTACCAAAAGCACTATACAGATTTAATGCAATTTTATCAGAATCCCAATGACATTCCCATAGAAATAGAAAAAGCAGTCATGAAATTCATCTGGAAAAATAAGAGACCCAGAATAGCTAAAGCAATCCTTAGCAGGAAGAGTGAAGCAGGTGGCATCACTATACCAGACCTTAAACTATTCTACAGAGCAATAGTAACAAAAACAGCAGGATATTGGCACCAAAACAGACTGGTAAACCAATGATACAAAACAGAGGACACAGAGACTAACCTACAAAGTTACAATTATTTTATATTAGACAAAGGCTCCAAAAAAAAAATTGGAGAAAAGATAGCTTCTTCAACAAATGGGTGCTGGGAAAACTGGAAATCTATGTGCAACAAAATGAAATTAAACTCTATCTCTCACCATGCACAAAACTCAACTCAAAATGGATTAAGGACATAGGAATTAAACCACCAGAGACTCTATGTCTAAAAGAAGAAAAAGTAGGCCCTAATGTCCATCACATGGGATTAGGCCCCAACTTCCTTAATAAGACTCCTTTGGCACAAGAATTAAAAATCAAGAATTAATAAATGGGATAGACTCAAACTAAAAAGTTTCTTCTCAGCAAAAGAAACAATCTGAAAAAAAAAAAGAAAGAAGCAATCTGGGAGGTGAATAGAGAGCCTACACCCTGGGAGCAAATCTTTACCCCTCACACATCAGATAGAGCACTAATCTCTAGGGTATATAAAGAATTCAAAAAGCTAAGCACCGAAAGAAAACCTAATAACCCAATCAATAAATGGGCCAAGGACCTGAACAGACAGAAGATGATAAACAATCAGTCAACAAATATATGAAAAAAATGTTCATCATTGCTAGCAATTAGAGAAATGCAAATCAAAACTACTCTAAGATTTCATCTCCAGTCAGAATGGTAGCTATTATGAGACTGGATTTCTACAAGATGACTCCTCTTCAACATTTGTAGACACATATTGATAATTGAGATGATGTGACTCCTGCTTACTGATGGGCATGGACTTGGCTGTACAGAATTTCCCCATAGCAGTGCACACGTTGTGTATCAGGAAAGGTTATATTCAGGAATATGATAGGCCTCACGTACCTCACGGGGAGAGAAGTACTAAAGCAGACCCACTTGTTGGAAGGCTTCCACGTAGAGGCCAGGTAGGGGAATCCTGTGAGGGATAATGTAAAAGAACTCTTCACCATGCACAGTGGCACTGCCTGAAATCCCAGCAGCTCAGGAGGCTGAGGTGGGAGGTCCACAAGTTCAAAGCCATCCTCAGCAAAAATGAGGCTCTAAGCAACTCAGTGAGACCCTGTCTCTAAATAAAATACAAAATAGGGCTGGGGATGTGACTCAGTGGCTGAGTGTCCCTGAGTTCAATCCCCAGTACCTCCCACCCTCCACCAAAAAAAAAAAAAAAGAGTTTCTCTTTTAGGTTTGTGTCTGGAGATGGTAATAGGAGTTTGGATCTGGAAAACGTTTTGACCGGTATGTTTGGGCCAGGCCTCTGAAGCCGTGTCCTCTGGCCTGGAGTGCTCCTCTCAGTAGTCAGCATGGGTCTTTGAGCCCTAAACATTCAGCATTTTTCCCTGCCACAGTCCCCTCACCTGTCTTTTTGTATGGCCTTCAGTGTACATGGCTGGAATGAGCAAAGCAGAATGGATTTTTAGCTTAATCATGGGGAAAGGAAAAGTAACCCCAGAGAAGATGGGAAGCTCCTTCAAGTGCAGTCACTCCTCAGTCTCATTTTACTTTACTGGAACAAGTGTGTGGGATCACAATAGCCTAATGCCTCAAGTAACTTCAGTGAAAATTATGGTAGGTAACATTTAAGGAGCGATTAATGTGTGTCAGTATTGTGCTTACTGCGTGGTGTATACTGGCCATTGTAAGTGGATCTCTTAGGAGGATCATATGGGAGATTATAGATCTCCATTGTGCTTATGGAACCCAAATGTGAAGAGGTGCACAGAGTGGTCTGGTGGAAAGAATCCCACCTGGATATTATTTCATGAAGGTGCATTGCCTGGAACACTGGCAGCCATGAGGCAGCGACCACCCGAGTCCTTGAGTGGGCTCTAAGAGACACCTTGACATGCAGATACTTCCTCCAGATGCAGTCTGTCTGACTAATAAGACAGTATTGACTAGAAGCCCTTACCCGCACAGTCTGTGACTTGCATCCACAGTAGTCCTACTAGGTCTCTCATCATCTCTGCCATCTCTCACCTTGTTTGTTAACAGCTTCCCAACTTGTTCCTGCTTTAGGTTCCCTCCTATTGTTCATCTGCTTAAGTGGTGTTCCTGATTTCTCGGAGGCCTGGTCCATTCCTTGATCCAGCTCATCTCCTGGGAAAGGTCCTTGCTATCCAAAATCCCCCTTCCTATTTCACTAGTTATGCGGAGCCCTTGCCCTGTTTTGATTTCCTTCATAGCACTTATCATGACACATCCTTCCTTATGCATATATTTGTCTTTGTCTCTAGTGTCTGTCTCATTACAATAAAACTCTCATTTGGGGCATGGGCTTCATCAGCCAAATGTACACAAAGCATCAGCTTATCTGATAGCCAAAATAATGTAGTCTAACGAGAATGAAGTCTGTGTTTTTCTGTGGTTGGCTTTTTCTCTCCCAAGAAGGTGAACTCACCTACTGTGCTCTATAGAAGCCAGTGACGGGAGAGTAGCGGCAGGTATCAAGTTAAGTGAACCTTCCGATTGTGACATCTGTTGGCTTTAATGTTGCCTTGGAGGTGAAAAATTCACAACTTACCCATCCTACTTTTTGCACCAAAGTTCCACACCATTGGTGAATGTTATCTTTGGAATTCTTTTGTATCCATTTCATGAATTATATCAAATTAACTTAGGTAGATTCTGTGGTATCTTGAAGCCTATCATCTCAGTTTCTCTATATGCTGAGACTGTTACTCTTTATGTACATTAATAATATATATTTTAAACCAACTTTCTGCTTAGATGTGAAATCCTGGAGCATTCCTATTTCTTTTTAAATATTTTTTTAGTTGTAGATGGACACAATATATTTTATTTTTTTATTTTTTAATGCCGTGCTGAGCATCAAACCTAGTGCCTCATGCACCTGAGGCAGGCTCTCAACCACTGAGCTACAACCCCAGCCCCTGGAGCATTACTGTTAATATCCAGAATTAGATGTAGGTACATGCTTTCGCTGTGACTATTTATTTTTAAATGTAAACTCTCATGTTGCAAAAATAATATTGAGTCCTATGGAACCTTCACCCAGCAGTGGCATCTTGTATCACTGTAGCACCATGTCAAGTTCAAGAAACTGATGTCATGCAGTGCTGTTTCTAGGCCACACTCTGTAGAGTTGTACCAATTTTAATATGCCCTCATTTTTGTATGTGTGCATGTGAATTGTTCAGTACAACTTGATCCCAGGCATAGTCATTTGACCACCTCTAGACTAAGACAACTGATCCATTTCCACAGAGGTGATGGATGACTTGATGACTGCCTCATCCCCAGTGAAGTGTAATGTGTTTCAGGATTTCTAGCCAATGAGATTAGTCATGGCTGGTAGTAGTAACACTATTGAAAGGGAAAAAAGACAAGGATAGAAACCCACATGTTTTTTGTTTGCAAATGATATGTTTTCATCTCAAGAAAAGTCTAATATTAGTGGTTGAAACACTATGGCGGGGGGATATCAGGGGCACTCGACCACTGAGCCACATCCCCAGCCCAATTTTATGTCTTATTTAGACACAGTGTCTCACTGAGTGCTTAGCACCTTGCTTTTTCTGGGGCTGGCTTTGAACTCATGATCCTCCTCCCTCAGCCTCCTGAGCCACTAGGATTACAGGCGTAAGCCACCACACCTGGCTGGTTGAAATACTGTTAATTTGAGCTTTTTACACTGTGGTAATTAAGAGCAGCCACTCTAGAGCTCAGTGTATGGGTTTGGATCCCTGCTTCTCCGTGCAAGCTCTCAAGTCACTTGGTAAATCATTTAACCTCTTTGTGAATGTTGCCTCACCTGTAAAGCAGGGACAGTTGTAATAGCTACATCACTGAGTTGTGGGGATTAATGAATATAACATTCCCATTCAATATGGAGTGGGTAAAACATAGGAAATAGCTGTTTAGTAGATGAAAATGGGTACATATTGTCATTTTCATATATTTTAACCTCAAACTAATGATTGTTTTTCTTATTAATGTTATTTCCACTGATAAGTCAGTAGAGTGACTTGTTAAAAAAATAAGTATTAAAAAATCAGAAGATATCAATTTTTAGCATGACTCATTCCTTAGTGAAACTGTTGAAAATTATTTTTAAAAATTTAAAACCCCTGGAAATGGCTCTAAGTATAAATAACCCCAAATGGGGCATCTATTCAAGAAAACCTACAAAAATTCAATAAGAAAGATGAGAGTCTGTGAAGTTTAAATCAAGTTAAATCAAGACTGCTTCCTGCTCTTCCTCCCAGCTCAGCCAGGTAGGACCCCACTGCAGACCACTCCGGCTGAGACCCTGATGGGCTGACGGCTTTCTCCCAGGAGGGCTACTCTTTGCTGAATCAGAGGACAAGCCTCCTTTTTCCACCCAGCCTGGTTTGTGTGCTGGAGACTGGCTAGGCTTTGTGAGAGCAGGAGAGCCCCAACTGTCCTTGAGGTGATGGTTCTAAAACTACAGGTGCAAGCTTGAGTGTGTGTGACAGAGAGATTGTTCCCACACCCATCTTCAGCTGCCTTGACTCTGGGGTTTCCTCTGAGATCAGAACAAAAATTCCACACTGGCTTTAGGAACTATCTTTCAAAGTAATTACAATTTAGTTGAGCTGTAGAGCAAGTTTTGCCTCAGGGCATTACTGGAAACAATGGAGTAGTCAACAGGCAATTAGTGAAATTTGATTGCTGGTTACCTGGACTAAAATCTGTTACAGTAAGTTGTCTGTGGGCATGCCCAATGCTGCTTCTTCTGAGCAGCAATACCAGAAGCTTCCTGTTAGGGAGAAACAAACTTCACTGAACATTCCACCAGCCACTGAGATAATAAGCAAATAATAAGCTCCACAATGGTGGGATTGGGGAACCACACCCGGAGTTGCTACATTATATTTTCTGAAATATCCTGTTTCCAAAAGAAAATTGAGGCAGGCGAAGAAGTAGGGAATATCATCCAGAAACAAAGCAGACAACATAAAAATGACCAGATGTTATCCAGATTCTTCAGGAAAGGCTTCAAAGTAGCCAATAAAGCCTGTTCACAGAACTAATCAAATATGATTAAAGAAGTAAAGGGGCAAATGATGATAATATTGCATTATAAAGAGAATATCAACAAAGATACAAATTACAAAAATAACCAAATGGAAATTCTGGAATTCAAAAGTACAATAATTGAAAATAAAAGCAAAGCAATTAGAATGACTCACCAGTAGATTTGAACTTGCAGAAGAAAGAAAAAGCAAACTTGAAAATCTGAGTAAAGATTATGCAAACTGAAGAACAGAGGGAATGAAGAATGAAGAAAGAAGAATGTGAGATCCATAAACACAACAACATGTGCTACTGGAGTTCCTGAAGGAGAGGAGAGGGAGAAAGGAGAAGGAAGCATATTGAAACAAATGATGACTTTGAAAGCATTCCAAATTCATTTAAAAGCAGTAACCAACCCAGACAAGGATGCTCAGGGAGCTCCAAGAAGGATAAACACAAAGAGATCCACAACAGAAAAATCATAGTAAGAAAGCTGGAAGTCAAAGGTGAGGAGAAAATCTTAGAAGCAGCTAGAGACAAATGACTTGTTACTTCCAAGAGAAACCCACTACGATTAGCAACTGACCTCTCAGCAGAAGCACATGAGACCAGATAGTAGTAGGACAACCTTTCAAACTGCTCAGAGCAAAACAAACTGTCAACCAAGAATCCTGCATCTGGTAAAGCTGTCTTTGAGAAATGAAGGTAAAATAAAGACTTTCCCAGATAAACAATCACCAAGAGATATTGTTTGTAGCAGACTGTCCTTACAAGAACTTCTACAGGAATGGAAGGAGCATCTGCCATAGACATGCTGGGACTCACTAAGTTGCTGGCCAAAAGGAACAGCAGCTATTGAACTGCTTAGTCATGTCTTCTTGCAATTGATAAAGAGCTGTAAGGGGTAATAGCCATAGGCAGGCTTAGCAATAACTGGTTAAAATTGCTGGGGAGCACAGCTCCCTGGACATGCACAGAGAACATGCCCTGTTGCAATTACATCACCTCACTGGACATAACCAATGGACATTGATTTTCACTAGGTGTAACCAATCTGGCCACATTGCTGTCTATCCCTGGATGGACTCCACCATTCCCTGACATCCAGCTATCAATTGGAGAAAACTACCAGACAAGGACAACATTGCTCTTTGGCTAAGAGAAATTACATAGCATTGGAGGTATTTGGGGGCTCGTGATTGGCCTAGGTTTGTGTGATTTGCTTATAGTGTTTAATTAGTGTGCATTGAATGCCATTTGGGATGCACACCCATCATTTTTTGCATTAATTGTTTATATTTGATGATCAGTGTGATTGAATGTACTATTGTATTTAAAGACAATCCAAGGAAGTTCTTCAGGCAGAAAGCAGATGACTCCAAATGGCAGTTTGAATACACAAGAGAAAACAAAGAGCATCAGTAAAGATCTACCAGCACAGGGAAAGTGGCCTATCTAAAAGCTGGAGAAGCAAGTCAGTGTGCAGAATCACTGCTAAGATCAGCTACCTAAAACAGAAGCCACTAAGGCCAGTAGCTGGAAGAAACTTTGAAAGGGTATTTGTAATGAATTTCTGGAGGCAAAGTGTGACTAGCTTGAGATTTACAACTTTGTGAGGCAAGACTTAGGGAGGCTTCCACACTTTTGTGGGTTTTATGTTATGGAATCCCTCCAGGTTCTTACTATAAAATGGGAGACAAACTCCCCCTTGCTCCAGGCAGAAAAGAGGAAAAGAAACCATTTTGAAACACATCCATAGCATTCCTGGGACAAAGGCCAGCCTTCCAAGAGAAACACTTAGCAGATCTGACCTGGGGCAGAACAGTTGGCCAGCTCGTTTCCTCCAGCCTTCCTCTGTCATGAGGGGAAGAAGAAAAAACTAGCTAAGAAGTATTTCTCATGGTCTCAGCCCAAGGACTCAGACCCACCAAAAAATGAGATGTAGTAATCAGAGGATAGAGAACTCTTCCTAAATGCCTTCCCACCATCACAGCAGAGATCCAGTGCAGTAACAATAGGTAGCAACTGAGAGTTACAAGACAGACTCTATTTAAGGAGTTCTTGGGGAAAACCCAAAGACAGTAGGGAAGGGATATAAAAAATAAGGAGACTGAAGCTTCAGGAACCTCAATTATAGCAAACATTTCACATAGCCTAGCACCTAGCCAGAGGAGCATATGACCTCATTCTGAAAGCCTAACTACATTAGTTTCTAATAGCCAAGATGTCAATCCTGGTTTTCAACAAAAAATTACAAGGTGTGCTAGCAGCAAGAGAAATCACAGTCTCTGTTGCCTTTTAAATACAACAAAAGTGGGATAACAAAACAATGATTACAGAAAAGATTTTTAATAAATATTGAAGCACATGGCTGTTTAAAGTGATGCAGTATATAAAGTAGGAAAGAAAATGCAGAAATACTGATAGTAAATTTTGTGAACAGGGTATCCCAGAAGAAGTATCATTAGAAGGCATGTATATGGAAAAACTTCTCATTTGTAATTAAAAGTGCCTTTGTTGTTGTTGTTGTGCTGGGGTTGAACCGAGGGCAGTACACATGGTAGGTAAGTGCTCTACCACTGAGCTACATCCCCAGCCCCTAAAAATGCATTTGAAAAGTCCACAGCATAGTTGCTATCAACTAGACAATATATAGAATAAGCTCATTTAATAATAATCATTTCTACGTGTACTTTTAAGTGTGGTGGAAAAAGCTTGTTATGCTGTTTTCTGGAGGGATACATGGCAGTATTTATTGAAGGCATTTAAAATATATATATAACTTTTGGTAGTTATATATTTTTTTAGTTTGTTGCTGTGGTTTTTATATTTGGATCTTAAATTTTACATTACTGTGGTTTTCTGGGTGGTAGAATGAAGGGTACTTTTGTATTCTTTTTTTGCTTTCCAAATTCTCTTACTTTCTTCTAAGAAAAGATACATAGAATTTGAGAAAAATAGATTCTGTTAATTTAAATGTAGGAACATTTAAATTAAAAAATAGTCTGTATATTACAATGTGCTTATGAAATGATATTGAGAAGTGTCCATCACAGGTCAGGTGGTATGGGCTGATGTTGGCTGTTGTCCTCTGAGGTCTCATCAACATACACATTCCCATTAAGGACTCTTAAGCTTCAAAGTTTGGTTGATATATATTATTCAATCATATAGATCTGGAAGAGAAATTGAAACCAACTTACCTTGGGCAGTTTCTTTAGAAATTATAATACATGTTCAGTTTCTTTATGCTTCATGTATGTATTCAACTATAAAATTTCTATTTTGGTAACCATAGGAAAATCATAGGATAAATTAAATCTCATCCCTGTTTTATTTGACTGGGAGCAAAAACAAATTCGAAAGTACTCAGTACAACTATATAATTACTATACATAAGCCAAGGATCTTAGCTGCTGTATGCTTTTTTTTGGGGGGGGGAGAGTTGGGGGTATACCAGGGATTGAACTAAGAGGCACTAAACCACTGAGCCACATCCCCAGCCCTATTCTGTATTTTATTTAATGACAGGGTCTCCCGGAGTTGCTTAGTGCCTCACTTTTGCTGAAGTTGACTTTGAACTCCAGTCCTCCTGTCTCAGCCTCCCAAGCTGCTGGTATTACAGGCGTGCACCTCTGCTCCCAGATGCTATATGTTTTTATTTTCAGTATTATTTATAGCTTCATCATTGTTCAAGATACATGTTTTGTCAAGTCCAAACAACTGGTTTTATTTTACTGATTGATTGAGTTGATTGATTCTGTGGAATGCATTAAAGAACATCACCTCTTAATATGAAATAAAAGAAAAAATTAAAGTTGTGATATAAGGCAGAAGTACCCATGATGTTATTCAGCCCTTTCCCCTTTAATCAGCTTTTTTGCTATTGTGTCTAAAAATCCTGACCAGAATAATTGTAGAGGAGGAAAAGTTTATTTGAGGGCTCACAGTTTCAGAAGTCTTGGTCCATAGACAGCCAGCTCTATTCCTGGAGCTGGAGGTGAGGCTGAACATCATGGCAGACGAGTGTGGAGAGGGGAAGCAGCTCACATGATAATCAGAAAGCAGAGAGAGACTCCATTCTCCAGATATAAAATATAGACCCCAAAGGCACGCCCCCAATGCCCACCTCCTTCAGCTACACCCTACCTGCCTTCAGTTACCTTCAAGGAATTAATTCACTGATTGGGTTAAGGTTCTAATCATTACTTCTCTAAACCTCTTGCATTATCTCACACATGAGCTTTTGGAGGACATTTCATATCCAAACCATAACACCCCTGCATCAGCTGCTCAGGGTTCAACCCTGGTGCAAAAGGAGACAAAGTGTCCTCTTTTCTCTTGACATATTCCAGAGTCAGGGGGTTGAAGTTCCTCCTGGCTGGTGCATTGGGCTAGAGTTCCAGCATTCTGGTCACTTGCCTTCTTATGGTGGGAATGGACCCTACAACTCCCAAGGAACTATCGTGGTGTAAAATAGCAGCAACAGAAAGTAATGTAGATCAAGTCAGTACTATAAATAAGATACAAAGATGAAACACAGACCTATCTTTCCCGGCTGTGCAACCAACATAAATTAGTTGAATTCAAGTTCTTGTTAGCATCTAGGCATTTGTTCACACTCTTTAATACAGAGCTCACACAGGCTTTATTAGACTAGGGTAAAACGTGTTTAGAAACCAAGATGTGATTTATTTGCCTAGCAGAAAATAGACCTAATTTATTGAAGAAAATTGGCAAAAATGTTTTTTTCTCTGAATGTATGGCTATTTTGACTGCTTCCATTAAAAACTATTTCATAGGATCATTTGTTATTGCAAAGGAGAACTGAAGAGTTAAATGATTTTACAGACATCTCTAAAAAGAAGGTACCTGATTCAAGCAGAAAAGTGACTGGTTGGATAACAAGACTAAGAAAGAGGTGTTAACTGCATTGTGGAAGAGTGAAGTATGAGTTCACCCACTTGATTTCAATATCGACTACCATGTGCCAACTCAATAGGCATTAAAGTATTTGAATTTGTAATTTATATGTGTTGCTTTCTATAGGTAATGTTCAAGAAGAGATTATTCAGTGGCATTTGTAAAGCAGAATAAGAAGGACTTCACTGAGGACCATCACAATAGGTGTAGGACCTCCAGCAAAGAAGAAGATTGGGTCAGCCCCTCATGCATATGGACAAGTAGAAATTTATAGTCGAGGAGCAGAACAGGGATCCATGGATGCCAGATTATTAAGTGGAAGCATTATGGGGAGGGGATTCTGGCTACACTGACCTAACAGGATTCTTGCTGAAGACTAGCCAGGGTGACTGGACATCACTGGGGGAAGGCAGAGGACAAGGAACTCAGTCTGATGTTGAGGGTTATCTAATTGTGAGGATGGGAACTCCTGGCCAAACTGGTGACATGGGGGTGGTTTTGCTGAAGCTGGATTTTACAAGGAAGTACACAGTTGGGCCTAGGATAAGATTCAAAAGTTTGCCTACCCAAAATTTGGTCTCTGCTCTGACTCATTGCTGTTGCACAAGAGTTCACCTCAAGGAGCTGCGTGTGGCAAGCCATAGCCCTGAGAAGAGCCAGACATAGGGGCCACATGGAAAGAGAGCTTTTTGGGGGAGTGGGAGTGATGAGGGGACAGCTGTGTGGTGGATCGTGGGAAGCCCAAGAGCCTCATGCTGCTTAGCCATCCCTATATGTCCAGTGTGGACTTTCCCACAGGCCCCACTGATCTTTATCAGGGACAATTCTGACAGCCACAGACTTCCTCATGAAAGGTCTTTTTCCTCAAAAGAAACTATTTAACCTTTCACAGATGGCAGTGCCAAGTACTGTGATCAAGCATAGCTGTCAGGCGCTGGGAGGGGTCTCAGGGAAGGACATTTCCTGCTGGTAACCCAAGGCCACCTTGCAGAATAATGGGCCCGCTTGGGCTACAAACAGCATCCTTGTAAATTTCCTCAGAGAAGGATCACCCCCTTTTGAAATCCCAGAAAAGATGGTTTCCTACTCCCTTTCTTTTTCTGGTTTACCTATGAAAATTGCGTGGTTATTTCTAATTTTTTAAAATATCACAAGTAATGAGGAAGAGATAATAGTATTTCATGTCAGATGTGTTACAGATTAGCAGAAGACAGGATGAACCCTCAGCCAGCATAAAAAGTATTTCTTTTGCCTTCTGTGATTGACATTTTGAATCAGCTTTTTGAGAGAAAGCTGACCAACACGCTTCCTCAGTCACTGCCTATATGGTTGGATTTACATTGCAGTTTTGTATCCATCTTGTCCAATCTGATAATTGAGCCCAAAATTGATTCTGTTAACTGTCTTCCAGAAGTTTTTATTCCCTGCTATTAAGAACTGCAGTCTATGTGATGAATTTATTAGATCAATTATTTTTATCTTAATGCATGTTTAGGACTTCAAAGATCTTTTTCTTTTGATTTTTCCCCATTTAAATAATTTCCTGGACATCACGTTTTGGTGCCTTTACTTTGATACATAATTACTGTTCTGTAAGACAGCCCACCTAATATTTTTAATATCATCTGACTTTAGGATTTTCATAGAATTAAATGGAAATAAGATGAGGAAATAAGGATCTTGGGAAACTTTGTTACTGGGCTTTGAGAGTTTTATACTCTTGGTCAAAGTATGGTTCTGTGTTTAAGAAATCAAAAAATGCCAGGAGATAAATTCAAAAACAACATTATGAAAATCGCCTTTTTGAGTTTTGATTCTAGTATTCTTTCATGGATTGATATCATCTGGGACTGTGCAATATGATCTTTTTTTCCCCTTATCTTTTAATCCTCAATTCTAAAAACTCTATGAATCCATTTCTTTCTTTGCATTTTTATTATTATGACTCATAAGACTGATCTTCTAAGGTGAGAATCTTAGAATTGGGAAACAATGTGTAAAAAATGCTCATTTGTTACCTGTAAATAAATTTTAAGTCTATTATCTTTCCTCATCTTTGGAAATTTCCAAAATATTTATAATAAATCTATAATAAAAATATTGGACTTTCTTCTTTCTAGGTTTCATTATTATCTCAGTATCAAATTCCATCTTTCTCTAGTTACTGTCTCTTTTCCCTGAAAGATAAAGGCTAGACAACATTGAAGCTACTAGTTATCTAACCAAATACAAGGAAAGGCACTGAACTGCCAGGAAATCTTTGAAGTCCACTGCTGTCAGATCAGTAAGGTCTCTGAGGCGGTGATCAAAAACTGAAAGAATCAGGGGTGGGGTACAATCTTTCAGACATGGTAACGGATAAGCTAGTTACGATATTGTCAAATTTAAATTTCATTCCTATTTTTAACATGATTTTATACAATTTTTTAAATCAAAACTCTCAATTATTGTGTGGACTTGATTTCTGCATTTCCACAGAAACTGTTGATGTTGAAACATAATTTTTTTTAGTAAAACATCATCAGTGAGAAGCAAAGCACATCACTATCAGTCTTAGAGAAGCAAAAAAGGCAGATTTGCTAAGCTGAAGACTCTGTGCCACTTAATGAGCCTGTGCAGCAGGAGAAGATAGATTCTGAGCTCACATCAGAGAAGTGCCAGGCAGTTGCCCTTCATAGGGAAGAAATCGGGGAGATCTGGCCAGGTAGCAGTCAGCCCAGATGGGAAGTCTCTCAACCCTTCCCTAGAAGGCTTGGGGTGTTAAAAGTGACCAGCTAGCAATCAGGCCCATCCTGTCCTGTCCACTTCACAGACCTGTGAATCAAGGGAAGCATTGAGATATTTGGCCATAGTGTATTTTCACATAAGTGAGGTGACACTAATGGGTCGAAGAGGGGGCTTTTGTAGACTGAGTAGTTATGAAAAGTTTCTAGGATAAACAGGACTGGACACTCCAGTATCTACTATCCTTATTGTCTTCTTATTACTATATTTGATTTAAAAAAAATGCCTCTGAGAATTTAGCATTATCTGTAAGATATAATTCTGAATGAAAGTAAAATGAAAAATAATTAATGATTTGATGAGGAAATTTTGATATTAATAAGTACTCCTCTTGGCTGGCCATTCAGGACTTTTTCCCAGACTGTGAAGGTAAACGACTAGGCCATATGGAAGTTGCTTGTGGAAGATGTTTCAGATCCGCCAGTCACTCCAGGAGTCTTTGATGTTATGCTGCTAATGAAGTTGGCTCTTGGAAAGGTTTTTATTTCACTGTACTGCAATTCTTTTTCTGAGAAATTTATATTATATTTTAATACAATTGTCTTGGTTCATACCCTAGGGATTTATTTGAGTTATAATTGAATATTGCATTTTTAAGAAGGTTTCTTAATTTATTGCTTCCTTTAGCAAATTTTGCTTGCTGTTGTTCTGTCAGAATAATTTAATTTTACATTGGCTAATTTAGCTCATATTAATATTTCCTCTGAAATTCAAATAGCTTGGCAAACTGCTACAGGTGGTGAGAAAGAAAACTCTTTTATAGGGAGCATTAAAATGTTAAATTATTATGGCATGAAATCTTTTATGGGTCTTTGGAGGCATTCCATTATTAGCAGTTAACTGTTACTCAGAAGCTGGCCCTTTCTGGACCTCCTCTTCCCCTGCATTCCCTAAGCATCTCCTTTCCCAGAAGTTCTTTGGGATTGCTACTCTAGTGGCAGCAAAGTCCCTTGCCAGTGAAAACAGTATATATGTAATAATTCAGATGGTGAAACCAGGTCTCACTTGACAAGAAGCACCTGTTTCACCCAATGAAATGAAAGTGGAGATGAAGGTGGCCTTGTTTAGGGGAACAGGAGTGGAGGGCTTGGTGATTTTGAAAGGGAATTACTGCACAGGGAGCCTTGCCAGCTGCCTTTCTCATTTGGTTTGTTACTCCTGAGCTTCCGACATTGCTGAATACATAGCACTTGGGCACTGCTTTATCTAATTTCTGATAAGGCTTTGTTTTTTAAAGTGGGTTTGCTTTGGTGGAATTCCACTAAGACCAAAGAGGAACAAGCAGGCTGTTGATTCAGAGCTGCTAGAGTGGCAGTGGGGGGATGAGGCCTGGGGATCAGACTCTGTCCCCTCACTCTTGGACACTCAAAGGCAGGCAGAGAGTGGGAGCCTCTTTGTTGGTGTCTGCTAACAGAAGCTGCTGTCTGGGGAGGCCAGTGGCAGTCACTAGCAGGGGGCCAACATATGTCATGGATTTGGGAAGCACATAAGGCTTCCTCTGGTTCCTCCAGTTCTTCCTTTGATTCATACCTGTTTTCTGCCCCTATAGTTTTGCCTTTTCCAAAATGTCATGTAAGGTGACATGCAGTATGGAGCTCTTTCAGGTTGGCTTCTTTCCTATAACATTCTATATATGATACCTGCATTATTGTATGTGTATCAATAATATCAACAGTTTATTCCCCCTTAAAAAAAAAAAACTAAACCTCATTTGTCTTTCATCAGTTTTTTCTCCAATGTCCTTTTTCAGGCCAACCTAGGAACCTATACTGCATTTAGTCATCACATCTTCTTAGTCTCTTCCAACCTGTTATAGATTTTCAGTCTTTTTTTTTTTTGTATCCATGACCTTGGCACTTTTGAAGAGCATTGGATAGGAATGCTCCTCCACTTGGGTTTTTCAAATGTTTCCTGATGATGAGCCTGGGGTTGGGGATTTTTAGGGAAGAGCACTAGAGGGGTGAAGTGCCCTTTCTGTGATATCACATGGGGCACGTGGTACCAGCATGGCTTACTCTTGGTGACATGAATTTGGTCACCTATCCAAGGAATGTAATCAGATTTATCCCCTGTAAAGTTATTTGTTTTCCCAATACCCCATTTCTAAGGGTTTTTTTCTCATACTGATGAAATATATGGTGTTTTTCCATACTAATTCTCCCACTCTCTAATGCCAGCTGCATGTTTGATGGTTCAAGGCAATCCTGACACCAACTTGAGTTAGCAGAGACCCTGAGAGGGCACCATGTCGGGTGCTGGCTACAGGTCCCAGTTTCCACCTGTGCTTCTAACCAACTGACTATAATTTTGGGGTTCCTGCAACCCCATCCTCAGGTTCATTAATTCACTAGAATGTCTCACAGAACTCAGGAAGGAATTTATTTGCTATTACCAGAAAGGATACAACTCAGGAACATTCAGGGGGAAGAGATTCTCATAGGACAAGGTATGGAGGGATGGAGGGAGCTTTCCTTTCCTCGTTGGGCACCACCCTCCTATCAACTCATTGTGCTAACCATGTGCTAAATCCCATTGATTAGGGGTTTTATGGAGATTTCATTTTGTAGGCATAACTGATTATATCATTGGCCATTGGTGATTGAATCCAATCTCCAGCCTCTCTTTCCTCCCTGGAAATTATAAGTTTCTAGCCAAGGTTTGGTCTTGACCCCATCCTGAAGGTATTTAGGGGCCCACCAAGAGTTGCCTTAAAGATCTGTTCCAGGCACTGGAAACAAAGACCAAATATGTATCTTTCATTATCCCACAGTTCTTAGAAGCCCACCCTTGAAAGGGAGGTAATTAAGTTCCACTTTAGTGAAAAAAAATTTAAATAATTTGTAGGCATATGTTAAAACATCATAATATTTAGCAAATATTCTGGAGGAGATATGTTGAAGCTAAGCAAATATCTATTTCTCCTAAACCTTGCCCACAAATGTTAACATTCACCAGTGGATCTTGGTTTCATCAGGCAATATGCCGCCATTCCAGGGGGGATTTTCTGATCTCCCTCCTTCCTTCATTTTCTTTCTTTCTTTCTTTCTTTCTTTCTTTCTTTCTTTCTTTCTTTCTTTCTTTCACTGGGGATTGAACCCAGGGGTACTCTGTTATTGAGCTACATTCTCAGCCCTTTATACTTTTTATTTTGAGACAGGGTCTTGCTAAGATACTAAAAGTGGCCTGGAACTTGTGATCCTCTCACCTCAGCCTCCTGAGTCACTGAAATAAAGGATGTGTGCCACCACACCCAGCTTACATTTACTTTTTTTTAAAAATTCATCTGTAAGGAGGATTTGTTCTTTCTTCCTATTTATTTATTCGTTCTATAATTCATTATATTGTGGACACATGGATATTTATTTTATTCTTGGGTTTTAATCTTTTATTTTAAATTTGTAGCTCAAGTTGTTCCAGCTTTGGCCATGGGAGCTTTCTTAGGCTGACTCCATTGTCTATCTGACACCCTCTCACCTTCTTCCTTTCCTTGGCTTCCCTTCCTATCTGGCACTGTGAGGTGCTCCAAGCTTTCTCCATACATTTCCTGCACCAGTCCAAAGCAGCCATTTCTTTGAGAATCTCTGGCTTCTGTTAGTGGAAAATGGGGTTAGAAAGTAAGTTCCCGGTGCTGATTATGCTTTTGCAACTATACTGTCACCACTTGTAGGCCTCTCAGTGGAGACAGCTAGCAAATGTTCATGTATTTTCTAATCCATGGACTCCCAAGCCTGATTTCTCCCCCGCCTACCCCTGCCGCCTCTCTCTCTCTCTGTTTGAACAGCCATGAGTTTACACAAGTATTTCCTCCTCTAAGCCTGTATTACAGGTTTCCTCCTATTTTCTTTCATTGTGTATTTGTAATTTCTTTCTCTAAGAAATCTGAATCCTGTTATCTATAAGTTAAGTTATCTACTTGTTCAACCCTACCGTACATGCCGGCTACTTTTAGAATTGCTAACTCATATGAGTCCCCTGTGGGAAACACATTTACCAACTAGGACACAGCATTTACATATGGCTCCCCTTTTTTCTTTTCCTTCCTTCAGCCTTGTAAAATTCCATCTTCCAAATTTAGATAGGTCAGCTCCATTTTTCACTCCCTGTGCATTATCAGTGTTCATTCACAATCAGCATTACATCTTGGGAGTCCCACAGTATCTTGGTTGGTTTTATATATTTGTTTTTAGTTTGCATATATAATATTCACTCTTGGGTGTGTACTTCTGTGGGATTCGCAAAGGCATGGGCATCCATCACTGCAGACTCTACAAACAATCCTTCACCCTGAAACTTTCCTTATATGTTCCTTAGTGGTCAGTCTTTCCCTCCTAAACTGGCAACCAATGATCTTTTTATAATTCTACAGTTTTGTCTGTTTCAATAGGTCATATAAATGGGACCATGCAACATTAGTCTTTTGGGTCTGTCACTTGGCAAAATGCATTTAAGATTTATCCATGCATTGTACGAATCCGGATTATTTCCATTGAAACTGAGTTGTAGTTCATTGTTTGTTTACCCACTCATCCATGGAAGGGTCTTTTGGATGTTGGTATGATTATGAATAAATGTGGTATAAACATTTGCCTATACATTTATATCATACACTTTTATTTTAAATTCACTTTCATACATACCTAGAAATATGTTAAATGTTGTGAGTATATGTTTATTTTTTGTTACTACATAGCATAGAATAAACAGGACCTTTCCCTAGTGAGCATAGTGATTGTCAAATCACATCACTTTTTTTTTTTATTGGTCGTTCATAACATTACATAGTTCTTAATACATCATATTACATGGTTTGATTCAAGTGGATTATGAACTCCCGCTTTTACCCCGTATACAAATTGCTGTATCACATCAGTTACCCTTCCATTGATTGACATATTGCCTTTCTAGTGTCTGATGTATTCTGCTGTCTGTCCTATTCTCTACTATCCCCCCTCCCCTCCCCTCCCCTCCCCTCCCCTCCCCTTTTCTCTCTCTACCCCTTCTACTGTAAATCATTTCTTCCATTTGTATTATCTTGTCTTACCCCTCCTTTCCTCTTATATGACATTTTGTATAACCCTGAGGATCGCCTTCCATTTCCATGCAATTTCCCTTCTCACTCCCTTTCCCTCCCACCTCTCTTCCCTGTTTAATGTAAATATTCTTCTCAAGCTCTTCGTCCCTACCCTGTCCTTGTTTACTCCCCTTATATCAAAGGAGTCATTTGGTATTTGTTTTTTAAAGATTGACTAGCTTCACTTAGCATAATCTGCTCTAATGCCATCCATTTCCCTCCAAATTCTATGATTTTGTCATTTTTTAATGCAGAGTAATACTCCATAGTGTATAAATGCCACATTTTTTTTATCCACTCATCTATTGAAGGGCATCTAGGCTGGTTCCACAGTCTTGCTATCGTGAATTGAGCTGCTATGAACATCGATGTAGCAGTGTCCCTGTAGCATGCTCTTGTTAGGGCTTTAGGGAATAGACCGAGAAGGGAAATAGCTGGGTCAAATGGTGGTTCCATTCCCAGCTTTCCGAGAAATCTCCATACTGCTTTCCAAATTGGCTGCACCAATTTGCAGTCCCACCAGCAATGAACAAGAGTGCCCTTTTCCCCGCATCCTCTCCAGCACTTATTGTTGTTTGACTTCCTAATGGCTGCCAGTCTTACTGGAGTGAGATGGTATCTTAGGGTAGTTTTGATTTGCATTTCTCTGACTGCTAGCGATGGTGAGCATTTTTTCATGTACTTGTTGATTGATTGTATGTCCTCCTCTGAGAAGTGTCTGTTCAGGTCCTTGGCCCATTTATTGATTGGGTTATTTGTTATCTTATTGTCTAATTTTTTGAGTTCTTTGTATATTCTGGTTATTAGGGCTCTATCTGAAGTGTGTGGAGTAAAGATTTGTTCCCAGGATGTAGGCTCCCTGTTTATCTCTCTTATTGTTTCTTTTGCTGAGAAAAAACTTTTTAGTTTGAGTAAGTCCCATTTGTTGATTCTATTTGTTAACTCTAGCGCTATGGGTGTCCTATTGAGGAATTTGGAGCCCGATCCCACAGCGTGTAGATCATAACCAACTTTTTCTTCTATCAGATGCCGTGTCTCTGATTTAATATCAAGCTCCTTGATCCATTTTGAGTTAACTTTTGTGCACGGCGAGAGATAGGGATTCAGATTCATTTTGGTGCAAATGGATTTCCAGTTTTCCCAGCACCATTTGTTGAAGATGCTATCTTTCCTCCATTGCATGCTTTTAGCCCCTTTATCAAATATAAGATAGTTGTAGTTTTGTGGATTGGTTACTGTGTCCTCTATTCTGTACCATTGGTCCACCGACCTGTTTTGATACCAGTACCATGCTGTTTTTGTTACTATTGCTCTGTAGTATAGTTTGAAGTCTGGTATCGCTATACCGCCTGATTCACACTTCCTGCTTAGTATTGTTTTTGCTATTCTGGGTCTTTTATTATTCCATATGAATTTCATGATTCTTTTATCGATTTCTACAAGATATGCTGTTGGGATTTTGATTGGCATTGCATTGAACTTATAGAGAACTTTTGGTAATATCGCCATTTTGATGATGTTAGTTCTGCCTATCCATGAGCAGGGTATATTTTTCCATCTTCTAAGGTCTTCTTCTATGTCTTTCTTTAGGGTTCTGTAATTTTCATTGTATAAATCTTTCACCTCTTTTGTTAGGTTGATTCCCAAGTATTTTATTTTTTGGGGGGACATTGTGAATGGAGTAGTTGTCCTCATTTCCGTTTCAGAGGATTTGTCGCTGATATACAGGAATGCCTTTGATTTATGCGTGTTGATCTTATATCCTGCCACTTTGCTGAATTCATTTATTAGCTCTAAAAGCTTCTTTGTAGACCCTTTTGGGTCTGCTAGGTATAGAATCATATCATCTGCAAATAGTGATAATTTAAGTTCTTCTTTTCCTATTTTTATGCCTTTAATTTCTTTTGTCTGTCTAATTGCTCTGGCCAGTGTTTCGAGGACTATGTTGAACAGAAGTGGTGAGAGAGGGCATCCCTGTCTTGTACCAGATCTTAGAGGGAATGCCTTCAATTTTTCTCCATTCAGAATGATGCTGGCGTGTGGCTTATCATAGATTGCTTTCACAATGTTGAGGTATGATCCTGTTATCCCTAATTTTTCTAGCGTTTTGAACATAAAGGGATGCTGTACTTTGTCGAATGCTTTTCCTGCATCTATGGAGATGATCATATGGTTCTTATTTTTAAGTCTATTGATGTGGTGAATAACATTTATTGATTTCTGTATATTAAACCAGCCTTGCATCCCAGGGATTCCTACTTGATCATGATGTATAATTTTTTTGATATGTATTTGAATCCGATTCGCCAGAATTTTATTGAGGATTTTTGCGTCAAGGTTCATTAGAGATATTGGTCTGTAGTTTTCCTTCTTTGAAGTGTCTTTGTCTGGTTTCGGAATCAGGGTGATGTTGGCCTCGTAGAATGAATTTGGAAGTTCTCCCTCTTTTTCTATTTCCTGAAATAGCTTGAAAAGTATTGTTGTTAGTTCCTCTTTAAAGGTTTTGTAAAACTCTGCTGTATACCCATCCGGTCCTGGGCTTTTCTTAGTTGGTAGTCTTTTGATGGTTTCTTCTATTTCCTCTATTGTTATTGGTCTGTTTAGGTTGTCTATATCCTCCTGGCTCAATCTGGGCAGATCATAGGACTCAAGGAATTTATCTATGCCTTCACTATCTTCTATTTTATTGGAGTATAAGGATTCAAAGTAATTTCTGATTATCTTCTGTATTTCTGAAGTGTCTGTTGTGATATTGCCTTTTTCATCCCGTATGCTAGTAATTTGGGTTCTCTCTCTTCTTCTCTTCGTTAGCATGGCTAAGGGTCTGTCAATTTTATTTATTTTTTCAAAGAACCAGCTTTTAGTTTTGTCAATTTTTTCAATTGTTTCTTTTGTTTCAATTTCATTAATTTCAGCTCTGATTTTAATTATTTCTTGCCTTCTACTTCTTTTGCTGTTGTTTTGCTCTTCTTTTTCTAGGATTTTGAGATGCAGTATGAGATCATTTATTTGTTGGTTTTTTCTTTTTTTAAGGAATGAACTCCAAGCAATGAATTTTCCTCTTAGAACTGCTTTCAATGCGTCCCATAGATTCCGATATGTTGTGTCTGTGTTTTCATTTAACTCTAGGAGTTTTTTAATTTCCTCCTTGATGTCTTCTAAACCCATTGATCACTCAGCAACCTATTGTTCATTCTCCAGGTGATGCTTGATTTTTCCTTTCTTCTTTTATCATTGATTTTCAGTTTCATTCCATTATGATCAGATAAGATGCATGGTATTATCTCTACCCCTTTGTATTGTCTAAGAGTTGCCCTGTGACATAGTATATGGTCTATTTTTGAGAAGGTTCCATGTGCTGCTGAGAAAAAAGTGTAGCTACTTGATGTTGGGTGGTATAGTCTATATATGTCAATTAAGTCTAGGTTGTTAATTGTGTTATTGAGTTCTATAGTTTCCTTATTTAACTTTTGTTTGGAAGATCTGTCCAGTGGTGAGAGAGGTGTGTTGAAGTCTCCCATGATTATTGTATGGTGGTCTATTAGACTCTTGAACTTGAGAAGAGTTTGCTTGATGAACACAGCTGCACCATTATTTGGGGCATATATATTTATGATTGTTATGTCTTGTTGGTGTATGGTTCCCTTGAGCAGTATGAAGTGTCCTTCTATATCCCTTTTGATTAGCTTTGGCTTGAAATCTATTTTATTAGATATGAGTATGGACACTCCTGCTTGTTTCCGCGGTCCATATGAGTGATATGATTTTTCCCAACCTTTCACCTTCAGTCTATGTATATCTTTTCCTATCAAATGCGTCTCCTGTAGACAGCATATTGTTGGGTCTTGTTTTTTGATCCATTCTACTAGCCTGTGTCTCTTAATTGGTGAGTTTAAGCCATTAACATTTAGGGTTATTATTGAGATATGGTTTGTTCTTCTATCCATATTTGTTTATTGATGTTACTAAACCTGATTTGTTATCCTCTTTGACTACTTTCCCCCCTTTACTGTCCTACCTCCCATTGTTGGTTTTCAATGTTATTTTCCATTTCCTCTTCCTGTAATGTTTTGCCAAGGATTTTTTGAAGAGATGGTTTTCTAGCTGGGAATTCTTTTAACTTTTGTTTATTGTGGAAGGTTTTAATTTCATCTTCTAACCTGAAGCTTAATTTCGCCGGATACACGATTCTTGGTTGGAGCCCATTGTCTTTCAGTGTTTGAAATATGTTATTCCAGGATCTTCTAGCTTTCAGAGTCTGTGTTGAGAGATCAGCTGTTATCCTGATTGGTTTACCCCTGAATGTAATCTGCTTTCTTTCTCTTGCAGCTTTTAAAATTCTCTCCTTATTCTGTATGTTGGACATCTTCATTATAATGTGTCTAGGTGTGGATCTCTTATGATTTTGCACATTCGGCGTCCTGTAGGCTTCTAGGATTTGGGATTCTGTCTCATTCTTCAATTCTGGGAAGTTTTCTCGTATTATTTCACTGAATAGACAGTTTATTCCTTTGGAATGGAGCTCTGTGCCTTCCTGTATCCCCATGACTCTTAAATTTGGTCTTTTGATATTGTCCCATAATTCTTGGATGTTCTGCTCATGGTTTCTTAGCAGACTTGCTGAGCTGTCTATGTTCTTTTCCAGTTGAAATACTTTGTCTTCATTGTCTGATGTTCTCTCTTCTAAGTGATCTACTCTGCTGGTAGTATTCTCAATTGAGTTTTTAAGTTGGTTTATTGTTTCCTGCATTTCTAGAATTTCTAATTGTTTGTTTTTTATTACCTCTATCTCCCTGTGAATTTGATCTTTTACTTCCTGGATTTGTTTGTCAATGTGATCTTTCATTGTCTGATTTTGCTGTCTCATGTCTTCCTTGAGACTCCAGATCATCTGAAGCATATATATCCTGAACTCTTTATCTGATATTCCATCTGTTGCAGCTATTACCTCTTTTCTAAAGTTGAGTTGACCTGCATTGCTTGTGGTCCTTTCTTTCCTTGTCTTTTCATACTGCTCGCGTTTCTTTCTGCTTGGTGCAACTGTTGTGTTTTTGAAATTTACCCCCTATTTATTTATGTTGCTCTTGTATACTTGAAAAGTCTCCCTTGCAGGTGCGGGCGGCGGCTGTGCCCCTACTCCAATTGGGGTGACGTGTCTACCACGCTGGTGGCTCTCTGGGCCTGTTCAGGGAGTGGAAGGCGGCTCTGCTCTGTCCCTATTCCAATTGGGGTGTCGTGACTACCATGCTGGCAGGTCGCTGGGCCTGTTCCGGGCGTGGGCGGTGGGCTTGGCTGGCGGGATTCCACCTAATGGCAGTCCCTAACCTCCCTGCTTGCTAATTAATGGCTTCTCTGAGGCGCCACGCCTTCTGTAGCTGCGGGGCAGGCCGCACGAATCAGTTCGCCTGGATCTCCGGGGTCCTGCTGCTGGCTGTTTTGATGTTGCAAGCTGTTGGAGAGTGGTGGTGTATCTTTCAGCTTTCCCGGATGGTGGCCGCTGACTGCCTGGATGGAGTGTCCGCTGTTTTGATGTTGCACTTTGAAGGAGAGTGGCGGTGTATCCTTCAGCTTTCCCGGATGGTGGCCGCTGACTGCCTGGATGGAGTGTCCGCTGTTTTGATGTTGCACTTTGAAGGAGAGTGGCGGTGTATCCTTCAGCTTTCCCGGATGGTGGCCGCCGACTGCCTCGGTGGAGTGTCCGCTGTGGGGGATGGGACTGTACCGCTTCCTTCCCCTTCTGAGGTCCCGTGCTCGGCCCAAGGGTCCGTGTGGGCTTGGCTGGCGGGATTCCACCTAATGGCAGTCCCTAACCTCCCTGCTTGCTAATTAATGGCTTCACTGAGGCGCCACGCGAATCAGTTGGCCTGGATCTCCCGGGCCCTGCTGCAGGCTGTTGGGATCCCTGGCACTCTCCACATCACTTTTTTAAGTTGACTGATTTTTGTCTTTCAATTCCTTTGAAAATTTCAGCAGTTATTCTTTTGATCAGGCACATTTTTATTTTGATGTATACTTAAAATCTACTTAGTTATTTGATGGCAGTTCATCTAAACAAATTATTTATCTACCATTCTGCCTTTTCTTGCCTTAAAAAAAATAGGCCCAATCATTGTACAAGGTTGATGAAGGGATAGGGAAGAGCTAGGAGGAGGGAAGGCAAGAGGCATTTCAGTTGTGGGCAAGGGAGCAGAGGATGAGGAAATGGCTGAGGAGTTTGATGATAGAAGCCTCAATAGAGCAGAAACATGCAGTGCTGAGGTGGCTGGCAAATGGAAATGAGGACATTAAAGTTATGTAGTCAGGCAGGACTGGAACAGTAAGGTTGGATGATCTGAAAATTGATAAAAATCATAAGAATAATGTGTGAAAACAAGTATGATGCTTTTGTATTTGCTTAGATTTTGAATAGCAGAATATTTGAGTTTTCATTTGGGGCCCAGTGGTTTAAATCTAGCCTTAGGCAAAAGTAGCAAATATTGTTTCTGTAAGACAAGTCTTTAGCTGCTGTTTGAAATGCTTCCTTTGTGATGAAATATAGACACAAAAGATCAGCAGATCGCTGTGTTTTGAGCTTATCTTTGTGGGGCTGAGTGATTTTAACCACAATTTCACCACAAATTAGATAAAGAAGTTAAGAATACCTTTGCATTAAATGATTTAGGAATGAACAAATGACAGGCTACTACTGATTCTGTTTTGGGAAAATAAATGTCTGCTGTTAAAATCTAAATTCTCCTGAAACACTTTTTCATCTTAATGGAGGGAGGCTGCCTCCTGTGGGACACCTAAAACATTTGTGGGGTTGTTTTGGTAGTCCTGGTGGCAGTGGTCATTGAAGGAACAGGAGCCAGACTAGAAATCCTGCAGTGCTCAGGACAGTCTTCAGGATGAAGACTGGCCAGTGCACTCATGCATCCCCTCGATGTTTCTGCAGGTAACAAGACAAAAACAAAAACAAAACTATTTATTATGATCTGAGCCTAGCACTCTGTTTCTTGAAATATACAGAATATTTTCTGTAGTGTTTTAACATACACTGAAAATTTCTGCAAACACAATCACTGAATAAACTGAGGGAACTTTATCAGGAGCCTCTCTATTTCGGCAATGCACTTGTGGTGTTTGACCTGCAAGCACGGCACACCTGTATCAGTCTTCATTTGCAGTTGAGACAAGCAAATAGGTAGCAGAGGGGATTCATGTTCGAGTAATGGACTCAGAAGCAAATATTTCTTAATTAGTAGATGAACATGGAGGGTGAAGATATCGCTGAATTTTATTCATAAAATTTTTAAATATTATCACTTTCCATATATTTTTATTTTAATAGTATTGCAATATGGAATATGTTTTAAAAACCCCACTTAAATTATAGACTCTGGTGGTTGCCTGCAGCTTTTGGGTCGTATTCTGACACTGTGCCTAGTAATCCACGTTGTAACTATTACACCCTCTTGGTTCCTTCCCCATTATGTGTCAGACTGGGTCTGTCTCTTGGCACATGATGGGATTCAAGATATGAGATATATTTTCTGGGACCTTTTGCCAGAACCATATCCTTTGTCAACATAGGACATTGTTTTGACACTGCATTTAAAAATAAGCCTCATTATTTCTGAGAATGTCATATTTCTTTTTCTTCACTTTATCAGTGTATAATTGATCTTGGAATTTTATTTCAGTAAAGATTAATTCCTCTTTTTCCTATCACTTACAAGTAAGTCTAGTCTATAGTTAGTCTTAGCTAAACCTTAGTATTTTTCATTGTTTAGCATTCTTTCATCTTTTAAAATGGAAGTATAAAGTATATAAATCTTGTATAGGTAATTCAATGAATTTCTAAAGCATTTTATTATGAACATTATCAGACATGGAGAAAAGCTGGGAGAAATGTAAAACAAGCACACTACACCACTTACCCAGATTCTGCAGTTCACATTTCTCTACATTTGCTCCATCACTTGCCTGTGCATCTCCTCATCCCTCCATTCTTGCCCCAGTCCATTTTATTCTTTGATGCTTTTCAGGTAAGTTGCCAAAATCAGAACATATATTCCCAAACACTGTATATGCTTGTCCTTAGTGGTCAATATCTATTTTCTTTTGTTGATGTGACATTTGCACACAATGAAATACATAAATACTAGATGTACCAAAACTGGATTAGTGTTTACAAATGTGCATGTTTGTATCCAGTAAGCCCCTGCAAGGTATGAGATATCACTCTTACCCCAGAAAGTTGCCCTATATCCCTGAGCTAAGGAAAGAATTGAGACTTCATAATGTCATTTAAGAGATGTCTTCAATTCTGCTGGACACAATACCCTTCCTTTTTACTTCAAATATCTAATCATGGCCACTTTACTCTCCTGCTGTGAAATTCATAGATTAAATTAACCAGCTTGTACATAATTTTTAAAAAGGAAAATAATGTCCTAGCTTTGATATCCCCTTATATCAAAATAAGAGAGCAAATCATAATGAATATGTATTTTGATATGTAAATTAAGTGCAGAAACCGATATGAGAATCCAGCTGTCTTCTGTTGAGCCATACATTAAGAGGTTCTCAAAAATGAAAAATGGTTTCTTTCTTTTAACGTTTTTTGAGAATATATTTTTATTAAATATTTTACATATGATAATATAAGCTTTATTGTCATTTTAACAAATTATGAATATAAGTGTGTCTGTTTAAAATTTAATATGGTAAATGTAAATAGATAAAACAAACATAAACCAAGGTTTTGATAGTGATAAAAATAATTTAAATATTTAGACTGTATGAGAATACTGATATCAAAAATTTGGAGGAACACTGGTTTAACCCATACTGGATTTGGGGGACTCTGCTTTAGCCTATACTGGAGCTTCACATAAACAGATCCTATGGTATGTGCCTGGGCTTTTGTCTAAGGTTTAATTTAACATAACGTTTTTCATATCCCTCCCTGTTTTTTTTGCTATTCAGTGGTTCCTTTTTAATCAATAAATAATAGTCCACTGTATGAAAATACCGTCAGTCAGTGAACTTTTAGATAACATATACCCATGCATAGATCAGGATACAGTGCTCATCATCCAGTGCTCCCCAAGGGCAGCATGAAGGAGGAAGTGTGTCCTTTGTCTGGCTGCTTATGAGCTTTGGCAGTGAGGTTGTGTGCAGTAATGCTTTGTTCTTTTTCTCCTAACACTAGTTCTTGTTCTAGTATCTGCCTCCACCTGTGCTTTTTCATCTTCCTGTACTTGCAAGGGAAATGGCTTTTAATCTTCTTATATTTCCACATCCAGACATATTTATTATAAGAAAGTACAAGAATCTAACAGCTTCATTATGCTTCTAGTGCAGTCAGCTTAAGAATTTACATATGGAACTGCATAGTCATTATAAATTGCTTTTTTTATTCGTCCTTTATATCTTGTTAGAGTATTGTATTGATTTTAAGGAATTATATGTAAAGATTGGTTATTTTATCTGTAAATTGTATTTTTGGAGAGTAAGGGGGCATTATTAAATATTTGTAGTTAAAGATGTAGGAAGTGATTGAGTCCAATAGGACTAAGACTCTTTTCTTTGGGTCATGTTTTAAAGTTTTTATTCTCTTAGCTACCTTATCATCTTCAATGAGTTACAGAGCCTAGTAGTCATAATATTATGATAAGAACATGTTGTAATAAGTGTACCATTTATTATAAAAATGGCATTTCTCCAAGAGATGACATATCTGCCCAGTTTGGCTGAAACTTGCAGTGGTGGGTAAAAGCTTCATGTTTGAGGATTGGCATCTGGAATTATGTACATATTTTATGTTGCTTTATAGAGGATGCTATTCTTATTACATATGATCATATTTATCTTCTTGGTATCTCATTTGCATTAGTTAATATTAAATAAGCAAACTAGTTGTCCATTTTTCATAGTCTGAATTTTAAATTCACTTTTTAAATTCATGGCTCAAGAAGTTCTTATATTTCAAGAAAATGATCTAAACATCATTAATTACAAAGCATATTATCTTATTTTCACCTTGGGAAATAAGCAGAACAGCAGCTAGAAGTGAGTCTCTGATATTAGACTACCTTGATTTTAACCGGGCACTACTAAACAGTTTACTTCTCTGGCAGCCTCATCTATGAAATGGAGTACCATGCCTACCTAATACCTCTTTATACTTTCTTAGTATGGTTGTTTGATTATTAGATGGAATAGTATAATGTTAGATACTTGGATTGGTTAGTAAGCTTTTAGTAAGTGATATTGCTTGTTATTGGTTGTTATGACCTCAGAAATACTAAATATAAAGCTAATATTATTAGCTCTTATGACTTCAAAAATATTCATAAATGGTGAGATTAAGAATTGTTTCCTTTGAAGTTTTGGAATTACTTTTGTTTTCAACAAGTATATATTGACTATTATATGTAGATACATGGATATTAAAAATATGAATAAGTAATTATTATTTCTTAGAGCAAGCTCATATAATTGCTTCTATAACATACCCCAAAGTGGTTGTGTTGTAGGGACAGACGAGGCAAGGCACCGAAGATAGCAGGAAACAGTTTTAATTTGGCTGCATCGAGGTTCAGAGGACACAGCTTTTGCTGTAATCAATCAATGAAAAATGGTTCAGGTAGTTTCAGAGTTCAGGTAGTTTCAGAATTTTATACCCAGCATGTAAGGGTAGGGGCTCAGAAGTTTACAGTCTGCAGAAGTTCACATAAAAGCAGTTTTTTCTTTCACTGTTCTGGGCAAGTTAACCCTTCAAGGACAATACCTGAGAAGGAGAGAGCTTCTTCTCCCCTTTTTTTCTTCCCCCCTGCCAGCTGTTACCATGGAGCCCAATTGGTAACTTCCCTTATCTTAGAAATGTAGACATCTCTGTGAAGCCCAGCTCAAGGTCCAGAGGCCTTGTTTACACATTTCTACAAACTACTATACTGGATCCATATTTGTGAAAAACTAGTAAGGGGGTGTCCAGCATTTGGAGTGGATAGGGCAAGTAAGATAGGGCAACAGGAAAATAGGAATTTTATCTACATTGAATCTTTTGCTGACAGTTCTAAAATCAGCCATGGTGAAGATTTCTGGAGAAGCCCAGTTAGGACTTTTCTTTGGAGAAAGAGGGTGCCACTATAGTTGTATTTAAATTCCACAAAAAAAAGTAGTGATATCAGATGGAGCATTGAGTTTAGGACCCATTAGTAATATTAGTAGGGCAAGCCTTCCGAGTAAATGATAGAAAGGAGGTGGAGATGGTGTGTATCCATTTGGGGGAAGTTTGAATAGAATGGAATAGAATGGGGACCAAGGGAGGTTTCTTTTTCAAGGATAGGCGAGGAGAAGACAGTAGACCATGCATGTGGGGGGATGGCTAAAAGAGACAACGTGAGAGAAGGAAGGCCTCTGTGGGGTGGTGAGAAAGGAGACAGGTAGGACTGGCAGGTGCATACTCCACCCTGGGCCTCAGACCTGGGATTGGCTTCTGTGAGTTGCTCTGGGGGCTGAGCAGACGGCTGAGCAGAGGTCTGAAGCACTGCTGAGGGGCAGGAGAACAAGAGCAGCCTAACAGCATATTAAAATACAGAGAACATAATGCCAGTGGTGCTGAGAGCCTGCTGGGGGAGGCAGCCTTCCATTGTGAGAATATGTAAGGCATCATCTCTTTTTCATTTTCCATTATTTTTATTGCAATCACTTACTTTAACATAAATTGAAATTCTTGATAGCCAATACTTACATACTATATTCTGCTTGCTGTGCTGGTCCAAATACTTTACATAAAACCAACTCCTTCCATCCTCCCAAACAACCCTGAGAGTGAGGCACTGTCCCCTTGTGACTGCAGTGGAGGAGATAGGCGCTGTGTGAAATGAGTGGTTAGGAGGAGAAATGGGGCTTTGAACCTGGACAGTCAGTCCCAAATCTGTATTCTTAAAATTTAATTATGGTTGGGGATGTGGCTCAAGCAGTAGCACACTCGCCTGGCATGCGTGCAGCCTGGGTTCTATCCTCAGTACCACATACAAACAAAGATGTTGTGTCTGCCAATAACTAAAAAATAAATATTAAAATTATCTCTCTCTCTCTTAAAAAAATTTAATTATGATATATTGTTCCAACCATTCAACAATCAAACAAAATCTTTGTAATCATCTAAAAGAAAACAAAAACACATAGCACAATAAAGTTATAGTTTTTGTTCTTCCAGGGCATTGCTATAAAATGACATCTTACAGAGCAAGGAGAGATGATTATTGAACATTTGCTTTAAGCCGATTACTATTTTAAGACAGTTCCATTACCTTCCCCTTTTTAATCATTATACCTTTGACAGGTGAATACCATTATGATCACCCCTATTTACACAAGTGCACTGATTTTTCTAAGGTCACATGGCAGGTAAAGGGTAGAAAGCATGATGCCACCTCAGGATCTTGATTTCATGCTGATGGTCATTCATGCCTCATTTATTCTTTGGGTTGTTAGTTTACCTGCCTTTGAACTGCATTCTCTTTGGAGAAGCTGTGAATGTAATAGCAAAAATTCCTCTTCTTTACCACGTAAGTTTCAACAGAAAAACTGTTGATTTGAAGGATATGTAAGAGCACAGACTTATCTTGCATAAGGCAGAGAACAAAAGCCCCCAAAATTCAGGGACAATATTGTAATTCATGTGTACAGCAAATGTAGCCGGTGGATAAAATGTTTCATTATCATGCTGAACCTTAAACTTTAAAGAAACTAAATAAAAATCAGCAGCCTCAAAGAGTATTTCATTAAATAGAAAAGACTTTGTTATTAACCCCTCAGTGTGGCTTGGCTCAGCAGTTTCTCAGACTGTGTCTAATCGTTTGAAGGGATCACACAGGCATGTGCCTTACATTTGGAGTGGCTAACTTGGAAATTCCACTGCCCCCAGGTGCCTGGAATACTTCATAGGCACATTTCCACATTGTGACAGGAGTTTTTACACTTTGCATTTGTATAAGACCTAAAGCTCTGCTGCATAGCTGAAGGTAAGAAAACCAAAAAAATTGACTAGAGATGGTCACCAGTGCTTTCCATCTTATGAAACCCTGTTTCTGTCCCTCTGCCTCCTTCTCTCCACCTTCTCCATGACCCATATTGGCATTCATATGCTTCTTTTCACTCAATTTTCCCTTCCCCTTCCTCTAGACCCAGTGTGGTGGACCTGTCTTAGGAACACAGGGGAGGATGCAGCACATTCCTAGGAGCCCATAGACTCCTAATGGACTTGTTATGTCCTGACCAAACTGTGTGTGCTGAGTGACATCTGCAAGATGGTTGCAGTGCTTTATCTTAGCACCACATTAGTGGTTTCCACTGAGCTTGGTTTCTTGAAGGAGTACTGGGGATTGAACACAGGTGCTCAACTACTAAGCCACATCCCCAGTCCTTTTCAGATATTATTTTTTGAGACAGAGTCTTGCTATGCTGCTTAGGGCCTTGCTAAATTGCTGAGGCTGGCTTTGAACTTATGATCCTCCTGCCTCAGCCTTTTGAGCTGCTAGGATTACAGGCATGTGCCATGCCACCATGCCCACCTCCACCGAGTTTTGATCAGTCAAGCTTTTCAAAAGATACTTTATTTTGAAACAACTGTAGAATCACATGTACTTGTAAGAAATAATAGAATAATGTAATAATCTCCTGTACTCTTTGGCCAATTTCCTACAATGGGGCCATCTTGCAAAACAATCCTATAATATCAAAACCAAGATGTTGTTGTTGATACTGTTTACCAACCTTACACAGATCCCCTGGTCCTGCTTGTATTCATCATTTGTGTGTGTGTGTGTGTGTGTGTGTATTTATATCTAAGTAATATATCACACGTGCAAGTTCATGTGTTCTTACCACAGTCAAGTACAGGATGCTCTTTCACCACAGGGACCCCCTGTTAGTGTCCTTGTCACTACGCTCATAGCCTTTGACCCTCACCTCTGGTCCACCACCCTCACAATCACATCTGTTCCCCATTTTAATAATTATGTCATTTCAGGAACATTATGTAAGTGGAATCATATAGCTTGTAATCTTTTGAATTTTTTTTCTCTCTCAATGCAATTCACTTGAGGTCCCCCCCAATTTTTGTGTATATTTATAGTTCATTCATTTCTGTTGCCAAGTAATTTCTATCAGGTGGATATGCCACAGTTTTCTTATTCACCTTTGCAGGACATTGGGTTATTTTTAAAAACTATTTATTTTTTTTAGTTTTAGGTGGACACAATATCTTTTTTTTCTTTTTAATGTGGTGCTGAGGATCTAACCCAGTGCCTCATGCATGCTAGGTGAGCACTCTACCACTGAGCCATAGCCCAGTCCAACATTGAGTTATTTACAGTGTGAGGCAGTTACACATAGAGCTGCTGTGACTATTCACATACAGGTTTTTGCAAGAACATGTTTTCACTTCTCAAGAATGTACATACAAGAGCACAGTTGTTGCCTATGGTCACTGCATTTTCAGTTTTACAAGTAACTGCCACACTGTAAAGTGCCTGTCACATTTTACTTCAGCAATGTATGAGTGGAACAACAAGGCTTCCCACCTGGGTGCCATGGCATGGTCACCCTTGCTGCAGCTGCCTTGTGCCTGGTGTGGCTTGGTGAGCAGGACTGTCCCAGGCCTGGTAGGAAGGAAGGACCTTCTGTGGCTGCTTATTCTCCATGGGTCCCTGACTAATGTCCTCTCCTAAGCCACTGGCTTACCCTCTGTGGCTGCTGAATTCTGGTGGAACAGGCCTGCCAGCCTGCCTTTTGGTGCTGAGATAGGGACTGGGAAATCAGGGGATCCTGGCTCACTTTCTTCTGGTGGCTATGGAGGGTTCTGGTAAGATGTTGTGCCAGTACTTCCTCTAGCCCTGGAATCCCTAAGCAGTTCTCCTGCTTGTTTACACAAGGCATTTTACTGCCATGGGTCTGTGACAGTGGGTGCCTTTCCAGTTGTGGCTGTACTCCTTCATGTGATGTGTTCATTGGCTCTCTAGCCTAGACTGAGCTCTTTCCCATGTTTGGGGGTCAACTGGCAAGAGAACAATCTAAGATGACCTTCACCTGGACTGCTGTGCTGTCCTCTATGGGGTCCCTGATCCTTTAGCAAGGAAGTCTGGACTTGGGAATGTGGCTGTTGCAGGGTCCAGGAGGGTGTGGGTGTGCACATAGCCTCTCAGGCCTTAGAACTGGCCAGGCCATCACTAGCTGCACTGTCAGCCAAAGCAAGTGGCAGGGCCAGCCTCGATTCATGGGGAGGAGAAATTGACTCTCCTTAATGGGAGGCACTCAGAGTCATTGCAAGAAGCGTACACACAGGGAAGTGTGAGGAATTGAGACCATTTTTGTAATACATTTACCTTGGCCTCCTTGTTGCACATGTGTGTGATGGGTTAGTCTCTTGGGGTCCTGAATGCCTTTAGCTTGTCCATGCATTGATTACAGAGACTGACAGCTAAAGCATTTCTCATTACTTCATAGGATGGATTTGGTTTTTTAAAGCCAAATATGTATATTTGGATATAAGCACTTAAAATCTTCTTAGGTCTTTACTGAGTCTTCCTTTTTACGTGGGTGCCCCCAGTCACTTCCTAGTCTTCCCCATATATGTAGTGGAATATACTGTTTTTTTAATATGTGACTCCCAAAAGGGGAAAGACAAAAATGAAGGGGAGAGAGTGGGACCTTGAAAGCAATATGCTCCATCTTCTCAGAAATTGTCATCTTTACCACATTATTTCTTGACATTCTTCTGCATTTTCCAAGTTTCCTAAAAGCAGTATGTATCCATATCTTTTTTCCCAAATTTTTATGGCGGTAAAATATATATAGCATAAACTTTACCATCTTGACCATTTTTGAACATACAGTTCAGTGCCAGTGAGTACATTCATATTGTTGTGCAGTTGTTACCACCATCCCTCTCTAGAACTCTCTTTATCTTACAATTGAAAGTCTACATCAATTAAATAATAGCTCCCCAGGCTTCCCTTTCCTAAGCCCTGGGCTACTACCTTCTGCTTTCTGTCTCTATGATTTCAACTATTCTAAGGACCTCGTGAAAAATGGGGTCATATGGCATTTCTTTTTGTGACTGGCTTCTTTCACTTAGCATAATGTTCTCAAGGTTTGTTCATACTGTACCATATGTCAGAATTCCCTTCCTTTTTAAGGCTGACTGATAAAAAGGGGCTTGCTTCTATCATTGTACTATTTATTTTCTATATGGCTCATAGCTTTTTTATTTTTCATTTTTTGTCCCTTGTTTCCTTTGTTACTGTTTTCTTTTGTGTTTAGTTGATTTTTTTGTAGTGAAATGTTTTATTTTTTCTCATTTTCTTTTGTTTACATTTCTGTATCTGTTTTCTTTGTAGTTAACCACGGGATTATATTTAATAATTTAAAGAAATTCACTCTAATTTGAATTTATAACATTTTAACCTCCTCATACAAACACTGCTTCTTTATATTTCTAGCCCCCTTCTACTGCTTCTAGTAGTCAATGCCACAAAAATCACATCTTTATATATTGTGTATCCAAAAGCATGAACTAATGATTTTAAAGAGTGCATCCGCCTCTTAAATGATGTAGAAAATGAGATGTGAAGTTATAAACCAAAGTTACAATAATACTAGCTTTTATAATTGCCCCTGTTTTTTCCTTTGTGGAGATCTTTACTTCTTCATTGGACTCTGAATTTCTGTCTGGTATCCTTTCATTTCAACCTGCAGATCACCCTGCAGCAATTCTTATGGAGAAGGCCTAGGAGGGAAGAACTCCCTCATCCTTCTTTTTTTATTTTTTTCATTTAATCTATCTGGGAATGTTTTAATTCCTCGTTCAAATATAGGACTCTTTTTTGCAAATCTGAGGGGTTTTTTCTTTGTTTTTTCACCTTGACGGCATCAGCTCACTGCCTTCTAGAATCCAATGTATCTGATGAGAAATCTGCTGATAATGTCATTCAAGATCTTTTGTATGCTCTGAGTCACTTCTGTCTTGCTGCTTTTATGATTCTCTCTTTATAGTTTAATTATAATGTTTCTCAATGTGAGTCTCTTTGAAGTCATCCTACATGGAGTTTGTTGAGCTTCTTGAATGTTTATGTCCATGTCTTTTATCAAATTTGGGGAGTTTCCAGACATTATATTTTCTTTTTTTTTTAAGAGAGAGAGAGAGAGAGAGAGAGAGAGAGAGAGAGAGAGAGAGAGTGTTTGTGAGAGAGAGAGAGAGAGAATTTTTTAATATTTATTTTTTAGTTTTTCAGCGGACACAACATCTTTGTTTGTTTGGTGCTGAGGATGGAACCCGGGCCACACGCATGCCAGGCGAGTGCGTTACTGCTTGAGCCACATCCCCAGCCCAACATTATATTCTCTTGTGTATTAAATCCATGAAAGAACAGTTTCCATTGGTTAACTTTATTTTTTTTAATGTTTCACATGGAGCTGGGTATGGTGGTAGTCCAGCTACTTGGGAGGCTGAGGTCGAAGGATTGCCTAAGCCCACAAGTCAGAGGCCAGTCCAGCAACAATGAAACTCATTCTCATTAAATAAATAAGCAAACAGGCCATATGTTCTTGTTTCTTTGTATGCCCTGTGATGTTTCGTTGACAGTGGACATTTGAATCTGATAATGTGGTAATCTAGAATAAGACCCCTACCCAAGGAATGTTTCTGTTTTGCTTTGTTGATGTAGGCTGTGTCTGTGCTGAGACTTGGCCTAGGATATAAGCACTTAAAATCTTCTTAGGTCTTTACTGAGTCTTCCTTTTTACCTGGGTGCCCACAGTCACTTCCTAGTCTTCCCCATATATGTAGTGGAATATACTGTTTTTTAATATGTGACTCCCAAAAGGGGAAAGACAAAAATGAAGGGGAGAGAGTGGGACTTTGAGGTCCTGTTGGGATCTATTCAGCTGGAGGGGAAAGGGACTACAGATAGGGGAGCACCACAACTGAGGCCACTGGCCTGTTTGGTCTGCACCTCAGGGGTCCAAAGTAGCAATCAGTGATTAGAGCTTCGGAGCTCAGGTTTTTGGAGGACAGCATCTTTTTTGCCTCCCATTTCCCACTTGTGTGCAAGTGCTGCAGGAACCTGTGCATGCTGCCTGCTGTGGGGTGAGGGGTGCCTGGTGCTACTGTGCTGAGAGCTGAAATGACCAAGATTTGCTGCCATTTACCATCCCAGCCTTCCCCTGGAAGTTGCATCCCTTCACTAATTCTCAGAGTTCCAAAATAGTTTGGTTGAATGGGTTCCTACCAGTGTAATCATGGCCTGGGTGAGGAGGTAGATTCTTGGTGCCTCCCAATCTAATATCATCCCAGAAACATTCTTATATCATTTTTATAATCTAAAAAGTCATAATATTTGGAGCTATTTTCCTATGTTTTATGATTTTTCTTTTGAATTCTGCTTTGTTTAGTTAACTTGTGGTATTAGCATCCACATAACACTTGCTTTCTGAATCCAACAAACCATGATGTGGTTATTTTTAAACAGGATTGTTGAAGTATCTCACTCTTCCTTCTGTGCCTGGAAACATTTTGCTTCTGTGGAAGGTCTTTTGTGGTGACCACTATAGGAGGACTGCGAAAAAAGAGTGATGCCCAGGTGTTAGCTGACCTGGTCAGCTCTGCAGGAGTCCTGTCCATGTACTTCCCCTCCTATTCAGCAAAACATCATCTTCATGAAAGTTCAAGAACTTATTTTGGAATTACCTGGGTCATTGGTCTGAATTCTGTTTTTCAGTAAATACAGGTCAAATTAGAGGCTTAGACACAGTTCAAGGTATTTGTTTTCATGAGCACAGGTAGGCTCTCTTCACTGGTCTTCTGGCTTCTGTGAAGTTGAGCCATGTGCAATTGCCATTTTGTAGCTCAGAAGTAATTCAGTGCTGGAGACTGTACGTGGTTCAAGCTAATACGGAACATGTGTGTAGCCTTGCTCGTCACCCCCAGCATGTCACCAAAGCCTTTCTTTTCTGTCTGAAGACTGGGCTTTTCTCTAGTCTGGCGTTCTCCATCCTCATACCTCATGTTTGTCCTGGCCATTCATGCTGATCACTTAAGGCAGTTCTCAGCCTTCCATAACATTTTGTACTCAATTATTGACTCCTTAAATGAAATAATTATTTGATTAGTGTCTTTGACTCCTCCTGTCCTATAACTTGTTTGGGCCAGTCTGTACTGAGTCACTTGAGCAAGTGAATCCTCCTCCAGTCCCTATTTGTTCTTGTAGGTAAGTGTAGCATTTCACACCTTGTGGTGTCCATGGCATTCTTTATTCATTACTTACTATGCATGAGGCCACGTGACAGGCATTTGGGTCATGAACATGAAAGTAACACACATATACTGGTGAACAAATACATGAGCGAGAGTAAGGAAAGGAATGAATGAATGATAGTATTGCTTTGGAGGACCTGTCTGTCTTCAGAAGAGAGAAACTTGTAAGCAGATAGTTTAATTTCAGTGTGCAAAGGACAGTAATAGGTACCAATGCAGAGTTCCTTGGAAGGCTGTGAAGATATTTAGCTTTCATATGCACTGTGCCCACATTCTGCTTCCCAGTCACACACTGAAAGGACATTCTGTCAGATTTATGTTTGGGTAATTTAAAGCTTCTATTGCTATCACCTGAACAAATTGTGCAGGTTTCTCAATCTCATTTGACATTTCTAGCTCAATATAATACACCCAGTCAGATCTCATTGTTGTGTATTATGTTTCTGTTGTATACTTTCCTAACCTACCCCATAGGTTTGTTGTACGATTGGACTGGAAGTAGTGTGCAAATGTGTATAAAGCACTATGAGAATGGATGTGTGTTAAGCATGCCACCACTGTGTGTAATAGTTGTCAATCATTGCCTCTAGTACATGATCTAGAAAAAAAAACTCCTGGCATGTGGGGGGGGCGTATTTTGGGGTTTTTGTTTTCTTGAAAGAAATAAAGTAGATCTTTAAATTGTGTATCAAAAAAAAAAAAACCATTTCCTGGTCAAGGATAAATCCTGAAAGACATTTAACAGAAATTGACCTTTGTTTTGTTATAGTAACCTAAGACATCAAGCAGTAGTCTTACAAAAAACACCATATACTGAAACTTCTCAAAATCTCCATGGTAACATGTAAAGCAGTGTCTCCCAGGGAGCTGTGCATACCTCTGTGGACTCTGATCTACCAAGAGGGATCTGTTTCCACTCCCTGCACGCCACCGGCTCATTTTCATCTTTGAGTTCTCAATGCCTCAGACACCTGCTTCCTCATTGCTAATCAAGATGGTATTTTTTTCTCTAAAATCTATTTCATAATGCACCCTTTCTGATTACTCTCTACCCCCTTGGCACTTATATAGGATGAGATAAAGATGTCACTGTAGGGCTGCAAACTTTATTATGATAAAGGTGCTTGAGATATAAAATGAATGTTTCAACTGCAGACCTGAATGAAACACAAGTTTGAACTTAAAGAAGCTTTTGTCTCACCCTTCCTATTCAGGTGGCTGTGCACTAATTTGCCCTTTTAAGTGTGCTGCTTAATAGATATCACTAAGCCTTTTTACAAATAGCCTAATGTTTGAATAAGACTTTATGGCTGGCAAAGTGTTTACTCACATAATCCAGTTTGATCTTCACCTTGTGAGACAGTCATGGCGGGTGGTGTGGTTGTCATTTTACACACAAGGAAGTCTCCTTTGGTGTGGATTAGCCAAGCCATGGTTGGGCTGCAACCAGGACCATGCTCATCTCTTATATTTATGCATCTGTTGTGCTCCTGGTAAGCTGGACACAGGCTTCAGATGGGCCTGAGACCTCTCTGTCATCATGTCCCTTCATAGCTACTGGTATATTTAGCCTCAAGCCTAGAGGGGATATTCAAAGATTTCCAGTTGTCCATCAGTTTAAAACTTTCCATGCCACACCACAATGCACATAAGTATTATTTTTCAATAGTTATCACAAGCTACAAGACTTTCAAAAAGTTGTTCTTAAAGTATTGCTAAAAATATATTACAATTATAAAAGGAGATGTGGCCTTTATTTCTCCCTAATTTTAAGTGAGAGCAGCTGATCCTTGCCGAGAAAGGAGCCCCAGGGAATGATGGACTTTGTTACAGGGGCAGCTGAGTATTCTTATGTCTTCCTTTCAAGCAAAATAAATGCTTTTTGCTAATAGCAATCTACTGTTGCCACGAATTTCCACACCATCAGGACCACCATCTCAGCAACAACCAAGTGACAATCGTGAGGACAGCCTTCCTGCCCACACTTAGAGTTTTGTTTTCCCTATGAACAAAGAAGGTTAAGCTTAAGCTGGAGTTTTGTTTACTAACATTAGCTCATATTTTAATAGCATTTTCCTAAAGAAAATGCGTCAGTGTGAAAAAAGTAAGGTGATATTACATCTTAGAAAAGGCCCTCCTGGCTTGGATTTGTATTGTTAAGTGTTTTGTCTTTGAACAAAAAACCTCCTTGAGAAGTCCCATTTCTCATTGTGCGGTTCTTTAACAGTCTGGGTTAAAGTTCATGTTTTTATCTTTTTATACCTAACATATATGTCCAAAGAATGATTTTGTTTCTTCTAATAGTTATTTCTGCATATCTGAACAGACCACATTCACACATCTATATTTATGAATTGATAACATGAGTGTATGTTTACTAAATACTAAATAAGTAAATACATTTATTTAGTGGATAATACTAAATACCAAATAAATTTCATTGTAGTCAAATGCCTCACATGTTTGTAGTAGGCTGAAGTATATTCAGATCAAACATGAGTCTACCATGATCCAGAAACTAAAATGTATTTAATCTTAACAGAGTAGACTTGGTGGAATGGCTGACTTTAAACATAAGCTTAAACAAAATGATGGGTTCATAATTATTTAATGTAAACTGAATAAGGTTGAAGGGCCCTGTGGGGTCTATTATTTCAAAGTGCCTTCAGTGATTACACATTATAGACCGCCTTTCCAGTAAAATTCCATTCAGGTGGGAGGCTAGCTGGCAGCACTATAAAGTACCTAAATGGTTTCAGCCTAAAGAATCTGTTAGTTTTGTGGGTTTAACATCCTTGACACTTAATAGGATTTGGGATTCCATTGTAGCAGCAGCTTTTATTGCATGACACTTTAATTGAATGCCTTAGAGTAAAATGAAATTAACAAAGACAGTATTAAATTATGGATGTTCCTTTTTTATCATTTGGCTAAGAATTCTGCAGAGTTTCTTTTCTAATTATATTATTTTAAATTGATTGATATGAAAAAATAAACACACTCTCTTTAGGACTAGGTATACCATCTGGTCCAAGAAATTCTAAATAGAATGAGGACAGAGTTGGAGTTGGCCAGGTTGTCCCTCCTAAGCTTCAGCAAGCAATTACATTAGGGCTGGAATAGTTTAAAAATGGCCTGTAATAAATCCCCATTCTTGAGTGGGTGAGGGCCAGGCAGCTCTGTCTAATATGTTGCTGCTCCCAGAATTACTAATCATTCGGAAGACAGATGGAAGACACTGAATAGTAGTTGATTTTTGTTTGTGAGGTCATGTTCTTTACAATGTGGCAAAAAACAGTGACCTATATGTTGGAAATCAAGGATGAAGTTAGCCAACTCCGACCTGACTGTACTTAAACATCCATCACTGAAAACAGTCTTATATTTGAATGCCGATAAACCTGATACTGTATCTCTTTTCCTCAAACACCATTTAAAATAAGATGTACCTGTGACTGAATCAAATCTTGAAAATAAAATCATATAATTAATAGGCTTAGGCCAGTATGCTCAAAAAAAGTTGAACACAGGGAAAAAAGTGAAAGGAAACACACAGGAAAGAAGATGAAGGAAAACACTAAAAATTAATTCTTTTCTCAGGCTATTGATATAAATCTCATACGTAATTGTCTATGGGGGGGAAATTACCTCATAAATATAAGCATTTACTTTGCAATCTACAGTTGCCCTGGGTGACAAGCTCCTTCCAAGTTCTGGGTCCAAGTCATGTATAGAAGAGACGGTGCCTCAGAAACGTCCTAGGCGCTGCAGGTCAGATGCGACTGCCCAGAGTCACTTCACCAACTGCCAGTCACATCTCAATCCTGCTAGACAGCCGTGGGCTTATCTTATTTTGCCCTGTAAAATAGTGAAATAAATAACCCTTGAGCAAATACAGTATTTATTTCAAATAAACACAATTTGGGTGAATTGCTTTCTTTTATTAGGTTATGGATCTTGTTATGTGGATCCATGAAATGATATAGCTGTGGTCCTTTGTACAACATGAAACACGGGCTCTTCCAAAATAAGAGCAGCTGTTGCTGCAGTGAAACAGAGGGCAGGGTGGTTCTCTTTAAGCACTCCTAGTTTTTCTTTCTTTTGGTTCTGCCTGTCGATTTCTCCCTCTTGTACTCTCTTCTTCTCCTCCTTATGGTAAATAGCATTTATATTCTAGACAGAAGAGTATCCAGGCTGATTTTACAGCACAGTCTTCTTGTAGCTTCCATTTTGCTGCTTAATCAATAATTGGCATTTTCCACTTGTTGCAGGGTTAAGCAGAGTTTTCTGGTTTGTGAATGTTGGCTCTTCATTAGAGAAATAGGAAGAGATCGTGGAAGAGACCCCTGTAGCTCTACCCCTCTTCCTCACCTTAGACATGATGTTTAGAGTTCACAATCTTGATCCTGGCCTCAGGACAGCCATGCACGTGACAACCATGCACATTAAACTCCTGAGGAGGGAGGTGGTTATAATTAATGCCCTTGTAAGCCTCTCCAGATAAAGGCTACAGACAGAAACACCAGGACCACCGCTGTGTATCTTCTGAGTGACAGTTATTTTCAAGTTTCAGTGGATGGACTGAAATATAGCACGGCCTTGTTTACCCTGATAACAGCACATTCTTATACACAAACACTTGCTCTGGTCTCTAGCTGATAAAATGGGTGTTTATGTTAGGGCTGGAGAGAGAAAAGAGGTGTGTTTAGCTGTTCCCAGGCACTTTACATATTTCTCTTCTTTTTAAAAACAGTGTTTTGGAGCACACACCAGCGAGCTGCTCTGCAGCTGGTGGCCTGCAGCTGCCTGTGGCTCCCCTCCTCCCACCACCCCCGGAAACACCCTGATCCATAGGAAAGTATTACTGGAACTCCATGTATCTTTTTTTTTTTAAATGTGTCTTATTTTAAAAATAGTAGAGAAGGTAGAGGAAATAAAGAATAAACATTGTCCTCCCTTTTGCTCAAATTGATGGCCATATTTTCCCTCTTATCTCAATGGTAGTTGACATAAACACTGTTTTGGTTTTCAGGTTGCAACTAGGAAATGTGACTTTTCTTGAGAATGTATTCATTATCATTAAATCCCTTTATTCCAGAAAGGACTTACTCTTGAATTCACTAAAATCAAAACTTGGCATGAGGAGAACTTCCCTGCAGTAGAGTGCTGCCCTGAATCTCTTCTTTTTCCCTCTTAATTTTCAGTTCTAGCATTGTTTGAGTGGTGATAATAATTGCCAGAATTCCTTTTTATAAACAAAGACAAATTCTGAGTAACTGGGGGAAGCACAAGGAAAACATTTGTATTATTTGCAGAGACACAGAGGCAGGAAACACAGCAGCCAACGCAGGTGTCAGTGCGGGGGCCTCGGTACAGCCTAGAGAGGAGCCGGGGAAAGAGAGACTGGGTACAGTTCTCCAAAAACGTACAAAATCTCTTCTGATTTCTGTTTCTCAAGTACCTTTTTACGAATAGTGAAAACCCTTCCTTTCCATGCTGGCTCCTTCCTGTGTGCTTTCCCAGCCGGCCTGAGTCAGAGCTGTCCTCTCTTATCTTGTACTGGCCAGTTCACTGTAACTCAGTTAACTCTGAGATGCACTTTTAAAACCCCTCTGAAGTTGACCTATGTGGCAGAAGTGTATCACGTCTGCACTCTGCTGTCCCTCATGAGCTTTGTGAAGTACTGCATAAAAGCACTTTTAAACATAAGAGGTCGATTGGTTGGGGCCCCTCTACCTCAGGACTGCCTGGATCTTTGTTGCAGTCAAGGTCAAATGCATGACACAGTATCTACTCTCAGTAGTCTAAGAAGGGAGTTGGTCACAAGAGTCCCATGCTTAGTTCCTTCAGGAGGACTGGAGTAGGGCAGACACTGAGCTTGGGAAAGAAGGTCAGGTTGGTGTCATGGAACTGGCACAGTCAAAGCTGCAGCCCCAGCCCCCTTCCCCGAGACTGTATGCCTCCACCCAGGTCCAAAGCAGGAAGCTGCTTTGCACCTGGAGGCAGGTGGAGGGAACACACAGGTGCCAGCAACTCTAGGAGCCTGCTCTGCTGCTTGACACTTACGCACACCTTCACCTGCTCCGCTCCTCCATACCTGTCAGGGGAAACAGCACAAATGCCACCCCTCCCTTCTCTTCCAGCACTGCCATGTGAGCCCCCCATGTGTGAAAAATCTAGGAGGGAGTCAGAGCAAGATCCTCTTGAGTTTTCTAGTCCTGCCAGGCCAGGTGTTCTACAAGGGGAACGAGGTGAAGCTGAGCAAGCTTTTCGATAACATCTCCCACACACTCTGATTTGAAATGCATTTAGCTCCTGTAGGCAGAAGAGTCATGTTTGGTAATGTTTTTGTGTGGAATTTTATGTGCTGCACTGTCCTAATGCCATTCTTTGTTTACTTTCGTATGTTTGGGCACGGTATCGTAAACACTTTTCCCCAAAGATGCTTCAAAAAGCTTCCCTTGACATGGCATCTCCTAGAGACAGAGGAGGAAGTGGACCTCAGACCTCAGTCAGATCAGGCTGTGTGGACCTCCTGCACAAATCAGGGAAGGAGGCCTGGCATGGGGTGCGGTTGACAGGTACAACTGAACTGCTTGCCCCCTCTGCTCTCTGAGATTGGGGTGTGGTGTCCTTGGCTAGCTCGGCCTTTTCTGGGGGACCAGAGCTTGACCGCACAGTAGATGTGATATTACTGGGTTCTTTTCAGGGATATATCCTGAAGGAATGGAAGAGACTGACCCCAGGAAATTCTGTAACTGGGTAAATTAATTCTACTGGCAGCTGCTTTTGTACTACTTCATATAGTGTAGATAAGTGTTCTAGGTAATCCCTTTAAAATCAGCTTCATCAGTATTACTTCAGTGTACGTAACTTTAGAAACGTTAGTGAGGTTCTTTGTATATACATTTTAAATTAAAAAAGGAAAGTGTTAACAGATTGAGAAATGGATCATCTAACTTCTGATTGAACATGGAACATTAACTTCACACTTTTTCTTCTCTTCCTGTTGAAACTCCATGGAAATGATAGCAAGAGAATAAGGATATATGAACTGCAAGGACAAGGGGATCAAAGGGGGACAACAGTGGCAGTCTCTGAGACAGCTCAGTAGACCCTTGTGGGATAGACAGCCTTTGGAGGCACAAGAGCTGAGTGCCAGAACTAAGGCAGTTAAGTCAAAGAAACTGGAGATGAGTGTGCTCAGCCACCCAGGAAAGCCCCGCACAGGGCTATGGAGTGCCAGGATAAGGGGCAAGAGGAAGTGAATGTGCAGCATGCCAGCCTCCTCTGCCCTGTTCCCAATGCCAGTCTCCATTTCTTGGACCAATTCTTTTCTGTGAAAAAGCTGACCTGGAAAGAGACCTGCACTAGAAGTGAGGTCTGTGTGCTGGATGGTGGAACCACCAGCCCAGTTCTGCCCTGCTCCCCAAATGCCAGTAGCCAAATGTTTACATCTCATCCCAGAAACCAGGGCCCTGTCTCTGGAAAAGCTGGATGGCTTCAGAAAGAAAACTTTGAGATTATTTATATATACCAGTCAGGAAAACAGAAACATTGTAGGTATTTCATAGAGGAATTGAACATGTGCATTGGTTTCCTAGGTGATGGGGACTGAAAGAGCAGCAGCAGCTAACTGCAGGGAGCAGTTGCCATCTCTAGGATGAGGGCAGAGACCAGGACACTGCCCCCCAGAGCCTGACTCAGTAGTCTTGAGGAGGTGGCGCCACCTGGCTGCTGCTGGGGGATGCGAGGGTCAAAGTGGAGTGTATCCAGAGATGCAGAAGCCAGAGACTGCAAACAAAGCCAATGCTCCTGAAACAAAGTGTGCCTGTGAGGCACTCTGCCACTGCCCACGGCAGGCTTCAGGGAAGAAGCCCTTCTCCTCTCCAGTCTCTAAGGCCTCTCCTATCAGGGACTCCACTGGCAAAGGAGTCCATCAACCTAGTTTGCAGAGTGTAGGTAGGGTGTGTTAGGATGGGCAAATAGGCCACACAGAGGCAAATACCTAATCCAATGGTCAAAAGTTATGGAAGTTATTGTCTTTGGGGAGAAAATTTGGGCGGGATATGACTAGGGCAGGGCTGAGTTTTTGGAGAAAAGTTAAAGTATATGGAAATTTTCTTGACAGTGGTCAGAGGTACTTTGTAGCCCTCTGCTTGGATTGAATCATAGCCTTGTCCCTCATTTTCTCTGAACTTGGGCAAGTTATTTAGCCTTTCTGTGCCCTGATTCCTCATTTTTCAAATGGGTCTAATAACTACACAGCTCCTAGGGTATTATATATTATTGTAAAGCCCTTAGAATAATGTTTGTGTGTAGCAAGCATGTAAGTGCTGGTTAAACAAAATACCTGGACTATGTTTTTTTTTTTTTCCATTCAGGTCTGAGATAGCAAGCAAAGCAGAGTTAAGGTGAGCAGGAGCACACTGTTGCTATGTCATTTCACTGGATATAACTTCTGCAGGAGTAGGAGTCCTGGAGAAGATTTAACCCTGAGGAACTATTTTGAATGATTTAAATATCAAGGTTCCAGATTTTACAAGGATACTAAGCAGAAACCACGTCATATGCACCAGGTCATCCTGGTATGGTCAGGAGAAATGATGGGCAACATGACAGCTGGCCATTCTGAGTATCCCCCAAGCCTCTATGTCATCAGCTCAAAATAGCACCACATTTCAGATCCTACACTCCAGAGGGATGAGTTGCTAATGTGGTTTCTGCCTGGCCTTTGTTATTTCAGCATTCACTCTAAGGTTGAGTATGACACTTTGATCACTCCCCGGTGTGGGCAAGAGTTGGGGAGGGTAAGGGCTCATACTACCAGGGACCCCTCAGCTAAAGAAGCCAGCAGCTTCCTGTCTGAAGGGCATAGCTGTGAACTACCTTTGTCCAGTACGTTCAAGGTTGCAGACAATGTCTGGATCTTTTGGCAGAGATGGAGCAAAGCTCTAGGAGTCCTAGCATTGCTTTGAGACTTGCTTGGACCTTGAACTAGGCCTCTTACAATGGTCTGGCTCCACACCAACCTGGGTGCCCAGTGCTATGTCATGTAATGGCCAGATATTATCTGCAGCTTCCTATGTGATGGTGACTCCTTCAGCCCTGAACCAGGCATAGTTGTGTGTGCTATTGATTTGCCCTCCTCAAATTCCCATTCCCTTGCTCTTCAATCACTTCTGGTGTCCATCAGAGAATTAATTTTCACATTTTCTTTACTAAGATGCATATTGTTGACAGCATGCATTGTATCTTAATCAGTTTATATTCATGTTCCCCTGCACAATCCAGCCCAACAAAGAACTGGCCCATCATAGTTGATGAATAAATGAATTACATAGGACTTTACATTGTACTTTCTTTTCCACTGCTCAACTGATCATCCTTCACCTAGTGCTCAAATGGTGTTTTCTTCTCTACTTCCCATCCACCCATCCATCTACTCATCCAAACCTACACCCATGTATCTGTTCACTGATGCATCTACTCATGCACCCAGCTTCTGTTGGTCCAGCCAGCCAGTCATCCACCCACCCACCATTCTCCTATCTCTTTTGGTCCTCTATACATCTCACTCTTGGGCTTATTTACTTAACAACAGGACTGCTGATGGCTTCTGCTTAGATTACATTCACTAAGACCTCTTCCAGGGTAAATTCAAGCCTAGCATTTTAACATAGAAAGCTTAATGAAAGCATTTAGTTGTGGCTTTGAACAATGAAATGTTAAGGTTGTAATTATGCAAGCCTTTCATTTAAGGAGAAGATTCATTTCACAACAATACTGAAAATCGTGTAAGAGATAATAGAACAAAGGTCAAAGGATTCCAGAATCCTACAAATGGGACGATGACAAAAATGAGTGCCATTAAGAAAAGCAATGTGCTGTTATGAAAAGTATCTTCCCAATGGTCCCTTGAAAAAAAGTTTTATTTTCATGTAAGGGTTATAATTACGGTCAGTTTCCATAAAAGACAAATAATACATTTTTAAATTTAAGGCCACCCTCCAATAGTAAAGGGTCTTATAAGTGATTCATTTGCTTTACTTTAAATTTTGTTGTATTCCTCTTTAAAAAAAATAATCATTAATAGAAAAATCAGCTGCACATAGGTATTCTGCATGGGGAGTAATGCTCTGTATTTGAAGATCTTATGCCCTCCAAAGAAAGCCTGTCTGGTGTTTGACATGCCTCACACTGAATATTCCAGTGAACAATGATGGTCGCTTTTAGCTCATGAAAGGCTTCTGTGTACATGCCTCAGATGGTCTTCAGGTTTCCTTCTTAACTCAAACTTCCAAGTAGACCCTTGAGCCTCTGCCCTTTATAGCTTTTGCTTCCTCCTTGTGTCAGTTCTATACCTATTGTCAACAACTAAGCAATCTTGTTCTTTCTTTAGATTTGGCAACCTGTAAACTGTATCTCTTAACTCCTCTGCCACTTACTAGCCTGTTGGAAGCAGGTTTAAAGTATAAATGGGGTGTCAGCATTTTGAATAACAGATTCTTTTAATGACTATGCAGTGCAGGGTAGCCATTCCAGGATCACAAAGGGAGTGGGCCAAAGTGGAGGTGGGAAGCAGTGTTTTTGCACAATTGCAGTCACGTTGGAAAATGTAGCTCCTCCTACCTTGCTATTTTTCCCTGAGGAAAGCAGGGACACCCTGCCCTACTCCTGGAGAGTTAAGACAGCCCTCCACTCCTGAAGGCCTCTTGCCCTGAGGTACTCCCAGCCCCCTTATACCAGTATTCAGCTCCCCCAGAAGTGAGAATGGTGCTCTTGGGCTTAGCACAGGCCAAATTTGTTTTGATTTTAATAAATATATTTATAAAATTTCTCTAATGTGCTCCTTGAGTTCATTTTAGGCTGAGGGTGTATAACATCACCAGTGTTGGAGAAGGCCCTTCCCATCTTTCCATCTCTCCAGACATAGACACCAACCTGAACTAGATATTAAACTTTCCCACTTGAGCTGTTTCTCTTTTAAATTTTAAAATGATTTTTTAAATAAAGGCAGAAAAAATTGAAGGCATATGTAGAAAAGGTATCATTTTGAGCACATACACCTTTGCATTTTGGAGGTCAGACATCATCCTTCTCTTCCATTTGGTTGACCCTGAAGACATCCGCTTTGGAAAAACTGTATGATGCCCTATGTGAATTCTGAGATCCTAAACTTGGCTTTTAAGAAAAGATCAATCAGTCATCTCAATAGATGCAGAAAAGGCATTTGAAAAAATCCAACACTCATTCCTGTTAAAAACTCTGGAGAAACTAGGAATAAAAGGAACTTACCTCAACATTGTTAAGGCTGTACATGACAAACCCAAGGCTGACATCATACAGAGAAAATCTGAAAGCATTTCTCTAGGAACAAGACAAGGATGTCCACTTTCACCACTCCTATTCAAAGAAAGGGAAACTAAAGGGATACAAATAGGAAAAGAAGTTGAATTATCTCTGTTTGCTAATGACATGATGTTGTATGTATCTAGAAGACCCCCAAAACACTCTACCAGAAGACCTCTAGAACTGGTTAACAAAGTTTGCAAAGAAATAGGATGTAAGATGAACATACAGAAAGGTAGCAGAATACAACAGTCACTAATATGGCATTATGTAAAAATGTGGATGTGTAACCGATGTGATTCTGCATTCTGTATTTGGGGTAAAAATGGGAGTTCATAACCCACTTGAATCTAATGTATGAAATATGATATGTCAAGAGCTTTGTAATGTTTTGAACAACCAATAAAAAAAAGAAATCAGTCATTTGCATGTACCCCAATAATGAATCTGCTGAGAAAGAAATCGGGAAAATTTTCTCATTTACAATAACTCAAATAAATGGGCAAAAATCTAAGGAGGTAAAATATTGTACAATGTAAAGTATAAAACACTGAAGAAAGAAAATAAAGAAGACCTTAGAAGATGGAAAGACCTCCTGTGTTCTTAGGCAGAATTAATACTGTCAGAGTGGTCAGACTATCAAAAGCATTATACAGATTCAATGCAATCCCCCCCCCAATACTAAGGACATTCTTCACAGAAGTAGAAAAAAAGAGTCCTAAGATTTGTTTGGAAGAACAAAAGACCCCAAACAGCCTAAGGTGTCTTGCACAAGAAGAGTGATTCTGAACACATCACAATACCTGATCTCAAATTATACTTAAGAGCTATAGAAACAAAACAGGCACGACATTGGCAATAAAACAGACATGAAGACCAAAGGAATGGAGGACACAGAAAAATCTACATAGATACAGTTATCTGATGCTCAACAAGAATGCCAAAAACTTACATTGGACATGCCAGGAACTAAGTGGGGTGGTATCCAAATAAAAAGCTTCTGCACAGCAAAGGAGATGAGAATGTGAAGAGAGAACCTAAAAAATGGGAGAAGATCTTTGCCAGCTGCTTCTCAGACAGGGGATTAATGTGCAGAATAAATAAAGAACTCAGAAACTTAATACTAAAAAAGAAAAAAACAACCCAATCAATAATAAATAGTTAAAAGAACTAAATAGACACTTCTAAGAAATACAAATGGCTAACAAATATATGAAAAAATGCTCAATATCCATGGCAGTCAGGAAAATGAAAATAAAAACTACATTGAGATTTCATTTCACTCTGATTATACTGGCAGCCTTCAAGAATATAAATAATAGTGTTCATGACAATGAGGGGGAAAAGGTACACTCAAACATTGTTGGTAGGACTGCAAATTGGTACTTTGGAAAGCATTATGGAGATTCCACAAAATCACCATATGATCTACTTTTTGGTATTTATCCTAAAGAAATAAAACCATACTATGTTGGTACAGTCACATCAATGTTTAGCAGCCCAATTCACAACAGCCCAGTAATGGAACCACCCCGGTGCCCATCAACAGATGAATGGATAAAGACAATGTAGTATATATACACAATGAAATTTTACTCAACAATAAAGAAGAATGAAATTATGATGTCTGCTGGGAAATGGATGGACCTGGAGAACATCATGTAAATAATAATAAATAAGTCAGACTCAAAAGGTCAAGAGTCAAATGTTTTCTCTCATATAGACCAAAATAAAGAGAAAAATAAAAAAGATGGAAAGGGGAATCCCATGAAAATAGAAGGGAGATCAGTAGAGTAAAGGGGATAGAGGGGAAGGAAGAAGGGATGGGAAAGGGAGGAACAGCAAAAGGAAAGTGATCAAATTATGCTATGTACCTATATAGGCATACCACAGTGAATTTCACCTTTATATCTACAAAGCACCAATTTAAAAACTATAACAAAGGGAAGGCAGTAGAGTAGAAGGGGAACAGAACAAGAAGAAAGGATGGAAAAAGGAAGTAATGGGGACTGAAGTAGAGCAAACTATATTGTGTGCATGTACGATGATGTCAAAATGAACCCCAAATTATGTATAACTCTAATGCATTAATAAAAACATAAAAAAGAAAAGATTCATGGCCTATTTTAAAAGTAATGACAGCTTTGATGGCTGCTTTTACGACCATGCTGTTAGGTCCAAACTCTGCCAGGATCTCTGCTGGAAGCGGTGCAGGTACCAACTTCCCACCCTCATTGCTGCATCATTTTCCTTTCCACAGATGGGGTGTTGGGGCCTTGGTGAGGTCAAGTAGCTTTTCCAAGGTTAGTGAAAAACTGACTGACTCCAAAATCTTTCAAGACCCCAATGCCCCTCCACTAGATGGAGTTTACCAGTGGAATTCAGATCGTTATCCTACACCACCCTCAGACGGGATAGTATCTATGATTATGATTTGTTCTTCCTTGTTCCTTCCTTCCTTGATGCGGATGCATGTCTTAAACATTGATACCAGCCAGAAACCTGGCTCTCAGTGCCTCCTGCAGCAGAGAGGGATCCTAACTCCAGCTTTGTAGGTCATTGTGTGAGTTTACAAAGTGTTCAGAACTGCTTCAGAAATGGACCCAAGAAGAGGGCTGGTCACTTTAAAGAGCAAAAGGAGGAGGATTGGTTGTATTTGTGGAAACTTCTCTTCCTCACTGTGTTCAGTTGTTAAAAGTCTGTCTTATAGCTGACTTTTCTTCTCTTATTTATCATGAAAAGTTAAATTGCATTAAATTGGAAAGTGACAGTGGTGAGTTATAACCCATTGCATTAGATTGAGGACTGAGACCTGACTTCGAATGTGCCTTTTTGAAGCATCAGTCTGGAAAGGAGCTGATGTTCTCCCTATGTTGTGTAGTTGTATGATAAAGTTGCAAGAGTGGGCATGTACCCATTTGTATTCTTCCTGGAGTCAAGTAGTAAAATCTGTGAAATTGACTGATTATGCTCAGAATAATATCAGTGGGGGCAATAAATCTATACTTAGCTCTCATAAAATGTGTTTCTGAGAAAGTCATGATTCATGATCAGATGCACACACAGACATCACGAGTGCTAAGAAATAGAATTTGTAACCTTTGGCTTTAAAAGTCACAGTGTTTTCGGAGCTTCACTGGCCTACCGGGGAGTACTGCATTTTGTGCAGTTTTCTCTTTCTTTGGCTCTCTTGATTTTTTTAGTGGTGTGAATACAGCTTCATGTGAGGTTGAAGAAGAGAAAAAGTGATCATGGAATATAAACTAGTTCTGTACAAAGAAAGAGAGATTGGGTCTGTCCCTGCTAGCAACAGGAAGAAGGATAAATGATAGGGTGCTAAAGAATTAGACCCAGTGTCCACAGATGACCAGAGAAAGTGGAAGAGGCTGGTCGGAAATGGAGTGGTGAAGAGGGTCACAGCCTGGGGCTTTGGGGCCCTTTCCCTGCCAGTTGCTCTTCTTTGCTGCAAGTGGAGCTCCTGGGGCCAAAGCTTCCTCCTGTATCCTCCCTGGCTCCCTTCATCTTCACTCCTCCCTCCTACACCCAGTCCAGGAACTCAGTGTCCAGCTGCAACTCCTTCTCACATCCTCTTCAGGACCACCCTGGTCCAAGCTGATGCCTCCTGACAGTTAGATTGCTTTATGCACCTCTAGGTTTGATAAGGGTGATGGTTTCCATTGGTTTTGTTTTCTTTATTTTGATTATTAATTATGTTAAGCATTTTTCACATGTGTATTATTCACTTTTAGTTTTTAAATGAATCTTCTATTTTTTACATTTTTGCCAGTTTGTCTTTCAGTTTTTTAAAATAAACCAAAATAAATGTGATGTAGCAAGTTTACTAATCTCTTCTTTGTTATTGATTACACAGTTTCTATATTTCTAAATGTAAATGTATAGTTAGTGATTACACATAATAATAGTTTATTTATTTATTCTTAAGTTTAATTTCTTTAACATATGTTCACACTTTTTTTTTTTTTTTGGTACCATGGATTGAACCCAGGGGTTCTTAGTCACTGAGCCACATCCCCAGCTCTTTTTAATTTTTATTTTTTTATTTTGAGACAGAGTCTCACTAGGTTGCTTAGGGCCTTGCTAAGTTGCTAAGGCTGGCTTTGAACTTTTGATCCTCTTGCCTCAGCTTCCCCAGCTGCTGAGATTATAGAAGTGCACCACTGCACCTGGCTTCACATATAATTTTAATATGTATAAATATGATCATACTTTTTAAAAGTTTGTTCATGTTTCTCCCTTTCCTTTTGTTGCTTCCTTAATTTTTTTCCTTTTGTCTCTTTATCTACAACATATGTTAATAACCTAATATGTCTCTTCTTTTTTACTGGGAAGTCACTATAGTTCCACATATACTTAGGCACATGCACACACAAGTGCAGGAAAAATTAGATCACATTTTATGTGCTTTTCTGTATTTTGCTTTTTGAGAATACCTGCCCAAACCCCCATTTATATAGCTTTAATTTGTAGCTCTAACTGGTTGTGTTATGTTCCATGTTGTATATATGTCATAATTTATAGTTTTTTTCCATAATTTGTTTTGTACTGGAAAATCCCATTGGAATTTTTGTTGCTATATTGCATTAAGTAAGAGTCTATGTTTTTTTAATGTCTAGCCAGTATTTCTTGATGTTTTTTGGATTATCTATTTCTGCCCTATTGATTTAAAGCTTTTCCTTTATTACATGTTAATCATGGATATCTGCTGTCCGTTTGTACATTCTCTATTTCATACAAATGTCAACCTTTTGTTGTTGATCTTGTTCAATATAATTTAAAAACTTTTAATGTTCAAATAATTATAGGCTTATTTAAAAGAATTGTAGGAGGTTTTTGTTGTTGTTGTTGTTGTATTCTCTCCACCTAAGTTCCCCAAATGTAAAAATTTTATATGATCACATTACATTTATCAAGACTAAGAAATTTATATTTGTACAACACTATTAACTAGAGACTTTGGCATTTTTCTGATTTTTCTTTTAATTCCCTTTTCCTGTTCCAGGGTCCCATGCAGGATCCTACATTAGATTTAGGCATCACATCTCCTTGGACTCCTCCAATCTGAGATAGTTTTTGGTCTTTCCTTAAGTTCATGACCTTGGAACACTCTTGAACATTACTGATCAGTTATCTTTTAAAACATCCCTCAATTTGGGCTTGTCTATGTTTTCTCATGCTTAGGTTGGGGCTATGGATTTAGGGATGAGTCCCATGGGGGTGACTTCTCCTCTCATTATAGGGGCACACCTGTCACCATGATTTAACTACTGGTTAAGGTGTTGTCATCCAGGTTTCCCCACTCTGAAGTTACTGTTTCTTATCCATGTTATATTCTTAGAAGTGAGTCTCTTCTCCCAGCCCACATGCAAGGGAAAGGTAATTTAGCTCCAAATTCTGAACATAAATTAAAATGAACTCAAAAATTAATAAATATTTGGAGTAGATGCTTTGAGGTTATGTAAATATACTGTTTCTGCTTAAAAACTATTGCCTTCTGATTTTAGCATTCATCAGGAGATTCTACCCATGGCAACTATTTCTGCAGATTTCTCTGGTCACTTTTCCATTTCCTTCCTTTCTCTACATTCTTAGATTGGAACTCTCCTAGTCTGTGACATCTCCTTTGATTATTTATTATTAATTTATTATTTATCAAACTATGAATTTTATTTCATTTGATAACTAGTAGGAAAAGTTCCTCATGTTTATTTTCCTTTTAAAAATAATGTTGAGAATTTCATTAATTTTTTAAAAAATTCTTCCTGTAAAAGTTTCAAAATATTTCCCATTCCCAGAAAATTCAGTTGGGGTGTACCTTAGAATTTTGTTAAATCTTGCAACTGAGTCTGGGAAAAAAATATCATTTTGATCTAGTAATTATCCTATCTAAAAGTATGACATGGCATGCATTTCTATTTTCTAATTATTCTCTAAAGGCCCCTTCTAGCTTCTCCATGTTAACAGCATATGAATATGCTAGACACCATTTAGTCTAAAATTTACATACATGGGCCCATAACTTCTCTCTTCCCTTGCCTGAGTTTACAAGCTCTGACTAAATTACTATAACATAAATACTTGGTTCATGGATTCCGCCCGCCCCCGCACCTGATTTATTCTACATTTTTCTTTCTTCCTCTTCTAGGTCAAGTTTTAGTTTCTTGTCTCCATTAGATAGAACAATATACCTTTTTCAGAGCAATGAAACAATGTAGGTCACTGCACAGGTTTCATTATAGTCCTTAATTACATTTGAGAAAAAGCAGATGTTTTTAGAGTAGAACAGGGACATGCTTTTGTGTCCTGATGCCCAACTTCTCTGTTGGCAGGCTTCAGTGTGCTAGATGTGACTTTATATCCTAGCATGCTAGGTTGGAAAGATTCTAGTCTACTGTGTCTGAATTTATAAGGGGATGTAGCAATTCTGTTTTCTTATTCTAAAAAAAAATCCCTGTTCTATCAATTATTAGCCAACTTAGTATTTGATTAATGAGTCATATATTTTTATTCCCATTATTTATTAATAAAAATTTCTAGCTGCATTGATATGCTCTTGGCTATATTAGTAGCTATCTTTTTCTAAGTACTGTTTTCTCTGTCATCACAAACAAAATGGACTCATAAAATTCCAACAGTATTCAGAGTTATCCATCTGAATTGTTCATATGCACACACATATACACACCTATTCCTGCATCAAGGAGAAACATCTTTTGTCTTTAATGTGCATCCCACCAACCTACAGATACTGAGTTCTGCAGAGGCTCAGGTAGGGTAGCAGGCTGGCCCCAGTCTGTTGTTGGCCTAACAGACCTGTTTTTGCCACAATTCTTGGCGCTGGGTAACCTGACTTCTTCTAATTTTCTTTTCATATTGACCCCTCCATCCTCACTATAACAGAAATAGCCCAAACTTAGATATTTGCACAGTGAAATGTAATTTTTAGCAAAGTCCTTTTATTTCCCCAATACATTCCAAACCAAAATAAAACTAGCAGACCCAGCTGACAGCTTTCTAGTGAAGGAAGACATAGATGCAGATGGTAAAATAAGATGCATTACTAGTTTCATTTATGAAACATTATTGTGTAATTAGCTATTTCATATAAGTGCTTTTTTTATAGCCAAAAGGAGTATTTTATTAATATAGCCTTTTCTCCCCATTTGTAGTAGCTTTAATGAAAACTTTTCTAATATGTCTATTCTTTTCTTTGGAGTCTAGTGCATATAATTTATTCTCTTTCAATGTCACTGCAAGGTTATAATTAAAATCATAAATTCCTATTCCATGACCCTTAGAGTGTACTGAAATTTTTTAACTTTTATTTTTTTCAATTCACTAATTGGCTTCAATTATGCCTCTGAGTTCGTATGGCTACATTTATATCATTTATGTATTTCTAGTGTAGATTGTCAATGTCTGTCTCCCCCTTTCTCAGCCTAAGGATTGAATTCCCTGATCATCAGGCTTCACCCAGCAGGAAGGGGCTTCAGAGCCATGGATTACAGGTCCTTCACGTTGTTAAGAACTCCTGAACCCAGCTGGTTCCAGAAGACATGGATGCTCCCAGCTCCCAACCCTGTTTCTCCTGTTCCTTCTGCCCTGGCCTCCAGGGCCTCCTCTGACAATGTGCAACACACCAAGTCTGTCCCTGTCCTTCCAGGTTCTCACCCTGGGTCTTCACAGGTCTACCCTGTTTTGTTATTCACACCCCAAACTTCACATTTGTCATTTCCCTGGTGGCTGCAATCAAAGGTCTTTGCCAGGAGCTTCTGTGTTCAGGAGGACAAGATAGCTTGTTTGTTTCAGTTTCTAATTCATTCTGACCTCAGTTAGGAGTCTTCTTTTTCTTCCTTTTCTCTATCAGAGTGTTTTTCTTTTTAGCATATGATTTTGAAATAATTGTACATTCACAGAAACTGTTCAGAGAAGTCCCATGTACTCTTTACCCAATGGTTGTATTTTACACAACTGGGGAGCAATATCAGCACCAGGATAGTAACATTGGTCAGTGTATGGGGCAGGCACTATGTCATTTGCCTGTGTGTGTCTGTGTGTGTGGACACCATGCAATCAATCTAGATGCAGGGCTGTCCCGTCACCCAGGCCTCTTGTACTCAGAGCTCACCCTCCTCAACCTCCCAACCTGGCAACTGCCACTCTGTTTCCATCTCTATAATTTTGTCATTCTGAGAATGTCATATAAATGGAATCATACATTATGCATCCTTTTGAGATTGGCTTTTTTCACTCACCCTAATGCCCTTGAGATTTATTCAAGTTGCTCATACAAATAGTTTGTTTCTTTGTATTGCTGGCGGTATTCCCCAGTACAAAAGTGACATAATTGTTTAGCTCGTCACCTACTGAGGAACATCTGGGGTTTTCCCACGTTTGAGTTATTATCAATAAAGCTTCTATGAACACTTCTGCACAGGTTCTTGTGTAGATAAAAAATTTTTTCCTCTCTGGGAAAAATGTCCAGTAAAAATAGACCCTGCTGGGTGGAGTGGCAAATATGGTTAGCTCCTAAAAATCTGCCAGATTCTCTTCCACATAGCAATATATGGGGCAGGCACTATGTCATTTGCCTGTGTGTGTCTGTTTGTGTGGTCACCATGCAATCAATCTAGATGCAGTGGTTGTTCCCACCAGCAATCTGTGAGAGGCCCAGCTCCTCTGCACTGGTAGTTTTTACTTTAGTTGTTTTAATAGGTGTCCTGATAACTCATCTTGGTCTCAATGACTGGTGATGTTGGCATCTTTACATGTACTCACTTGCTGTCTACAGACTCTTGGTGGAAAGCTGCTTCTAACCCTTGGTCCAATTTCTAGGTGGATTGTTTTGGAGCTCTTTAAAGTATTGACTTTTGAGAATTCTTTATATATTCTGGATATATAGCCTTTATCAGATTTATGTTTTGCAAATGCTTTCTCCAAGTCTCCAATTGTTTTTTTTTTCAATTATATTTTCTTATTCAGGGTCTTTCACAGAAAAACAAAATAGTAATTTTGATTAAATCCAATTTATAGATTTCTTTCTTTGTGAATTGTACTTTTGGTATCATGTCTAAGAACTTTGTGCCACATCATAGGTCCCAAAGAATTTCTCCCAGCTTCTTCTAAAATTTTTACCATTTCACATTTAAATCTATGATCTATCGTGAGTTAATTTTGGCATACCAGTGTTAGGCTGAGTTTCATTTTTTTTCTTCCTATAAATGACCAATTTCTTCAGTGCTGATTTTTGAAGACATTTCCTTCTCCACTGACTTGTTTTTGAACTTTTGCTAAAAATCAGTTGATTGTACTTTTCTGTGCGCATTTCTGAGTTTTTTATTCTGTTCGATTGCGTGCATCTTTCTTCTTGCCAATACCACACTGTCATGATTACTGCAGCTATATAATAAATCTTAATGTCTGGTTGAATGATTCCTACCACGTGACTCCTTTTTAAAAATTGTTTTTTAGTTATTCTAATTACTTTGCCACTTCATATTAATTTTAGAATAGTCTTTCCTATAGCTACAAATTTTATAATAATCTTTCCTATTGCTGAGATTTTGGTAGGAATCACATTAAATTTAGAGACCCATTGGGAGAAAACTGATATTTTTACTTTGTTGAAACTATTCCAACCCACGAATTCAGCACATATCTCCATTTATTTAGAGCTTTAACTTCTTCCCTTAGTATTTTTGGCATACAAATCCTGTACATATTTACTCAATTTTCAACTGTATATTTCTGTTGAGTGATTGCAAATGGTATTATGGCTTAAATTCTGGTTTTCACATGTTTGTTACTATTCCATAGAAATAGAATTGGGGGACTGGTGTTTTGGCTCAATGTTAGAGCATTTGCCTAGCACGTGTGAGGCACTGAGTTTGATCCTCAGCACCACATGAAAATAAATATATAAAATAAAGGTATTGTACCCATCTACAACTAAAAGAAAATATTTAAATTAAAAGAAATAGAATTGGGGTGAGGGTTAGAAGATGTTCAAAGACACAAAATTTCAGTTAGATAGAAGGAATAAGTTCAAAGTATTTATATTACATCTTGATGACTATAGATAATAACAATGTATTGTATACTTGAAAATTGCTAGGAGAGTAGAATTTAAGTATTCTCACTATAAGATAAATATGGGAAGTAATAAAAATGTTAATTAGCTTGATTTAGCCATCCCATGGTTTATTCACATATTGAAACATTGTGAAATACACCATAAACATATACAATTATTTGACATTTAAAAAATACATTTGTACTGTTTAAGCTATTAAAATAAAATAAATTGGGGCTGGAGTTGTAGAACACTTGCCTAGCTTGTGTGAGGCACTGGGTTCAATCCTCACCACCACATAAAAATAAAGACATCATATCCATATACAACTAAAAAAAAATTTTTTTAAATAAATAAATCAATTGCTTTTCATTCTATCCTGAATGAAATTCTATCCTTTGTGAACTTGCTTAATGGTCTCTGAGTTGTTGTCATCTTCATTGGTGTTTTATAGATTTCTTGGTTATTTCCTATATAGGTGATGTCATTTGCAAACTGAGATGGTTTTATTCTTCCTTTCTGACTTGTTCACATTGATGCTCAAAATGTCCTCTTTCTGAATAATGGGAGTCTTTAAGGTTGGGTCCATTTGGCATGACCTTGCCTTTGCTTCCTTACTATGTGATATGGTCCAGGGGCATCTGGTACATTTCCTGCTGAGACCCAGGATTTCTCCAGAAAGCACTGGCTCCTCTTGTGGGGAGTAGCATTTAGGATAATAGCGTGCACTGAGGGCTACAACAGCACCTTTAACTTCTGTCCCTGCTGGACTGTGATGGCTGATGAGCTCTTCAGTACTCTCTTCTTAGTCAGTAATACCCAGCAGGTGCTCAGTACTAGTTTTTAAATGAGTAAAGAAAAGAATGAACACTTGTGTTCTTTTAATCTGCTCAAAATTTAGTGCTTGGTGCATTTTAATCATTTTGGTTCAGAGTAGCCAGTTAACTGCTGCTTGTGGCAAACCTAAAATGCCTATTTGAGAAATGGGACCAGAGACTAAGAAAAAATACCTCACAACTTAAGGAATTGCACTGTAATTCTCTAGGAAGACAGATGGAGGCAATTGGGTTTTATGTCACCATGTGACGTTTGTCATGGAAATGAACAGCATGATCATTGACAATGCTAAGAAGTAGACACAGTTGGGGAAAATGGCTGCCACCCTTTTTTCTTTTTATTCCTTTTTTCTGTTTTTATTTTCATGTGGGATACTTAGGAACTGAGTGATATTACTTAAATATATTTCCTGCCTATTTCTCACAGGTGGTTCTCACAGTTAATAAGGTGTTCTTTTTTTTTTAAGAGAGAGAGAATTTTTTAATATTTATTTTTTTAGTTTTCGGTGGACACAACATCTTTGTTTGTATGTAGTGCTGAGGATCAAACCTGGGCCACACACATGCCAGGCAAATGCACTACCGCTTAAGCCATATCCCCAGCCCTAATAAGGTGTTCTTATAATAAGACTTTTTCTAGAAGTCCTCTTTAAATTATGTATAGCTAAATTTGGGGCATATCACCATTCACTCAGGCAAGTCTGAAGTTACCTGCTTATTTTCTCATTTTAGACACATCATAAATGTTTATAACAAAGGGTTTTATAAAGCTTTTTCTGGAAGAGTTCAAATTCAGCAGCTCTTGCGGAAAAAAATATATTCTCTCTAAAGGAAACTGTTTTCATTAATCTCCAATGACTAGACCCAGGGCTTTTGGTTTTGCCTCTGGTTAACCAGGCTTGGCTTTTGGGGGTCTGTCTGGGTGGAAAGGAAACCCCCTAAGTCCAGCTTACATAGCTAGAATGGCATGGTGACCCCGAGGTTCCTTGTGTTGTGGTGCAGTCCTCCTTCTGGTTCAGGCCGCATCTGGGGCTTCCTTAAACCCAGTGGCACCGCACCCTCCTACATGTCCTTGCCTATTTCTTCGTCATCATACCATATTCCAGGCCTGGGTAGAGCCTCTGGGAGTCAGGTGTGAGACCTGGGGACAGGGGGGCAGGAGGTGCCTAAGATGCAGCATGTGTTTGCCAGAACAAAAGTTTGTAGAGCATGCTATTTCTAGAGTCTGGCCTTACTCCTCTGGGGACAGAAAAGGTAGCATGGAGATTGAGGACAAGAGATTTGAAGGGAAGTTGAAACATCTGGGGTGTGTGACTGGGTTAGAGTCTTCATTCTTCACTTTCTTTGGAGGAATTCTGTCACTTCTAAGCTTCAGTGTCCTGTCTATGAAGTGGAGACAATGACAGTAGCTAACCAGTTTTGAGTTTTGAGTATATGCTAGATATTACATAAATCACTGATTTTTAAAATATTGTCTCATGTAATTTTTCCACCAGTACTAAGAGACAGGTATGTTATCCCCATTACTCAGGACCTGGGGATTAGAGCCACCATTCAAGCAGCTTGTGCAATGTCACAGTGTCATACAGCTAGGCAGTGTTGGAGAAGGGGCTCCTGCAGGGGTGTCTCTGGATCTAAAACCTTGGTGTCCACTGTGAAGGAATTTGAGTCCTTGTGGGGTTGCTGTGAGGACTAGATGAGAGAATATGCACAGAGCTTTTAGCAATTTGCAGGCCCTTAGGAAGTGTCCAGAAAGGCTTCTTCTCATCTCTCCTGCCAGGAGGGCAGAGCAGAGGCTTGGTTGAGGAAAGTCAAGAGGGAATGAGCTTGGTGTCCTCCAAGGAACTGCATCAACCCCAGGAGGTAGAAGGATGTGGAAAGACTGGAAGGCAAGGCCTCAGGGAGATGGGCCCCAGACCAGCAGACTCATGGCTGTGGTTGTCTGTGTGGAAATCTCTAAGAACTTTGAAAGAAACATGGGGGTCTGTTTCCCAGCCATGGCTAACAGTTCAGCTGCATGGATGGCCAGCATCTTGGAAAAACCCACAGCACAGGTATAAACAGTGCAGGGTCTCCTGGTCACAGCCCAGCCTGGGAGGGCAGCTCTGCTTGGTGGCCAGGAAGTCCATTTTACACTTTTACAGTTGAGTTTAGGGGCCCAGGATTTTGAACATCTCCCAGCTTTGTTTATAAATTAGTTTGCACTTGTTGGATGCTGTTCCACTGCCCTGCAGGACTGTGTCCATGGCCACAGAGAGCAGTGGGGCCAGCTGGTAGGACAGCAGAGGGCCCAACAGGCATGCCATTCACACATTCCAGAAAGGTCTGTCACAATCACTTCCAGAAAGAAAAAAGCCACTGAAAGAGAATTTGACTTTCCATTCAGATTCCTTCTGAATGACCGAGTTTTGTCCTGGAGCATGACGCTGACTACCTGCGGCTTGGGGAGCCCTCATTTTCTAGGAGGCAGCGAGAGGCACCACAGTCACTAAGATGAGCTGTCACACTTGAGGCGGGAATCAGCTTCGGCCTTCGCAGGTGCTCCTATCTCTGCAGGCACAGCTTTGTCACTTAGTAATCAAAAGGAGTTTAACAAAAGAGTGGAACTCTTGGCAATAATTATGCTCCTTCAAAGAGGAGCTAATGCAGAGACAGACGTGAAAGGTGGAGAACATTCAAAAAAGCAATTTGCTCCGCTCGTAATTTTCGAGTATTCCTCTGCGGTTATTTGCTTTTAGAAAAGTGCTAGCTCTTTCATAGCTGCTGCTGCTGATGCTTGATCCTGCCACTAAGACATAATCCCATGCGGATGGAGTCCCGCAGAGCCTGGGTCAAGTGCTCTGCCCATGCCCCTTTATCTGCACAGGAAAGAAAGACTCCGGAGTACCTTGTTCTGAAGAAAGTAGGATGTGGAGAGAAGCTGTGGCTGCAACGTGAATTGCCAGCCTCCAGCTTTCCTGCCTCAGCCTATGTCATCCAAGTTGGTGGGGAGCATCTCTGGCCACAGGTGCATGACTGTGAGTCCTGCACCTTAACCCTCTAGCATTCACTGCATTGGCCGCAGCAGTGGTCTTTACATTCCATCAGTTTGGTGAAAAGCGTCTTCCCTTCCATAGCCATATTCTTTTAATTTGAATTGAATTGGGTTTTGTTTTATTCCATTGATGTATAAACTGAACTTACCTCAACTTTGTCTGGTGTTTACAGAGCAGCTCAGGGAGAAAGGGGCTCCCACGAGGGCCCATCTGGAGAGGCTCTCTTCGATGCCCCCCCTTTTGACACTGGGTGAGTTCCTTTGTTTAAGAAGCTAAAAGACTAAAAAATGTATATTCCACACATTTTTTATTCTGTCTTGTTTCTTTTTCAGAAAAAAATCTTGGCTGGAAATTTTTGTGTAAAGACCTCAGCTCTATGTAGTCCTTCCTCGTTCCTGCCATCCTCTTGTGATTGTCCACACCAAGAATTTGGCATGGCCATTTATTTGTGCTTTGTACTAGAATTAATTAGTTACAATAACAAAAGCCCTCAGAAAAGTAAAAATGGACCAAAATGCTGTTTAGATTAGCTGGGACTTTTAAGAAACACTGCTATAAATAAGAAATATAGTTCTTCTGGTCAAAAGCCCTGATGAATGATCTTTCATCTGTTCTATCAGCAGTTACCCTATAAGCTCCTTTCTTTTCCATCCCTCCTCCTGGGCAGGATCTGTTCTCCTAGAGGAAAGGACCAGGTCTTTGCATGACACAGGAACAGGTGATAAGGAAGGCCAGGGACAGGCCTTTGGGACATCATCTCACTCTGTCTCCTGTGCACGTCAGGAGGCCATTTTAGGTAGTAGATCGAAGTTTCTGGTCATTCGGTGACTTTCATCTTATAATTCGGAGGTCTGGCTATGTGTGTACAGCAGTCTGCTGACTGAGACTTTATAAAGTGTTTAATTTGCAGCCCCACATTGAGCGGTTTTTGACATGTATTGTTCTCACTCCCTGCATCCAATAACAACATTCATACTTGTAAAATATCAGTGAGTGGCTTAGACAGCCCCATTCACATCTTACCTTATTTGCACTTCATAAGGCTTTTTGATGTCAGTATTTTGTCCCCATTTTATAGATGGGAAAACCAAGTGATAAACCTGAGGGAACAAAATCAGGAACATATTAGATTCTAGTTCCATTACTCAACCCAGGGTGCATTGTCTGGTTGCTTAAAGAGCCTCTGTATTAACAAGAGACTTGGATAACTCAACCCAGGTTCATTTATAGTGTTCACTTCCTTTCAGCCATAATCATCTTGTTCTGGTGAGAAAACAAGGTATTTTCCCTGTAGAACTCTTTGGGCTGTCATTCTAAGGCAGTCTGTGTTCTGCTTCCAGATACCAGGCCACTCAGGGAACTGGGCTGGGAGAAGATGAACGAACCTGAGCTCAGGTCTCTTTTCTGCTTTTATTTGGAGACCAGCAATGTACTCCTTGGGTAGGGGAATGTACCTCTCTGCTTCTCTTCTGATGGTCTGCTGAAGTTTCTTTCTGCTGCTGGGGGCCAGGCAAACCAGGGTACTTACCCAGCACCCATACTCCTGGAAGCAGTCAGGAAGGCCCAAATCAGGCCCAAGTTTGGGAGAGAGTTGGTTGTGCTGCCTGACCTGCAGGAGCCCCTGGCCAGAGCTCCCATGGAAGGTGAGACTCCTGCATGGGTGAGTTAGCAGAAGTGAGGGTGGTGTTTCCTCCCACGTTACCTACAGCAAAACGGGCTCAGTTCTGAACTCTTACTATCTTTAGGGTCAGAGAATTGGGTCTGTCGTTCCACTCTGATATGCATCATATTTTATCCTGGAGCAGCTGTCACTAGGACAGCTGTGGTCAGATCCGAATGTCAGTGATGGGGGCTAGGTATTTGGCTTATCATTCCTCCAAAATCCCATCCACCTGTGGAACTTCATCCAGCTGTGTTTATCTCTTATGAGATACCTCCTTGTGTGTGTGTGTGTGTGTGTGTGTGTGTGTGTGTGTGTTTTGAGATACCTCCTTGTGTGTGTGTTTGTTTTTTAATTTTCTAGCAATTTAATTTATTTTTATTATTTTTTCATTATCTACATATGACATTACAATGATCTTGGCAATTCATACATTTGTATCATTGGGGTATAATTTCTCATTTTTCTAATTGTACTTGAGTGGGTTTTTTTGTTTTGTTTTGTTTTGTTTTTGAGATACCTCCTTTTGTGTGTTTTTTTTTTTTTTTTGGTCTTTTTTAAATTTTTTTTTTAGGGCTGGGGATGTGGCTCAAGTGGTAGCGCGCTCGCCTGGCATGCGTGCGGCCCGGGTTCGATCCTCAGCACCACATACAGACAAAGATACTGTGTCCGCCAAATACTGAAAAATAAATATTAAAGTTTAAAAAATAAATAAATAAATAAATAAATAAATAAATTTTTTTAAATTGTAGTTGGACACAATACCTTTATTTTTTATTTATTTATTTTTAATGCCGTGTGAGGATCGAACCCAGGGCCTCGCACGTGTGAGGTGAGTGCTCTACCACTGTGCCACAACCTCAGCCCCTCTCCTTGTGTTTTAATGATCACATTTCACATCGTCCTTTCCCTGGATGGTATCATACACATAGTATGCACTCCATTCCTATTTACTGAAAGGGAAAATTACTTTTCCACTTACTAGGGTTCCAAGTATTAAAATATAGTTGCAAGTTCAGAGAGGAATAGCCAGAGCAAATATGTGAGTGTGAAAACCTAAATAGTTTCTTATTTTTTTGCATTTCACTTAACACAGTTATTTTTTAATGTACTCTTTTTTAAAAATACCTTTATTTGTTTATTTATTTATTTATTTTTATGTGATGCTGAGGATCAGACCCGGTGCCTCACACCTGTGAGGCAAGCACTGAGCCCCAGCCCCAGCCCCATACTTAACACAATTATTGATTGTATGCTTTTGTTTATCACGTTCTCTGCTTTAAAAACCAGGGAACATTGTGGATATGACAAAATGTGTGAATTTGAGTGTATTTCAAATCCACGGGGTTTACGGGATATCTTACCTCCATTTGCATCTCTAGTTAAGAGTTGATCATCAATATGGAAGAGTTACACAAAGGTGAATTCATACAAATCTAACTGTATCTTTTCCATATTCTCGCTATTATGAAATTAACTACACCTGCCATAGGAAATGATCCCTGCATATACTACATTGAAGTGTTTTGCAAGGCATGGACCTCTAAGGCAACTTACTGGCAGAAGGCTGTCTGTCTCTAGTCTCCCTTCTCTGGAAAGTGCAGTGTATCTTTACAGAATAATGACAGCTCTCAGATTTGATGGCTGCCTTTCCCCTAGGTGCCTGCTTACCTAGGACTTCTGGGGACCAAGTGATAAACCTGAGGGAACAAAATCAGGGACATATTAGATTCATACATTCTGTTAATGAACACAACTCTACTTGTCATTTATGTTGGTTTGAAATTCTGGGAAACAGGTTTCCCAGATTCTTTCCTCACTTGCTTTCTAAATGTCTTTCATCCCAGAGTCACTCACTGGTGGACAGCAAGTGTTTACTTCCTGACTCAGTAAACATGTCACTGTGGTGCCTTAACATTTATCCAGTAATTGTGATTGCCAAAACTCCTTGGAAGTAATTTTAGTTCTTGTAATTATATAGCTAAGGCAAGTCCACCAGTTCCGAAGTTGTCTGCCTTGAACTTGCTATTAAAGTGGGGCTTGAGATCTAGATTAAACTCAGAACATTGAGCTTTAGAACCAACCCATTAAAAAGTTGTTTTGTTGAAATGGGGAATAATTTAAATGTTCTAATTTTTTAAGGACTTAAAAATGAATGCTCTACGTTTTCCTGCCCTCTGATTTTTTTTTAATGTATTTGAATGTCAGTTAAAACTAATCAAATGTTACTTTAGCATTTGTAATGGTAAAACTACAGACTCAAATTATGCTTTTATATGTTATGGGCTAAGTTCTTCTTTTACTGGACATTATTGAATTTGCATCATAATATATAATTCAGTACTTGTATTATCCTTCCTAGTTTGTGTTAAAAGTGCCAAAGATCAAAATACTTACTAGTAACTAAAGATGATTTATCTTTTTATGGAAGCCAAAGGATGGTTTCATTGCAAATTTTGCAGCACCCCATGGAAGCTTCTGAACCCCTCCTGAAACTCCTCCCTTTGCCCACAAATACTTCTAAGGGAAAGTTATTAAAGTACTTTCTGTCACTTCGCCTAGTATATAAATAACTCAACATAAGCTCCATGGGCCCCAAACAGTATATTCTTGGTTCAGTTATTTTCCCTTCCACTCTCAGTCACAGGCCTGAGAACCCAAATAGTCACTCAGTAGACAGTAAACAAAAGTATTTGGTTCTGCTCCTATAAATGTATTCTCTGACTTTTTCTTCCTGGTCTGGAGGTCCCTCAACTACCCACTGAACTGTTTCTACCAACCAAAAATCCTGTGCTTCCAGGATAATTATGTTAATGTCACATTTCTGAAGGTGGATGATCTATTGTGGCATGAGGAACATGACATCACCTGGAAATGGGTAGCAGGAAGCTCCACCATACACTCCCCAGCAAGGTGGCCCTACCTTTGTATGCCCAAGTGTGATCTAGGCATCCACCTCCAGGGTGGCTTTCCTCCAAAGAAATTTTTTTAATTAGTGCTAATGGTCAGAGACCCCCAGGTAGTTTCTCTCTGCCTAAGGCTTCGTCTTTTCTGAATTAGAGACAATTACTTTGTCCCGTACTTCATGCATGTGTTGGAATCAAGTGAAGAATGTTCAGAAGCTTGACAAGTTCCTACTGAAGACTGTCATCCTTCACTGAATAGCAGTGTTTTCTTTGTTAGTGAATCTCAGTTGTTAAGTCAACAGACTGAGTTCTCTCTTGTGAAAACCAGGGACAAATGGTAATAGTTAAGTGATCCTCTAACGTGTTATTTTTTAAATTTTTTTAAATTGTCAATGGACCTTTATTTTATTTATATGTGGTGCTAAGAATCGAACCCAGTGCCTCACACATGCTAGGCAAGCGTTCTGTCACGGAGCTACAACCCCAGCCCCTCTAATGTGTTCTTTATAAACCCAACATTCTAGTTTTCTGAGCTATAGTTCATTTCACACACATTGAACTGAGATTTTCCTTATTATTTTTATTACCAAGTCATGGAATTAGAAGTTAGAATTATGAGGTTCTATTTTTAAAAATAGAATTAAAATGGAGGAAGACTAAGGAAATGATTTTATATAAAGCCATATGTACATTTCTTTAAAGTAAAAGGAAAATTTCTCTGGCTGAATACTGTAATTTTCCTGTAAATTCAATGTAAGTTTTAAATGAATTCTCTGGAATTATGTTCTAACAAAGCTGAGTGGTTCATATTATGGTCAAAGTATTGAATTTTGCTACCATAATTACTTAGCATGCCCTTGCATTCCTTTAGAACACCATTCTTCTGATAACAAAAGTAATACTTGTTTACAGTACAAAGGTTGGAAAATATTTTAAAATACATGATTCCAAAGAAACTAACTTGACTCTCCCTCCTTAGAGGCCGCCCACGGCTGTATGCTTCATGCACACATGCAGGACATGTCATGTGTACAGTTGTTTTCTCGGCGCCCAGAAGAATACACTTTTTCATCCCAAATGGATGCTGTTACCTGTGCTTTTTGAATCTGTGTCAGCACATTGTTGAAGTCTAGTAACAGAAACTCTGACTCAAAATAGGTTTTAAATTGACTGAAGTGTGGTATCCCTGAAATAGGATGTGCAGAGGCAGGCTGGCTGCAGGATGGGTGGTTGGTTGGTGGGCTCTGCCAGGCTGTCAGGGACCCAAGGACCTTCTGTTCTCCCTGTCCTTCTACCCACATTGTTAGCTTCATTCGAAGGTCATATCCTCATAGCTATAAAATTGCCACCATGAACACCAGGGACAAATGACCATGTCTAATCCTGATGTTGAGAAAGGCGGCCCCCTTACCCTGCAGGTGTGGCTGCCACAGGAAAGCTGGGTGCTCTAGGCACGTGCTGCTGTGCTGTCACCAAAAAAAAAAAAAAACAAAAAAACAGTTTCTTTTCTTAAAGCATCACAACAGTTACCAGGACTCAAAATTGATATGAATGTTTTTAGATATTTTATTTACATTTAAAAAAATCAGTTTTCTTTGTAAAAACTCTTTTTTTTAGAACAATTTGGAGAGAAAACAAGAATAGTTTTATGGGGAAATAATTCTCACCTATCTAAAATTGTCCAAAGATTTAGCATTTTTGTGGTGTCTTCTTTTTAAAAACAACAAAAAAATAATAATAAGTTTTTTATGAATAGTGTCTTAAACATGTTCAGAAATTAAAAGCTAACAGAAAAAACTTAAAAATAAAAACCTTAATAGAGGTAAACTGTAATGTTTCCAATTGCTCTTTTTTTTAAGAGAATTATGGTTATACATCGTATTTGGGTCATCGTGACAGAATTATACGTGAACGGAACTCAATTTCAGTTCATGTCCCCCTTTTTCCCTTTCCTCCTCCCTTTCCCTGTCCTCCTTCTGTTACTCTATTGATATTCCTTTCACTCATCCATTTGTTTATTTTTTTAAATATTTTTTGTAGTTGTAGATGGACACAATAGCTCCATTTATTTATTTATTTATTTTTGTGGTGCTGAGAATCGAACCCAGTGCCTCACACATGCCAGGCAGGTGCTCTACCACTGAGCCACAACCCCAGCCCCATTTGTTTATTTTTGATTGGTTTTTTCTACTTATACATAAAGGAGAAATTCCCTGGGTGTGTTTATATATGCACATAGCATTCTTTTTAAACATTCAATCTGCATTTCCTCACCTTTCCCATCCTTCCATTCTCTTCTTCAATCTCCTTCTTCTTCTCCACTGATCTTCCCTGCATCTTTATGATCTCCAATTCTCCTCTCCTTATTTCCTTCTTTTCCTCTAGCTTCCACATGAGAGGAAATTTTTATGTACTTTTAAGTTTTCAAGATCCTTGAAACAATGTAACAAATAATATAGAGAATTAATGGGTATTTTACAAGACTAATTCTGAGAAATAATAAGCATATTTGAAATTACTATGGTGAAAATCAGATGTTAAAGCAAAAAGTTATATATTCCATTTTTAAATTATGCTATTAAATGTGTATAACTTCATGTGTAGTAAATATTCATATTTAATTTTAGGTGCCAATGTAACATACACTAAAATAAAATGGAACAATTTCTATGGTTCTATAAAAGAACCTATAAAGGAGTCATAAATAATTATAGTACAACTCTTTTGAAATACTTTTATGGTACTAAAAATTGAAAACTTCCTAATAGGGAATTTTTCCTAAATGAGACATGAAATAAATTAGCCATAGAGACCTAGAGTGTAATCTGTCCTGTGGGAGCCCTGAGTGAGCAGTCTCTCCTTAAGCTAATTTTATACAATGTTTAAAAACCAAGAATTTTTGAAAAACCTCTCAAAAGGTAACAGAAAGGAAAAGGTTGTTATTACATTGAATTCCTCATGAGAAGTTACTAGGTTTGCATGTCCAGTTCTAGAAGGGCTCTGACTGGGATCAAAAAAACAAATAAGCAGAGCTCTTCCTGCTGGTGCAGTCCACTGGGTGCCCTGGGGTCTCTGGTCCGCTGGAGATAAGAGCACAGATGAAGTGATGTTTCTGTGCTCAGAATGCATCTTGCCCTCCTTGTCCAACTCACCAGCCGGACAGCAGTTTACCCATGTTCACAGTTTATATTTTTTAGCAAATTCTACCTCCCCCACTCATCTCCTTAACTAGCAAAAAGAATACAGAATCCTAACAGAAGCAAAGGACACTGAGGGGCCCCATTTCAATGAAAAGTTGCTTGGATTTATGGACATTGTGTCTTTATTATTTGCTTTGCTTTTTATTTTTATTTATTTATTTAATTTTTTTACATTTGCATTTTTTTATTGGTTGTTCAAAACATTACAAAGCTCATGACATATCATCTTTCATACATTTGATTCACGTGGGTTATGAACTCCCATTTTTACCCCAAATACAAATTGCAGAATCACATTGGTTACACATTCACGTTTTTACATAATGCCATATTAGTGACTGCTGTATTCTGCTACCTTTCCTATCCCCTACTATCCCCCCTCCCCTCCCCTCCCATCTTCTCTCTCTACCCCATCTGCTGTTGTTCAATTCTCTCCCTTGTTTTTTTCCCCCCTTTCCCCTCACAACCTCTTATATGTAATTTTGTGTAACAATGAGGGTCTCCTTCCATTTCCATGCAATTTCCCTTCTCTCTCCCTTTCCCTCCCACCACTCGTCTCTGTTTAATGTTAATCTTTTCCTCATGCTCTTCCTCCCTGCTCTGTTCTTAGTTGCTCTCCTTATATCAAAGAAGACATTTGGCATTTGTTTTTTAGGGATTGGCTAGCTTCACTTAGCATAATCTGCTCTAATGCCATCCATTTCCCTCCAAATTCCATGATTTTGTCATTTTTTAGTGCTGTGTAATACTCCATTGTGTATAAATGCCACTTTTTTTATCCATTCATCTATTGAGGGGCATCTAGGTTGGTTCCACAGTCTAGCTATTGTGAATTGTGCTGCTATGAACAATGATGTGGCAGTATCCCTATAGTACGCTCTTTTAAGGTCTTCAGGGAATAGTCCGAGAAGGGCGATAGCTGGGTCAAATGGTGGTTCCATTCCCAGCTTTCCCAGGAATCTCCAAACTGCTTTCCAAATTGGCTGCACCAATTTGCATTCCCACCAGCAATGTACAAGTGTACCCTTTTCCCCACATCCTCGCCAACACTTATTGTTGTTTGACTTCATAATGGCTTCCAATCTTACTGGAGTCAGATGGTATCTTAGGGTGGTTTTGATTTGCATTTCTCTGACTGCTAGAGATGGTGAGCATTTTTTCATGTACTTGTTGATTGATTGTATGTCCTCCTCTGAGAAGTGTCTGTTCAGGTCCTTGGCCAATTTGTTGATTGGGTTATTTGTTATCTTGTTGTTTAATTTTTTGAGTTCTTTGTATACTCTGGATATTAGGGCTCTACCTGAAGTGTGAGGAGTAAAGATTTGTTCCCAGGATGTAGGCTCCCTATTTACCTCTCTTATTGTTTCTCTTGCTGAGAAAAAACTTTTTAGTTTAAGTAGGTCCCATTTGTTTATTCTTGTTATTAACTCTTGGGCTATGGGTGTCTTATTAAGGAATTTGGAGCCCAACCCCACAATATGTAGATGGGAGCCAACTTTTTCTTCTATCAGATGCAGAGTCTCTGATTTGATATCAAGCTCCTTGATCCATTTTGAGTTAACTTTTGTGCATGGCGAGAGAAAGGGGTTCAGCTTCATTCTGTTGCATATGGATTTCCAGTTTTCCCAGCACCATTTGTTGAAGATGCTATCCTTCCTCCATTGCATGCTTTTAGCCCCTTTATCAAATATAAGATAGTTGTAACTTTGTGGATTGGTCTCTGTGTCCTCTATTCTGTACCATTGGTCCACCCGCCTGTTTTGGTACCAGTACCATGCTGTTTTTGTTACTATTGCTCTGCTTTGCTTTTTAAAAATGAGTAGCATGATGAGAGTCTTTAGGTGGAGCAATTGAAAGCGTACTAGTCTACTTCTGTAGGTGCATGGTTGCCATGTGACCTTTGCAGGTAGCTGTGGTTCAGAGAAAGCATGGGTGGGTCAAGTGTGTCTCCAGTTCCTTTGGCATTATACTTGGGACATTTGAGGAGGATTTGTTCACAATCATGTAGACCAAATAGTCTACTTGCTTCTTTGCACTCTTAGGTTGTGGAGACAGAGCAAGCAAATGAGGGTTCTTAGTGATGCTGGAAAAATTGAAGGGTTAGCACTATGCTCATTGGACACCTCCTTCTACCCACCAGTATAAACATAAATATGCAAAGGTTCTAGCGAGCACCCCCATCCCCCACCCTGATGGAGAAAATCTTGACAGACTCATTTGCCCTGAGCCAAAGATTTGACAGTCTAACCCTCTACTCCAAAGATTTGTGAGCATTTCATAATCAAATAACCCTGCCTGAAAAAGAAGGAACAGCTTCCCTGGAACTTCTCTATGGCCTTGTGATGGATTCTTATAGGAATCTCTGGATTTTTGCAACCTCTTGATGTATGTATTTCAAAACATTGTCTCCTCGAAGTCAAGCTTGGTACAGATGTGGAGCACCTGAAACAGTCAGAGACTTATGGCCATAGGACTCCATGGGACCAGAGAAGACTCACTGTTGCCACATTCCTAAAGTCTGCCTGTGTATTGTTTTTATCCTTTTAAATCTTTTTTTTAAACTCTAGATATTGCTGTGTAGTTGGTCTAATAAATTAATTTTGTCTTATCTGGAGTGGTTTTGACACTGTCTCTGATTTTTGGAACAGAGCCATAACGCTGGAGAATCAGCTGGTGATCCTTGCAACGACAGCAAGTGATTCTGGGGCTTATTACGTGCAGGCGGTCAATGAGAGGAACGGAGAAAACAAGACAAGCCCTTTCATTCATCTGAGCATAGCAAGTGAGTTTTGGAATTACAGATGATAATTCCTAAAGAAATAAAATCTTGCCTTAATTAATAACCACAGTCTGATGGGACATTTTGCAATGAATCGCATCTCTCTCTGGTATAGTAGTTATGGTTTAATATTGATCCAACATCAATAGTTTGAAGAGCTTCAGAGCTGTTGCTTCCTTTGAAATGATTTGCAGAAAATGTGAATCGAACTGGTATTTTTGAACGCAAGATCTTATTTGTCTTGTGGATTTAAAGAAATGTTTTGTACATAGTTAATGTACATTGGTTTAACAACAACAAAACGTCTTCTGACTATGAATTGTATTTTTGAACTTTATTTGAGACTAGATCAGGTACAGATTATGTTCCTTTAATAATAATAATATTCTTGAGGAAAAAAATATGCCTATGAAGTTGTGGTAAAATCACCAGTATTTAAGCACAGTATTTAAGACTGTTGCTATCTGATTAAACTAAGAGCATGGATCATGAAGAAAACGTGTACAAACTGCGGTTATATGTACAGTTTATTTGAGGGCATTTTAGTTTGAGGAAACTTTAAATGTTTGGCCTTTGAAATTGTACAGCAGGAAATAATTGCTAGAGAAGGGGAAAATAACCCAAAGCAGGAACTTTGAACTATACTGGATCCACATGTGCAAAGTAGAGGGCGTGTCGTCAAATGTTGACAGTGTGAAGCTTCATGGTACAAAATGCAGTTATTATGCTGTTGAGAAAATGTGGTTGGGAAATAGTAATGCCAGATGGTAAATTTCAAAATATTATGATTGCATCATAGAAGAGTGAATTATATAGGTCTGGCTGTAGAGTAGCGGATTTCATCTTTTTGAACAATGCTTGAAGGTTTTCTCCTTCAGTTAGCTTGAAAAGTGTATGGCATGCAGAGGGTGGAGTTTGCTCCACATGGTCCTTCAGGACAATTACTTGAGGCCCAGTAGAGTTCACAGGGTGAAATGTTTATAGCAAATGCTGGGTGCTAGAATCTGTAGATTAACTGAGTTCTTACCTGCCTCCACATTCCTGTTAAGTGATCTGGCCAGCTGCATGTGCTTCATCCTGCCATCAGTCCTTAATTCCCAGGAATTGAATCGTGCTCCCGAGACTGAGCAGATGTAGAATCACTGAGGCCTTTTAATGATCTGAGAATTATGCCAGTTGACTAGATGGGAGTGCTCTAAATCCAGTGCATGATGCACTGCCATTTAAAGGATCATTTGAACTCAGAGTCAAAGGAGAAATGAATATGACTTTCAAGGTATTTTCAAGAGTGATAACAAAGGGTGGAAATTATATTATCAAGTAGATTGTGATTATTTTTAGTGATTTCCACGTTTTACAACTAGAGCCATTTATTCTATTTAGCAAATCTGATTTAGTACTCAATTGTGATATAAATAATAATAGTCAAGGATGGTAGACTTCTAAGTCAGAAACAAAGAAATTGGCCTCAGTTTGTTAAAAGAGGTGAAACATAATTTCACAAAAATTCTGGTACATGGAACACTCACAGTTTACATTTAGTAGTTTCCTATAGGCCATTCTGATAGCCTATAGAAAATAAAGCTGGTACAGTACATTTGCAAATTACTATATGAATGCAATACCATGGCATTAGATAATTGGAATATGTAGATTTTTTCAATAATTTGTTTCTACCCCAACTAAAAGTGTATTGGAATCTGCTCATAAATATTATAATTAACTGCTTGCATTTTGTTTCATTGAATATTTTTATCTTTTCATTGGCACTAAAGAGAATGTGTAAAAGGTGAGATATAATGAGGTTGATGATCTGGACTGGGAGAAAACCCACATTTTGTTTCTTTGTATAATTCTTTGCTTTTTATCAGGACCAGGTACAGCAGGGAAAGGAAGGACTTTGAGGAAAACTTCATTATTTAATTCCTAGGAGAACCTTCCTTTGACACATTGGATTTAGCTAAATGTTAAATGGCACCAATTATGCATTTTCCCACTAAAAGTTCTATTTTGAAAACCTCTAAAGATCAGAAGTCTTGATAAATCTGTAAAACTCCCCAGAACTGCATGTTTAAATTAGGTTCTGTCTGGACCATGGTGATGCTTTCTGTAATGGGAGCCACAGCTTGGGCCTGACGCCTGGGGAGCACTGCAGGCCCCTCACCACCCTGGATTTATTATGAAATTAGATATTCAAAATACCCTTTCACACCTTGGCAAGACATAGTGTGCTGTGGACCTAGAAATCTTTTTATTCTGAGGTAGCCTTTTGTGAAAACACCAACAAGATTGATGAAAAATTTTTTAAATTTGCCAGCCTGCATTTCTGAAGAATCAAAAGACATTACAGCCAATTATTATTTAATGAAGACACATTTTTCCTTGGTGTCAGAAGAATAAAGTTAAGAACCTTTGTGTAGTGACTGTAGTCAGAGTAGCAATGTGCCACGAGTCAGATTCCTGGTGGATTGCACTGTAGTTAATTTAGCAGTGGTGTGTCCTTTGTCCTACCTCTCCTTCCCCTCTGTGGGGGCAGTAGGCATGAGGACGGAGCAGTGGGGCTAGCCTTGTCTCAGAGCATGTAGATGAGCCATGTGCTGTCACAGCCAATGGGAGGAAAAAATGTTTCCAGAACAACTGTACCTCAAAGTTCAAAATCCTTACTACCTTTTGCTGAATATTTTGGCTATGCTTGAAGTTTGTGGGAAGCAAAAGATAAAGAGAGTATGGCTAAAAATAAATAAATTTTTAAAAGCAGGAGTGTTAGAAGTGAAATGCAGCCCTGTAGTGGCCGCACCTGCTGTTACGTACGCTTTTCATAGTTGGTATTTTTATGTCTTAAGGCTTCTTCTGGTTTGTTTGGTTAAGAAGATAAACTGCAGCTTGGGCAGCACGGCTGTTCCTGTCGGGAAGTCCAGGAGGTCTCTGAGCTCTCCATCTCTGGCCAGTAGGGAAAGCTTGCTGCCTTCACAGGGGTGGATTCACTTTGAAGTTCTAATGTGACGTGAAGCCAGCAGATGTTAAGGACACAGGTGGGACTGCCGAAGCGTCCTGTATGAATTTTTCATAACTGGCTCCTGCAACTCAAATGCACACCAGAAAAAGAATTGGTCAGGACTCACCTGAAAGTCGACATTTCTATTCTGAGGTCAAACCCAGGCAAGCTTTATAAACCTGTCAACCTGTTTTTCAGTCTAACTTTGAAGATTTTACATTGAGTTCACTTTTGTGGATCAAATCTTCTCAACTGAATTAATATGTGAATGGAAGTTTCTTCTTAAAAAAAAAAAAGCCCATAGTTAGGAGATGAGAAGAATTCTGTAGAGTGATTAATCAATCATTGTTTAAGTGCCATTGTACATACCTCAGACACATCATCAGTTCTGATCCAATATTCAAAATGTCCAGTGTAATGAGATTCTCTACTAGGGATGAAGCTTAGATTAAAAAAGAAATGACTGCCTCTCTCCTTCCTGCTTTTTTCACCTCTTTCATTTTAATGTCTCCTCTTCAAACAACATTTGCAGATAGGATATCATTTCAGCTGATTCTCCTTCAGGCTGACAAACCCTTGCTTTTAATTCTGAAGACCACTTAACATTCTTTTGTCCTCTATAATGCTAATTTAACTGCAGACCTCATATATGGTTAGTAGTTGAAAGTGGATTCCTGAGAATAATGTCTTTGCACAGTCATTGGAGAGGACTGCCCTGTAAAACATGCCTTTTGTGTGCCTAGATAAAATTCTATCTCGTTTTCCTTATGCCTTTAACATTAAAGGGGACAAGGGGCAGGCATAAGCCTTTCAAATGGACTCTGACATAAGTTGAATTCCTAAACAGTAGGAACAGTTTGAAATACAGTCTTACTCAAAATCTGTCTGGGGATAGGACCCACATTCCAGGTGATCAGCTTCGAATCAAGCTGCAACTCTATAGGTTGCATGATGTTTTACTGCCAGAATTTTCAGATAACATAAAAAAGAAAGTGTATTTTATAGAGAAGTCATGAGTTTAGTGGTTTAGCCACATATTGAACCTGCTAAGTTGGGTGTGTAATGAGACAGAGGTGTGTGCTGGTTCCAGCCTCTGAAGCCACTCTGGTCCTGATGGGCAGGACCATGTCTGGGGCTCTGCACTCTGTAGCTCCTTTATACATACTCCATCAGGACATGAACCCTAGGCATTATCCCCAACCTAGGATTACTTAGTTATGTAGAAGTTGTAAGCATTGATGTCATATCAAAGAGAGAAATCCAAAGTATAAAATATTTTAAGAATCTTGCTCATCATAAAAATTTCATTTCATCTTTGGAATGGCATGATATATACTTTGTAAGTAAAAATTCCTATTTCACTTGATCATTGTAATAATGTTTAATTTTTTGGCCAAATTCCCATGACATGTGGTTGCAAAGAATTGTGTTTCCTGGTCATGTGATATCCATTCCACAAGAATTTGTTTAGTTCAAACTAAATATCCATATGGATAACTGTGCTTCTGCTGGTAAAGGTGAAACCATAGCCTGTTGGAGTGTTCTGAAAGCAGACAGGCACAGGAGGGCATCCTGTCGACTTCTTGATAAGTGAGAACATCCAAATGCCCCTGGGATAGCTTGAACACAGTGAGAGAGATGAGCACTCAACTAAATACTTGATCTGCTTGATAAACAATGTTAAAGCTTGGTTTTTACTTATTTTCACTTAAAAACATTAATTAAAATGTCAAGTCTAATATTTTGTTTCTGAACCCAAAATATTCACATGCATGTGTGGACTGATGAATGACTTTAAACTCTGAGGACAGCTGGTGACTGACAACAAGACTTAAGGAAAGACAAAAAAAAAAATCCAAAAAAACAAAAACAGAAAGACTGAGGAGATGAGGCCATCATTCTCTCCGCACACCCCGAAACCAAGACTGGATTATTTCTGTTGCCCCTTCATACTGTCTCACTCATCTTCCAGCTTTTCTTATCCCAATGTATCTTTCTTTCCTTTTTGTGATTTATCCTATCCTTGCTTTGCCATAGGTCAACCGTAAAGAATCAGGTTCAACTGTGAACTGTAATTTGCCCTGAACTCTTGAGCAAATCTGGAATAGCCCAGCACCCCTGGTCTCCCAAGGCAGCATCTTCCCACTGGGCTGTCTTACCTGGAGCCCAAAAGGACTTGTAGAGGGATAAGCAAACAAATGACATTCTCAGGGGATTCTTCCAGGTTCTTTTATACACTCTTTTAAAAAGGTCTGTCGGAGGATACCTGGGGTCCAGGTGACTCTTCTCTCAGTTGTCCTTTCCTTCATGTACAAGATGGAAGGCTCATGTGTCACTCATTCTGCTTTTCAACATGAACACTATCTGAAGATATAAATGCACAGGGGCCAAACAGAGGGATGATTCTAAATGTCGGTGGCAGAACTGAGAAAGACTAATAACTGGGAAATAAATCATTTTGTAAATCAATTCTTTGCTGTTTTCAAAGTGAAGTGGGACCCAGACACATTGCCAGATGGCATTTCATTATAAATATTTCCAATGACTGCTAACTGTGATATTCCCCCCATTGTTGGGACAAGAAGGCAGTTCCATCTCCTTTGCAGTTTGGGGGCCCATGAGTGGAATATAGTGTGTCACTTTCAAGCTCTTCCCTGTCCAGGCCACAGGTGGAGAGGGTGGAGCCACAGGAGGGAAGCATCCAGGTCTGAGTGTCAGCACAGGAAAGTCTGCCACAGGAGCATTCCAGTGGAACTGGATTCAGGAGTGAGAAACAAAGCTCTGGCCCTCGCCCTGAGATTTCATGTTTGCTTGTTATTTAAACAAAGAATCAGCCTGTCCCAATTGGTAAATGACTCTGTGACTTTTGGTTTATAACTCAGCAATTTAAAGAATGGAGAGATATTCTATGACAAAATTTCTTTCATTCTCATTCATAACTTTACTTGAACAAAATTTCACAGTAGTTATATCTATAAAACATAAAATTTTAGATAAGGATTATTTTAGATAGGATTAGAACTAGGGTTAAATTTCACTATCCATCTATCTCATTGAGGGGCTCAGTTCCAGTTTTTAAAAAATATATAAAATATTCATCAAAACTTTTTGGTGGAGGATCAATGATAACTATAATAATAACTCCGTGTAAGTACTGCTGTTGTTTCTCCCAAAGTCATTCAGTCCCTGGGTAAAACTTAAATTTATGCACATATTTTTCGGAGGCTATAATGGGCTGATCAATAAGATACTTTCAGTCAGTAAATGTAGTAAGTTAGGATAAAATTCTGCAGGAAAAGAAGAATAGAAATACAAATTCAAGAAGAAAAAAAAGAAATAGTAAAATTTCTTACTATTAAGAGTTAGAGCTTGTTCATATATTTTTAAAGTGGGTGATGATGTGTATCAAATCTTTAGACCTGTTCTATCAAATATTTAGATTCCTTTGAATACATAAAAAAGAGTATACCTGGGTTGGGGTTGTGGTAGAGAGCTTGCTTAGCAATCTGTGAGGCACTGGGTTTGATCCTCAACACCACCTAAAAATAAATAAATAAAATAAAAGTCTATCAACAACTAAAAAAATTTTGAAGAAAAAGTACAGCAATAGTTTTATTTTATTTAAAATATATCAGAATATTAAAATATACTGAAAATTATATTATTTGCAGCCCCTCATTATATTTTTCATATAATGAAAAACTTTGATGTCAACCTAGAATGTGGAAAAATCATTCTACAGATCTTTTCAGATGATCTAGAAGCATAAACTGTTCTAAGCTACATGCAGATTCAGTGATAATTTTTAAATAAAAAGTGAGGTTTCATGACCCTCCAGGGCACAGATGGATGAGGGCACTAGCCTCCTTGAGCACCAGATGAAAATGTTCATGTGTGTTTGCCTTTCCCTGTTTCCACGACAGCCCTGGAAACAAGAACCAGCTCCATTTCAAGCCAAGTACACAGAAGAAGATCATGAGCCCAGTCCCAAGAATATGAATGTGAGGACTCAGTTAAGGTTTCTGTGACCCCAAACCTTGGTTTCTCCATGTGCTTCAGAGGCTGATTTTGCTCTTTGTGCATATGAGGAAAGCCAAAGGAGAAGACAAAACTTGGGGTGAGGGGTATGCACCAGCCAGCCCTGTTCCGTTGCAGATTCTGTGAGAGCTCTGGCACACTCTAGCTTTAGAGGGGCTGGCTTTGTGTCTAGAGGCAGAGGCCTTCTGTTTTGATGCCAGAAATACTCCAGTAGACATTCAGTCTAGGTGATAACAGTGTGCTGGCCACACATGTGTGGCTTTGAAGTTGATATCCCTGGGTACCTGGAGAGGCACATTTGGGTGATCAGGTTTGGTTTTGGGGAGTAATAGGAGATGAGCCTGGAGTCAGTGCTTGCTAATGGAGCATCACTACCATAAGTTACAGTTCATAATAATATAGTGGCTATTTCATCAGAGCAGCAATACACAGGACACAACATAGGATATAAAGTAAGACATGATCTGTCCCGCTGGATTTACACGACTGATGTGCATGATCAAACTCACTGTTTCCCAGATGTTACTGTTGGGCTGTTGGGCAGATTTTGCACAGTGAGTAAACTCCACCTAAGGAGTAAGGTAGGCACTCTGGAGAATTCATTACCAAGCAGAACTGACCAGTTGGATTCAGTAAATGGATCATAAGTATTCATTTACTTCTCCCAATTATGGTTATGATTATTTAAGGGCACAGAGTATCATTCGGCAGTGATTTGCCTAATCAGATTTTTTACAAACTCCTCCACAAAGCTGAGCTTTAATAATTCCTATGAACCACCTTCCCTCCCACCCTCTTGTTAATGTACCAATTTAAATTATTATGCTCAGATATTTAAGTGTGGGAGTCCTCTAATTGTGGTACTTTAAGGGCTGGAACTTGAAGTAGCCCTAATAATGTTTACCCTTGACTCTGGGATATAATTTCTCAAACTTAGCCAATAGCTGCATGCCTGAATTCAATTGACAGGGAGTTTGAGATAATTTCATTGGAGGCTTATGATATGTGAACATGGCATTTCAGAATTTACACCGTATCAAGAAGGACTCAACATTGTAACTTGCTCATGTGGTGACTTCCCAACTCTATAATCACTTTGGATGTGCCATATGTTAAAGTGCTGGATCTGTTTTTTCTACCACGATAAGAAAAGTTAAGAAACCTATAAAGGCCACAAATAAATGGAATAGAATATTAAATTTTCCTTGCAGTCATTCTACAAGCACTAACATACATCCATTACACATCTTATCTGGGAAAATCCTAAACAAAGAAATGGTTATTGAACTGAGATGAGACTACAGAACTACTTGTTAGTTGTAAATGTAGTTTTCATTAAAAAAATTGTATTTACTAGATAGTGAAATACAAATGATGATCTTGGTTATTTCTCTGATGTTTGGCTTTTAGTTATTTTCTGGGCTAAACAGTTCTACTTGGACCTTCCCAGTATTCCTTTTATGAAAATGTTGTTATTCTGAAGATGCTAATTAAGAAGCTCCTGTCTCTTTTCTCAACCTTAAGAATTTTTGAGATTTTCATAATCCAGACATGTCTGATTTGCTGGGAAAATTGTCTTTTTATATCTCATATTTCAGGGAGAAAAAAATGAGACTATGTGAGTTTCTGGTTTGGAGGGAACATGTAGAGTGAAACCAAGCACTGCCGTAATAGCATGGTGTTTGTGCTGAGGATATGCCGGGTATCTTGTGGTAACTTTAACTTCAGCTTATAAGCCTGGATGGGAGTCATGATTTGGACCACAGTATAATGAAAACATGTCATGGTAGTACCAATAGCAGCTGTTTATTGAATGTCTACTATATGTTCAATGTGCAAATATTATACTCAATTAAAAACATTAATCCCCATTTAATACCCATTTTAAAATCAATAAACTATGAGTTGAGCAATATTTATCCCCATTATATAAATGAGAAAACAAACCAAAGGAATAAATTACTTGCACAGGCTTACAGAGTTAGATGGCTTGATTTTGAACCCTAAATTAAGATACTTTCACTATTTTACTTATTGAGAGTATTTGTAGTGTAGTATTGGTTTGACTTTTATAATCATGTTGAAATTTATTAATCTGGCTGCGATAGTATATACTGCCTGACAATGGTCACCTTTGATCACAATTCATTTCTACCTTTACCACTTAGTCATAATGTTTTATTACTGATCACTGTAAATGATGCTCTTTTGGCTCTTATAGAAGGCAATTACAGCAGGTAATTAAAATTGTAGATCTTTACAATGTGGTTGAGAATACTAAATCAAGCCTTAGGAAAATTAGGTAAAGTATCTGTTATAGTGAAAGACCACTTAGCCACTTTGAAGTCCATTACCAAAGCCAGGGTCAGTACTGGACTCCTCACTTTTCCAAAAACATTTTTTCTCTGAGATGGAAAGAAGTGGAATTTATATCAGAAATAATGGAAGCCAGAAAATTATCCAAAGATGTAGATTGTGTGTTATAATTAGTGAGTTCTTAGCAATAGTCTCTGCCTGTGATTCTTCAGGTAATTATTCTGTTGGTGCCCTCTCACCTTTCGTGATCTTCAGGAATTGTCTTAGCACAAATCAGCTCCCACTCTTCCAGCCTTGTGAAGCTCCAAATTTGGCGAAGTAGGACATGGGAGGGGTAGAAAACCCATGGCTCCTGATTGTCAGGGCAACTTGTTCTTTTGCCTAGGAATATCTGGCAGGTGTAGCCTTTTAAGACTATTCCAAAGATTATTATTTTATGTAGTTTTATAGAATCATAAAAATGTGAGCTGGGCATTTTCTGGTTCACCTCAGTTATGAGCCTGAATGACCATCTGGGGAGTCTGCGGGCTGTAATGGCTTTGTGATTTTCCCAGAGAGCAAGATACACACACAAAACCAGAAGCACAAAGCTCAAGTGAAACCCTTGAAAGAATGAATGTCTTCCCAGCATGGACTTGAGGAACAGGAGCTGGACAAAAAGGAGTCAGAGGGCTGGCTCAAGTGGTAGCGCGCTCGCCTGGCATGCGTGCGGCCTGGGTTCGATCCTCAGCACTACATACAAAACTAAGAAGTTCTTTCTGACGATAACTAAAAAATAAATATTAAAAAAATTCTCTCTCTCTCTCTCTCTCTTTAAAAAAAAAAAAAAAAAGGAGTCAGAGAAGACAGCCCTCCAGCTATGTGCAGATGCTGGTGGTTGTTGACTGAAGTGCTGTTAGTGCAGGGGGCTCCCACCTGGGGTCACATGCCCCACCCTGTGCCACTCCCAGCTTTCCTTGAAAGATCGATGCAGTCTGTTTTTCCTGTAGGCTGTCACTGTGGTTTCACTGATTCAGAGAGGATGGACTTGCGTTTGGGGAAGTTTCCAGCACAGATGTGCTCCAGTATTCAAGCCTCTCCATTCCTATCTGTCCTCATCAGTCAGAATGATCTAGGTATAGAAACCACATGCATCAGTTAACCTTTTGTTATTAGTTGCTTTCAGAATGCATAAGTGGTCTCATAGTACTTAAGAGAACTCCTGATTGAAAAAATGGCCTCAGACAAAACATAGGCACAAACGGCATCATCATAAAGAAGTGAGGTGAATAGGCAATCTTCTGACCTTTTTTTCTTTATTCATTTTAGTTATAGTAGTTTTAAAAGTCATGACAGTGAGCATGTTTACTTTTATGATTGATAAAAATCTAGGAAGCAGTTCTGCTTGTTCAAACCCTCTCCAGGAATTAAGATATGCTGTATCGTGTCCACCTGTTAAGTTTGTGCTTAACGGGCTGATGTCCAGGCTTGGTGCTTGATCCTGAGGAAGCTAAATGAAGAAGACTTGTGGACTTTGACCATGGATCTTGCTCCCCTGTGGCTGGGAGAGGCAGCCTCATGGGAGAGGACAGTGTGTCCAAGGCCAGAGGCTACAGAGTTAGGCCAGGAACCCTGCGGGAGCACAGGCCAGGGGGCTGTAGATTCTTCTGAGGTTGGGAAAGCTTTGTTAGCAGAACTCCATAAAAAATCTTTTCTTTTAAGGAGAGAAGCACCACCAGTGAGATGATTAAGGAAAAGACATTTGGGGAGAATGGTGCTGTGTAGGGACTGTTGTCATCCTGTACTGTCACTTGTTCCCTTTGTTTCACACCAGTCTTCCCAGAAAGACTCCACCTTTCATGCAGCCTCATTCCAAGAGTCATTTTTGTCTCCCATCAGAACCTAAGTTTCACAAGAGCAGGGGTTTTGTCTCTCGTTTCCCCAGGCCACACAAGGCCTCAGTGAACACCTGCCCCTGAATGGAGAAAGCGTTGCAGTGAGCCCCTCTTCCCCTCCTTGCTTGATTCTCCATCCTGCTTCCTGGGATCCCTCCGCCCGGCGTTTGGTCTTGTTCTCCTCTAGTTCCTTTTTCTTCAGTGTCCATCACAACCTCTTGGTTCTCCTCAGCCCACAGAGGAGGAGTCTAGTTTGGGTTATTTGTTTTGTTCCATCTTTCTTTGTGTTTTTCTGCCTTGGAGATCTCCTTCTTGGGACTTTAAATATCACTTTTACTCAGATGTTATCTCCAGGCCCAAGTGCCAGTCTGGATATCAATCTTTGTTAAGTAAAAGTTGAATGACAGAATTTTAAATCTACTCTGACTCTGGGGGTCTTGGATGATTTTAAGGGAATCTGTTTCCACACCTCAATATACATATGCATTCTTTTCCCAAACTGATCTTCCACCTTCCAAAAGAAAAGCATTCTTCCTACCAAGCCGTAACCTTTCTTGGTGTATTGCTATGGACTGTAAAGCCCTACACTAGTCAGAGAAAGGATAACTTTATGTATCAGGGCAGTGTTGAGGAACTAGATGACTTTACTAACTGGGCAAGGAATCCTCTTGCAAGTCAGGCTTACAATTCTTAGCTTGCAACAAAATTGAGAGCGGACCTAATCAAGTTGTCAGCCAATAGATCATTTAAAATAATAATTGCTGATAAATTACTTTGTGATCATGGGCATAATAGTCCAAATAATGTGGAGGAATCGAGTGAAATTGTTATGACAAAATTCCTTCCATTCCCATCTATTTATAAAAAGAAAATTTCTTAGAGCATATATTTATAAAAATGAAAAATAGAAATAAACTTGATGCCAAATGCTTTTTCATTTTAGCTAGAAATAATATTCATCCATGAATACAGGAACTAATTAAAAAAGAGCAGTCCCATTCATCTCATTAGGAGATGCATTTCTAGTAGATTTTACTTTTCATCTTCAATAATTACTTGTTAAAACTTGCCATGCTGTATGTTAATATGATTATTAATAATAACTATAATAGATAACAAATCCAGAAAATTTTTAACACTTAGAATTTTAGGGTCAGAGGACACTTTTTAAGTTATCCTTTTTGTATGGAGAGGTGTGATTCAGTAACAAAAGACGTTCAAAGTTTAGTGTATATTATGGTAAAATTTTGTGTCTGGACTGAAGGAGAAAAAAGAATGATGTAAAATTTTCAATTGTTGAAAAGGAGATTTGCAAGTGGATGATGGTAGGTATCAAATCCTATTGGTTTTAGGTTCCTTTGAAGGCATATGAAAGAACAATCTAATGTTTTGTTTACCATACACTGGAAATGAAACTTAAACATTTAAATAGAAACTTTAAATAAGTGAGGGTGGTAGTTTTTTTCAAAATTCCTTTCTGGAGTACATGGGCAATATCTTGAAAGAGCATGTTCCTTGAACATGGTAGTAAGATGTCTGTGTTTAGTTTGAAATTAAAGTTGAATAGAGGAGGAAAGGGAGAAGAGAAGTTGTGGGGAAGGAATCCTGCTGAGGCCTGTCAGAATGGTGGGAACACTGAAAGGTCAAATGAAGGGCAGAGCAAGCCTTTGGAAAAGGTGCTGGGCCTATGTGTTTAAAAATCATCATCAAGAAAAAGTAACAACATTTCAATCTTTTAAATATGTAACACTTTCTTAACTCCAGATCCCATAAGAGTCATCTGGGTTTGGTCAGGACTTTTTTTGTCCATAGGTGTTTCTGATATATAGCAAGAGTGGCAAATTGTTTCACTAAATGAAGTGTGGTGCTTGGATCAATAATATGAGTGCCACTGTGGGAGCTCCTTAGAAATGCAGGAGCCTGAGCTCCTCCCAGGCCTACTGAAGCAAATAACAAGATGCTTAGGTGACTGGTACACACATGAAAATTTAAAAAAACAAGATTCCTAACAAGCTCCCAGGTGATGCCAGGTGACTGGTTCAGAGCAAAGTTTTGTTGTCACTCAGAGGTTCAGTGGCAGAGCTGATCAAAATATGGTCCCCAACCTAGAGCCATCAGCCTCACTTGGATGCTTGTTGGGCATGAAGATTCCCAGGACCCATCCTAGGCCTACTGACCAGAATCTGAGAGTGGACTCTAGAAGTCTTGTTTTAATCATGGTTCTGGGTAATTTGGATGCTCACTACAATTTGAGAAGGACTGCTCTAGGGCAAATCTCCACCAACCAACCTCATGTTGTTTGGGGCTTCCAGTTATTCTAGGGAGATCCAGTTTAATGAGAGAGCACCTGAAACTTTCACCACAAGCTTCCCTGTGTCCAAGCCCCCAGACATCTGTTCTGCAGGGATCCTGAATGCACGGCTCATTTTATGCAGGCACAAGCTGATAGTGCGTTGCTTATTCTCTTGTGCCACATGACTGTTCAGCCTTGGGTGCTGTCCCTACCTGTGTATTGAGTAATTCAGAAGGCTGCCAGTTTTAGAGATATAGGGGTGGGCAGATCTGATGGTATTCAAGGCGTCCTTATTGGATAAGCCCTGTCAGAATTGCTGTTCTGGGCCCTTGAGTTCTGGAGCAAGATCATTCTTTCTGCAGAAAAGAACTGTTCCTTATTTGAGAAGGACCAATATATCACTCTAACGAGTTTCTGGACTCTAATAAAACTGAGCACCAGGTAACTGGGAACCAGCCACCTATCAAAAACCAGGCAATATTAGCTTTTCCAAATCCAAGGCTGATCAGGTGCAAGAGCAACCCATTGAATGGTGGAAATGGTACATGTGGAGCCAGGCCCAGACAAATAAAGAAGAAAGAAGTAAATTTCATATAGGTTATCCCAGACTCCATGTCCCTAGCTCTTAGTCATGGACACTTGTCCTCCACCTCAAGGCTGTAGCCTCAATGGAAAAGGTCCCTTGTGACCAACTGAGAAGTAGGACCCTGAAACTGATTCACAGGTGCATCCTAGTGATATGCTGTTGCCAGATGAAACTATAGTTGCACAATACTGCTTCTCCCTAGAGGGCTTGGCTAGCATTGGTAAAGGGAAGTCCCCAGCAGTGCCCTCACCGTCCTCCCACTGGCTGTTAGGTGTGTGCTTCCTGTCCCTAAACCTTAGGCTCTATTCTGCTAAAAGTCCTGTGTCCTGGAAGATGACATTCAGGCATTGTTATACAAAAAGGCCATATTATAAAGAGCATACACAAGGACTCCATGGACCAACTACTGGACTACCTTAGGCAATTGTTGCTGACACTGTGAGGAACCCAGGTTCTGCTACACCCTGGAAAGGGGAGGGACTGGTTAGACCAGTCACAGGTGACTGGCAGGTATGTCCCAGGTGCCCCCACCCTAAGGTAATGGTCAATGGGCAGTTGTAGCAACCAAGGATGACTCAAGTCAACACTTCAAGAAAGGTCTGGTCATCCCATCAGACCAGCAACCTGGGCCAGCTGACATACTATTATTCAAGAGTGAGGGAATGGCACTCCTTCTCCTTTATTTTTGCTTCACTGAAATTGTGCTCACTGATAAATGTGAACCAAGGCTGGGACAGAGCAGTCTGAATCTACATAATAAAGAGAAGACTGTGTCACCATGGTTACTGCAGAAATTTGCCACAACATGTGTAGGGCCCAGAACAATGCAAACCTGCCCCTTTGGGGAGGGATTCTCAGAAGACCTATCAACCCAAAAGAAGCAGGTAGCCCAGCTCACATTCCCATTTGGTGGAAATGCATCCAGCAACTCCTTAAACCTGCTTGGCAGCTGGATTTCTGAAAACATGCCTGTGGTCTACTTAATAGTAGAGGACTATCCATAGCTCCATGCAGGCCTGCCTTCTCCAGGGTCTCAATTTCCTGTCACTGGGGTTTGGCTGAGCACACAGGGATAGACCCTAACCTTAAGTCTTTGCATGGAGCCCAATGTTACTCCAAAAGGGGGAACCAGAACCCCTTTCCTCAACTTTTTGTTAACTTTTATTTACTCCAGAATTCTGCATAGTACCAGTTCAAGATGCTTTGTCTTCCAGCCCAAGTTGAATTTCTTGGCTTCAGATTGTCTATTTTATAACCATAGATGGAATATGATTTATTAGCTTTGTCTATAGCTTTTTTTTTTTAAAAAAAGAAGCTTTTATTGTGGAGAAGAAATTGTTAAACTCCTATCACCTGCAAAATAGGACTTGGCTCTTTCTTCTCTGAATTAAGTAAAATCAACCTGTTTTCAATTGGTGATATTCTTTTATTACTTTTAATTCACTTTTTAGCACATCTGATTTTTTTATTCATTATGCTTTTGATGAAAATTAATTAGTTTCTTTTAGAGCTGAAACAATATTATCATGGGCATTCAGGCATTGTTATACAAAAAGGCCATATTATAATGCCGGCCTTGGGACTCAGAGCCTGTGTCTTTCTGAGAGAACTCACCTTTCGATGAAGCCCCAGAACACTGATGCTCTTTAGTTGTTTGGATCCAGGCCTCAGTTTTTCCTTCTGATTTTCCCATAAAATTCCTCAGATGAGAAATTCAAATCATTTGAACTCTAAACTTTTATTTCATAAGTGGAACAAAATTAAGAAACATTTGTAGAATAGATATATATAAGACTATACACAAAAGTTAATATAAGTATTATACTGATTAAACATTTCCTTAGCCCAAGATAGGATACCGTTACCCAGTAACCATCTAGGGAGAAGGAGAGCTGCACACTGAGGAAAGAGGAGAAGAAGAGGAGTGGCCCTACCAGCGCCTCCCCAAGTCTTACTGCTAAGATTGAGAGGAAACTGAGGCACTGTGCTGGCTCTCAGGACCATCCAGCTTGGGACTCCCACCTGTACTGCTCTTTCTGAGATGTGCAGCTTCCTGCAATTTGATCTCTGATATAACTGGGAACTGTGAATAAAATTTCACTAAATAAAACCCCACTTTCCTAACTACAATTTCAATAAGGAAAAGTTGAGAAAGAGAAATCTCTTTTTAAAAGTACCACTCAATGCAAACAGCAGCTCTCCAGCCTCAGTTGCAGAGCATAAGCTTGCTGTTTTCCTAAGGCCTTGGAGACAGAGGCCAACCCATTTACCTACCATGCTGCTGGTTTAACAGGAGCCTGAATTTTTATAAGATGTGCAATTCTGCATTCAAAATCCATTATAAGTAGAACCTCCTGAATTAATCAAATTATCACTCACCGAATAATTTTTTCCAGGAAAAGAGCTTACAATATGGTTCTTTATTAGATATAATGACACTTCAGCAAAACATCTGCCGTCCATCAACAGACAGAAAAGGAAGTTTTTGAAAATCGGGACTTCACCGCCTGTCCAGAGGGGCAAAGTGGGTCAGCTTCACAGAGGTGACACTCAGACAAAGGGGCCCAGCAGTGGCCAGGAAGTGACACTGGGGTGCCCAGCTGAAGACAGCAGAGAGGGATGGACACTGAGTTGGGGGCAAAGCTGCTTCAGGATGAAGGGTGAGGTGAGAGTGAAAACCATCTGAGGATATAAGTTATCCAGACCCATCAAAGGACGGAGAGGAGAGGTGATTGTCTGTCTGAGCAGGTGCATACCTGTTGGGCATGCTAGTGATACTTTTGCATATGCTAGGCATGCTGAGAAACTGGAAGTCAGGCAGGAAGCTAGAGAGGGAAAAAAAAAAAAAAACAACTCTTGACTCTGAGGCCCTTGTGCACCAGGTCTCCCTTCAGACAGATGCTGTTTGACTGACTCACTGACTGACTTTCTTTCTTCCTTCCTTCTTTTCTCTTTTTAAAACAAATTTAGCCCAGACAATTAAAAAGAAACTCCACTTGCAGTGAATATTTATTTAACACTGAACAAGTTTTTTGCTGTATGAGAAGGAAATAATAAAAATAAAATCACATTTGAGTGAATAGAGAAAATTACTGGTACATTTAGAATGGTTGAATTGTCAGTATAAACAGATTGAAATTGTGCTTTCTGGAATAAGCTCAGTAGAAATGATATTTTATTTCAGCTGCTCCCCTATAGAAGGCTTTGCAGAAATCCAATTTAATAATTGTAGACCTTATTCCCAGTTACTTAAAGGAAAAAGGTGGGTTTGTATTTCTTGATAACATATATGTATTTCTGCTTGAAGTAAATGAGGGTAACTTGCACATTGCAGGAGGAAAGCGACTCCAGGAATGTTATTAAACTATAGGTTTAGTTTGCTGATAAATGACTCTCTTTCTCTCTTAATTTCATGAACTGAATAATAAAAAGTATAACTGGGAACGTATACTCAATACAGGCATGCACACACACACCCAGGCAAAGGGAGATGCACCACCCTGCCCCTTTGGGTATGCAGTTAATATACTGTTTAAAGGAATCACAGTAAAGATTTCCTATAAATTATGTTTATTGCATGAAAATAAGTAGAGTGTAAGGTGTGAATTCTAAATGTGCTAAGGGAATTCTGCCCTCTGATTTTAAAAAGAGAGGAACATTTGTCTAAGAAATTTGATTATCTACTGATGGGTCATTTCTGAAAATAATCTGGAGCATTCATCTTGGCACGATCTTCCTGGAGCCTGCTGCACACCCTTCTCACAGTCTGGGAATTCCTGCTGAAAAGGAGTCATCTGCCCCTCATCCCTAGTGAACTCCCTCACCTGTGGGCAGGTTGGCTCATTCTTATTCACTCCTCTTGTTCCAGAGGAACAGCTCTGTCCCTCTGCACTACCCCACCTCAGGCTAGGCTCTCTCCTCCCTCTCTGTCTTACCTTACCAGGAACTCCAGAGGATGTAGAGCACTTTTTCTAGATGATTGTGCCTTAGGCCCTGGCTCCCACCAGGTGACCCCTTTCTTACCCATCTTCTCCCTCTCTCACCTCCTTCATGGTCCCTTTAGGCTGCTGGAACTGGCTGTTGATTGTCTGGCCCCAGCAGAATTGCCATCACAGGTGAAAGGTCACTTACTCATCTCTAAACCTGGGGTCTGCCTTGATCCTGTTCTTTTTGGTCCTTGGCCCAGCACTGACTGTCCTTTTAGCCTCCCCCACATCCTAGGTTTTCCAGCTCACTGACAGCTCTGACTGGCTTTTCCTCTGTTCTATCTCTGTCACCTTCCAAGCAATACGGTTTTCATCCAAAGCTGCATTTGCCTCCTGTTCTTTTCTGTTCACACCTGTGAATTACACCTGAATCCCCCTCCTGCCTTTGTGGTTTTGAGCCCTGCTCCTGGAATTCACACACATCGCTTCAGTGTAGATGTCCCATGTTCTCATCCTCAAACAAACATCTAAGTGAGATAATTCATTATTTCATATATATATATGCTGTAGATGAACACAACACCTTTGTTTTATTTACTTTTTTCTATGTGGTGCTGAGGATCAAACCCGGTGCCTCACATGTACTAAGCAAGTGCTCTACCACTGAGCTACAACCCCATCCTCTCATTATTTCTTGACCAGACCATTTCCTCTCTATCAGTAAGGTCATGATTCTTCACTTATTCCATTAGTTCCTAAATTCTATTAATTTTATTTCTGAAATAATATAGATTTTATTTAGCAGGCCACTGTACTGAGGCAGTGGTTTTATAGAGGAAACTACTTGCCAAGGCCACAGGACTAATAAGTGGCATAAGCTGCCCAGCCTGCCAGTCCCTTCCTGTCTCTCCTGTCAGACTGATTCCTTATTCCTGCTGTCAGGTTCTCATCCTATCTCACTGCACTAGCACTCTTCAGATGTCTTCACTACTGTTACTCCTGAAATAATTTCTGAAAGCCACATACCCCCTTGCACATTTTAAAATAACATATTAGTTTTTATACATATATAGTTGTGTGGAATAATTTACCTTTAAAAATAAAACTATGTTATCATCCTTCTGAATGGATGTGCTGGAATATCTAAATAACATAGTGACTTGATCCCATCAATATTTCAAAAGCATGTGGAAACCACTTTGTCAGTTGGAGGTGGTTTTACGTACTCCTGCTTTCCCCAACCCCAGAATTTTATTATGCATGTGCATATACCCACACTCAAATGCACACAAAAAAAACCATTGCATTTTAAATTTGTAATTTCCAGTGATTGTAAGCTCTATGTTAAAAAATTAATTTTGTATTGAGTTATTATGAAGATGATTTATAGAATACAATTTATCAAAATACGTAAGTATACTACAAATTCCATAAATAATTATTGAACATTGGAAATGTATCACTAATGAAACAGATTTAGGAGCATTTCTGTTGTGGTGCCCTGAGAAAAAGAATTCAAACTGTTCCTTTGTTTTTGTGCCCAGGAGGATTTTATTCAGAAAGGCTTTATCCAGAGCTCTGTAAGCAGTCTCAGCACTCTCCTACAGTCATGTCTTTCTCCATGGGTCTCAGTCAGGGTGGCAAGTCCTCAGAAGCCAGGGTGCTGAGGGGATGCCTGTCCTTAGAGCAGGGTCAAGCTGCGAACAGAAAGACGGAAGAGCAGGAGCTGAGGATACCTCTGAGGCAGACACTCTCAGGACAGTGGACATATGAAATTAAGTATCTGCAAATGGATTTCTTTAAACCTGCCGTGTTTGCAAAGGCTCTTAGACACATATGGCTCTAGGGGAACATGTGTCCTGTTCTGAAGATCACATCTCCTCAGGCCACTTGCAGCCATGACAGTGGAGTTCTTTATGAAACACTCCACTTCCTTCTCAGGACTTCAGGTAGGCCCAGAGCACAAGATCTTCTGTCTCTGGCCTTGCTGATGAATACTCTTCACTCCTGTCCCAGTCTGTGTTTAGGGTTTCAGATTTCAACCCCAACTTTCTTTCCACTCTTCCCCACACCCCTGCCTCCTGGACTACTCCTCCAGCAAACCCCCTGGCCTGGAGTGCCCTCCTCCCCTCATCCTGCCAGCTTTCTCCAGAAGGCCCATGGGTCACTTCTTCTCCACAGCCACATGCACTCCTCTGGCTGACTCTGGGCTCTGTCCTGATTCCAACCCTGTAGAGCTGGGTGCCTGCCTTGCCTGGAGAGCTTCAGGCTCCTTTCCTGGCAACACCCTCTCATTGACCATGTATCCTCGGGCCACACACAATGCCCAGCACCCAGTTTGGAGTGGACATTTTACAATTCAGTTGCCAAGAATTCAACTTCTTGGATGTTTATGTGAAAACTGATTTATTCATCTTTAGATAATTTGTAAGGAAAATTTGTTTAAACAGATGAAAGGTTAATTTTTGACTTTAGGGAATATCACAAGAAAATATTACAAATTTGTAAGATCTTTTGAACCTTCCACTGACTAGAGAATTTCAATTTAGAGCAGGATGCAGAATTCATTTTGATGCATGATTCTGAGAGGGCTGCACATTTTGATAATAGATTGAAATGTTGCTGGTAGCCAGTCATTGCCTATACTGGAACAGTCCTTTGGGTAGTAGTAGGATTGTTTGTTTATTTTCTTGTTTTGTACCTTTCCGTATGATTTTTAAAATATCATAAATACATCTTTTTTAAAAACGCTGTTCCAAAGCTCATAAAGGGAGTTTGTGACAGAAAAGCTGGATAGACCTTTAATTATGAAGGCAGCACTTGGCACCATGGTAAAATATTAGCTTTGCTAGAAAGAGAATTCAGAAATTTGGAATAATGATATGTATTTTCACAAGTGGGAATGACAAATAATTGACAAGCTGAGAAGGGTCCAGAAGTTTAGTAGTATTTCCTGGATGTTATCTAACAAGTCAAACCATGGAAGGTGTTTCCTTCTATATTTATAAGTTATCTTCTTCCACACTGTTCTCCTGCAGGAAAAGGCAAACGCCAGTGCTGGGACCCAGCACTCCTTTTGGGTTCAGCCTCCCCGTCTCTAGCCTTCACCTTTCAAAAGCTAAAAAGACTTCCTCTCCCCCAAGAGCCCCATCTGCTGAGTCCAGGTAGCAACACCACTGACCTTAGGGACATTCTCAGTACTAAATACATGCATGTAAAGCATTTGTACCAGAGTGTGGCAGGTAGTAAAGTGTTATTCATCCTAATTATTATTGTCTTGAATGAAAATTAGACACCTATAAAAAATGTCTAAGAATTATCTGATTTTTTGACCAAACCTGATGGATCAACTAAAAAAATCATCATGTGCCCATGATTACTGATTCAAAACTGCACAATATATATTGGCATTTCTGCTTGTTAGAATGAAATTTATCTTTTTATTAAAATTCACTTAAAGCTTGTTAAAAGCAGACAAAGATGCTATCTACCCTGAATAATAAGCTTTTAGAAACAATGTCTTTCTTGAAGACATGATAGTCTTTTTTGTAAATTGAATTATTTAGCAAGATTAACATTTTAATGAAGGAATCTTCCTATTTTCATATTTCTTAAGAAACTGATATTTAATTTCTGCTTCATGTTAATAATGTTTTAAGTACTTAACATATTTAAAATCTCAGTTACAGTTAATTTATACTTAATATTCCATAAAGGTGGAAGCATGCTGTGTGGGCTTTGTATTTTGTGTTATGTTCTTGCTTTGTCATAGATTTTTCCTTTAACAGAGCTATATTTTGAAAATACTAATCCCAAAGGAAAAATAATTGAGATCAGTAATAACTTTGATGTGAAAACTTGCCAATCACACAAGTGTTGTGCCGCTGTGTATTTTTAAACAGAGCCTTGCTCACCAGCAAGTATTGCTGGCATTGGGCAGCTTGGTATGTGTGATTTATGGGAAGGCTTTGCAGTGATTTTACACAGCCCACCAGTAAACCTGCCTCGTAGGTGGAAATGAGGTTGAACCCAGGAAAAAATGGCCTCTGGAAGAGAACTAGACATTGAAGCTAAATGGCTAAATAGCTTCAGACACCCCCGGAGGAAGAAAAATAAGATTTAAAATGTTGTTATTAAAGAATATGATCTATAAATAAAGTAGTATATTCTCATACCCATGACAGATTTTGACAAATAAGGAAAAATGTGTTTCCTGATAGGAAAAATGTGTTTGAAGTGTGTTTTATACTGTTTAATGCTGCTGGTGCATGGAGAGATTGCTGGCAGAGCGGACGTTGAGTTAATCAGAGTGAACAAAAAGACAAGAGGGGACTTCTTTGGATTGGAACACTCCTTTCCATAGGACATCTTTATTGATGACCACGTCAGAGGACAGACCTCACTGCTGGTCCTCAGCCCGCGGGTGGGTGATAAGTTAAGTGTGAGAGTGCCAATTGTTCATTTTTATTTGGAATTATTTAAATCATTTTGAAATTCTGATTTTTTGGGGGGGAGTTATTTTATTTTATTTTTTTTGCAGTGGTAGGGATAGAACCTTGGACCTTGTGCTTGGTAGGCAGGTACAAGTGCTTTACCACTGAGCTCCATCTTCAGTCCTTAGGTTTTATCTTTATAGGTGATAGAGTGGTTTTATATTAGGATCTTTTTTTTATTGTTGGTTGTTCAAAACATTACATAGTTCTTGATATATCATATTTCACACTTTGATTCAAGTGGATTATGAACTCCCATTTTTACCCCGTATACAGATTGCAGAATCACATCAGTTACACTTCCATTGATTTACATATTGCCATACTAGTGTCTGTTGTATTCTGCTGCCTTTCCTATCCTCTACTATCCTCCTTCCCCTCCCCTCCCCTCTTCTCTCTCTATCCCCTCTACTGTAATTCATTTCTCCCCCTTGTATTATTTTTCCCTTTCCCCTCACTTCCTCTTGTATGTAATTTTGTATAACCCTGAGGGTCTCCTCCCATTTCCATGCAATTTCCCTTCTCTCTCCCTTTCCCTCCCACCTCTCATCCCTGTTTAATGTTAATCTTCTTCTCATGCTCTTCATCCCTACTCTGTTCTTAGTTACTCCTTATATCAAAGAAGACATTTGGCATTTGTTTTTTAGGGATTGGCTAGCTTCACTTAGCATAATCTGCTCTAATGCCATCCATTTCCCTCCAAATTCTATGATTTTGTCATTTTTTAATGCAGAGTAATACTCCATTGTGTATAAATGCCACAATTTTTTATCCATTCGTCTATTGAAGGGCATCTAGGTTGCTTCCACAGTCTTGCTATTTTGAATTGTGCTGCTATGAACATCGATGTAGCAGTGTCCCTGTAGCATGCTCATTTTAGGTCTTTAGGGAATAGACCGAGAAGGGGAATAGCTGGGTCAAATGGTGGTTCCATTCCCAGCTTTCCAAGAAATCTCCATACTGCTTTCCAAATTGGCTGCACCAATTTGCAGTCCCACCAACAATGTGCAAGTGTACCCTTTTCCCCACATCCTCGCCAACACTTGTTGTTGTTTGACTTCATAATGGCTTCCAATCTTACTGGAGTGAGATGGTATCTTAGGGTGGTTTTGATTTGCATTTCTCTGACTCCTAGAGATGGTGAGCATTTTTTCATGTACTTGTTGATTGATTGTATGTCCTCCTCTGAGAAGTGTCTGTTCAGGTCCTTGGCCCATTTGTTGATTGGGTAATTTGTTATCTTATTGTCTAATTTTTTGAGTTCTTTGTATACTCTGGATATTAGGGCTCTATCTGAAGTATGAGGAGTAAAGATTTGTTCCCAGGATGTAGGCTCCCTATTTACCTCTCTTATTGTTTCTTTTGCTGAGAAAAAAACTTTTTAGTTTGAGTAAGTCCCATTTGTTGATTCTAGTTGTTAACTCTTGTGCTATGGGTGGCCTATTGAGGAATTTGGAGCCCGACCCCACAGTATGTAGATCATAGCCAACTTTTTCCTTCCATCAGACGCCGTGTCTCTGATTTGATATCAAGCTCCTTGATCCATTTTGAGTTAACTTTTGTGCATGGGGAGAGAAAGGGATTCAGTTTCATTTTGTTGCATATGGATTTCCAGTTTTCCCAGCACCATTTGTTGAAGATGCTATCCTTCCTCCATTGCATGCTTTTAGCCCTTTATCAAATATAAGATAGTTGTAGTTTTGTGGATTGGTTTCTGTGTCCTCTATTCTGTACCATTGGTCCACCCGCCTGTTTTGGTACCAGTACCATGCTGTTTTTGTTACTATTGCTCTGTAGTATAGTTTGAAGTCTGGTATCGCTATACCGCCTGATTCACACTTCCTGCTTAGCATTGTTTTTGCTATTCTGGGTCTTTTATTTTTCCATATGAATTTATGATTGCTTTCTCTATTTCTACAAAAAAATGCCGTTGGGATTTTGATTGGCATTGCATTGAACTTATAGAGAACTTTTGGTAATATCGCCATTTTGATGATGTTAGTTCTGCCTATCCATGAACAGGGTATATTTTTCCATCTTCTAAGATCTTCTTCTATTTCTCTCTTTAGGGTTCTGTAGTTTTCATTGTATAAGTCTTTCACCTCTTTTTTTAGGTTGATTCCCAAGTATTTTATTTTTTTTTTTTTGAGGATATTGTGAATGGAGTGGTTGTCCTCATTTCCATTTCAGAGGATTTGTTGCTGATATACAGGAATGCCTTTGATTTGTGCATGTTGATTTTATATCCTGCCACTTTGCTGAATTCATTTATTAGCTCTAATAGTTTCTTTGTAGACCCTTTTGGGTCTGCTAGGTATAGAATCATGTCATCTGCAAATAGTGATAATTTAAGTTCTTCTTTTCCTATTTTTATGCCTTTAATTTCTTTCGTCTGTCTAATTGCTCTGGCCAGTGTTTCGAGAACTATGTTGAACAGAAGTGAAATTCTGATTTTTAAAAATAGTTCTTGCTAATATCCTGTAAAAGCATAAAAAACTGGCCATCTTATTAAAAAATAAACTCCTGTCATTTGCAGCAAAATGGGTGGAACTGGAAAACACCATGTTGTGTGCAATAAGCCAGGCACAGAATCACAAGTACTGCATGCTGTCTCTCATCGGTGGAAGCTTAAAGAGTTGATTTCAAAGTAGTAGAGAGTAGAATAGAAATTACTAGATGCTGGGAAGGAGTGGGGAAGAGAGGGAAGTTGGAGGCAGGTACCAAAACAGATAGTAGGAGTGCGTTCTAGTGTACTAGACCACAGTTCACAATAACCTATTATATAATTTTTGAAGACTTAGAAGAAAGGAACTCAAAAGCTTCAAACATAGGGAAATGATAAGCAGATGAAGATTCTAAATGACCTGATTCGATCAGTACACATTGTATACTAGCATTCAGACTTACTATTTTACCTCATAAATACATACCATTATTATGTGTAAAAAGAAAAAATAAAAAGAGAAAAAGAAACTGACCTTCCCAGAATAATGGACAGTACAAAGTCTTTGAAGGATCCTCATGTGTTTGGAAGACACATTGCATTGTGGGAGACAGAGTTCCCATCAGCCATTGCCACTGGAGATATGTCAGTTTCAGGAATCTTGCAAAAGTGAGAGAGGTGCAATTTGTGTTAAAAAAAAAATCTTTCTTGAAATTTACTTTTAAAACATGATGTTTCAGGAAATAAAAAAGGGATTTTTTTAGTATTTTTAATAGTTTTTATTTTTATTCTAATTTGTTGTATATGACAGCTGAATACATTACAATTCATACTACACATATAGAGCATAATTTTTCATATCTCTGGTTGTACACAAAGTAGAGTCACACCATTCGTATCTTCATACATGTACTTAGGGTAATGATATCCATCTCATTTAATGTCTTTCCTACCCCCATGCCTCCTCCCTTCCCCAACCACCCCTTTTCCCTATTTATAGTTCATCTATTCCTCCTATGCTCCCCCTCCCAATCACACTATGAACCAGCCTCTTTATTATCAGAGAAAACATTTCAAATTTGTTTTTTTTAGGGGGTGGGGGGCTAACTTCACTTAGCATTACATTCTGCTGACTTAAGCACCTTCATCATTTAGTCTTCCCCACCCAGAGCCTTTTTGAGAAAATTGCCGCATGAAGACAGAAGGTTAACTGAGGTCAGCTAACTGGTTGCCTTCCTGCCCAACAGTGTGGATAAGGTAGCATTTGCCACTGGACAGTGTCCAAGGTGTTGACTTTTTGGATAAAGTAATGGAAAAGTCTGTCCTTCAGACTAGTCTTAGAAACGGCTTGTGGTCCTGAGTATAGATCTACAGTTTGCTCATTTATTCAGCAAAGGCATCTATTAGGTACCAGCTATTAGAGATACAGCATTATAGATGGTTGTTCTCAAGGACATCACAAGCAAGTCTGTTTATGTCTTCAGATTGTGTGTATGCATTTGTTTAATGAAGTGACTTTTAATCTTGTAATAAGCCCTTTTAGAAAGCTCTTGTAATTAATTGTTATGTATGCATGAATATGTATGCATTACTTTTACTTAAAAATAAAACTTGACAAATTTCTTAATTTGAGAATAAAAATAATCCAAGAGAAAGGATTGTGCCTTCTGGTAATAACATGTGAAAGATGTTGGTATGTGGTGTGGTAGGACGTCAGATGTCTCACTTGTGAAATATGAATAATAAGCAAAACAGTCCATACAGTATGGATCTGCATTTGTTCAGATTAAATCAGGTAATAGAAATAGAACTTCTGGAACACAGCAGGCACTAAACAAATGTTAACTGTTTTCTCTTCTCATAGACTGACCCACATACTCACTACTCTCTACCAGTGTCAGCTATTAGCTGCTGAAGGTGATCTGATTAGTATAGGAGAGTAGTGACCATGTTCTGTATTGCCAACAAGATCTTCCAGTGAGAATGGAATGCAATTTAAGAAATATGTTGTTCATGAAATTTTAAAGTCACACAACTCACTTGAGTGCCTGCGTGTATTAGAAAACAGACGTGATAATTGAGTTTTATTTTCTATAATATCTTCTGAAAGAGAAGCTTGAGGAGTATTAGGTCAAATATCAGACCAAGTACCTACCAAGCCTTTCCCTGTCACCCCAATATAGAAGTGATAGAAAAAGACAACAATGGAAAAGACAGGTAGGTACGTGTATGGATGCACAGAAAAGAGGAAGAAGGATGTAGTAGGAGGAATCCCTGAGGAGAAAGTGCAGACCAAAGGAAAAGTGGAAACAGCTGGAGAACAAGCTTAGGAATTCTAGAATATGTTCCATCTAGACTAGGAGCTGTGATGTATGTAAATTTTTAAAAAGCTGATAGACATAGAAGACAGACCGGCAGTGCCAGTTTTCATCTATTGGCAGGTTTTCATAACAAGAATGTGGAGGAGAGGGTATGCAAAGAAATCTCAGGCAATTCTCCATAACCGAAGAAAGACAAATCAAAGGGGTCATTGGGTGTCAATGAGACAGAAACAAACTTAATTAAAAACAATATTTGAAAAGATCCTGGGGTCAGGGGTCTTCAGTCAAGGTTTCCAGGGAAAACTTAGAATATAGAACTCTATACTCTCTTTCAGGGATCAAAATGAAACAAAGACAGTAAAGACTTTTTCAGTCATTCAAGGTCTCAGGAACTTGCCAACTACAGACTGTGAAAGAATTAATAAATGACAGACCCCAGCAGTGTGAAAGCTACATGCAAATGAAGTGATAATGAAAAAATAATTCCCCAAACCTCACTTTTAAATCTAAAAGATGTTTATTGTCCATAGTATCAGTACAGAACTTAAGTGACAAGAGCTACTAACAATTGGATATAATATGGATAAGGGGAAGAGAGAGCCAGGGTGGGGGAGGAGTGAAGCAAGAGCATACCAGTTAGTAAGTCTAGATATAAAGGAAAGTGTAAGTCAACATTAGAAATTAAGGGCAACCAAAACTTTTTTTTTTAATTATGGTAAAATAAATCCAAAATACATCAGACCAGTCCAAGCAGATCAGGGGTCCTAGTCAATGTGACCACCTTAAACCTACCTCTGAAAGACAGAGCTTTTCAGTTAGAGTTGAAAACATAGTGACATTATTTGCTATTTGCAGAATTTACACAATTTTTAGATAACAGGTTGAAGAGAAAGCATGTGAAGACACGTCAGACAAATGTTAACCATGTAATTATGCATAGCAATATTAATATCTTAAAATTGGAATTCAGAGAAAACAGCTTTAAAATGGACAAAAAGGAATATTTTGTGTTGAAAAGGGAAGAACCTACTAAGAAATATTTATAATTAATATATCATAGCCAAGTAGATTGAATTCCAAGAAATGCAGGGATGGTTCAGAATTACACTATGGGAAAAAAATCAACTGCTCTCCATTGAAAAGATTACTCTTAGCAGACTGAGCATAGAATAAAAAAATATTAACTGAGTAGAGGACACCTAACAAAATCCTCCTGGAAACAACTTAATGGCAAACTATTAGGAGCATTTAGTTTAAAGTCTGGGTATGGGCAGAGATGTCTGTTTTTGACATTATACTAACAAAAAACAGGAGGAGACAGAAAGAAACAATGGAAGAAAAGGAAGAGGCATAAATGATCAGTTGACCATTAGGATTTTTCAGAGTTCTGAAAAATAACTGGGCGTATATTGACATGCAAACCATTTTCCTTCTCATCAGGAATAATTACTTAGGAAAAATATATCAACACAATAAAATTCAGAATATCACATTCACTATAGCAAGCTAAACTTTAAAAATTTTTAAAGGCCCAACAAGGAACATACAGAGATCTGAAAAACTTTATTAAAGATTTTTAAAAGGAACCAATAGAGTGAGGTACCACACATGGAATAGAAAAACTCAATTATATAACAATGTCAGTTTTTCCCAAACAATTCTGTAAGTTCAGTACAATCAGAAAACTTGTCAAGTAATTCTAAAATTAGAAAGAAATGTGTTAGTAAACCATAGTCGATCATATTATGGGATACAAAGGATCAGTTCAGAGTAATGAGGTGGATTTGAGCATTTTAGCATAGCTAAACGTCAAGCATTCATTTTTGTATTTGAGGAAAGTTGTCTAACAGTATGTGAAACATGATATCTGGAAGAAAACTATGGGAGAATGTCCCCATTTGGTGTCGAAAATACTGTAAAGTAATAGATCTGTGATATTGGAGCAAGATTGAATAGATGTATTACTTATCTAGATTAATAGTGACTCTCAAATTTCGTTGTTTAAAACAGCCTTGTTTTTTCTTGTGCTTAGGATGTTGCCAGCCATGATTGGGAATAGGAGCTTATTTGGGGGGCTCATCTGGGGCCCACCTGTTCCAAGCCTGATAGCTGGGCTGGAGTTCTTCCATAGCGGCTTTCTCCCGGTGTCATCTCCCTCTCTAGGGCCCTTGCTCAGGTCTAGAACCACACATTGCATCATGGCTGTAGGGGAGTGGCATTGCCTAAGTGGTAAAATCCAGTTAAGTGGTTTGGACCTCAGTAACAGAAAATCTCAACTCAAACTGGCTTCTCAAGTAAGATAAGTTATCGTCACATAAGTGCAAGGGGAGTGCAGACACCCAGGTGGCATATGAGAGTATCAAAGACCAGGATTCTTTTTTTCTGCTCTCCTGACCTCAGCATTGACTTAATTTCAAGTCAGAATGACTGCTGGTGATGGATTGGGCTTCTTGCTTTCTTGTTCATTATCAGGAGACAAAGTCTCACATGAAAATTCTCCTTTATCTTTAGGGTCAAATATAATTACAGTCACCAGGGGACAGCTATGTGCTCATTGGCTAGAGCTGGTTTCTAGGGCTTGCCTCAATGTTGAGGAGTGACCACAATGTCCACAGTACCTCCCTCCCATATGTATCAAAGTAAATTCCAACAAGATTAAACGTGAATTCAAAATGTAAAAACCATGAAGCATAGAGAATAATGGTGATGAGAAGACCTTTAAAAGAAACCTTATTTATTTGTTTAACTTTGCAGTGCTGTGGATAGAACCCAGGGCCTAGTGCAAATGTACTACCACATCCCCAGCCCTAGGAAACCAAATTTAAATCAATGAAAGAACCAACAGAAATATTTCATTACATCAACATTAAAAAAAAACTCTGCCCTATAAACAAAATTGAGACAAGAGATAGACTGGAAGAAATATCTTCAACAAAGTTAATCTACAAAGGCTTGATATCATAAAGGCAATAAATATGAAAAGAGACAACTCAATTAAAAAAATGGGCAAAGGATATGACAAGGCAGTTTATAGAAAATGAATACATATTGCCAGTAAGCTTATGAAAAGATGGTCAGGCTCAAAATTAATCTAGGAAATCCAAATTTAAACAAAATATAAATTTTCACTCACCAAATTGTCAAACATATTAAAAAGTTTGATAATGTCAGGTGCTGGGCAGGGTAAAAGGATAATAGAACTTTCAAAATGCTGTTAATTGAAGTATAAATTAATACAGTCATTTTGGAGAACATTTTGGTGATCTATTGTAACAATAAATCCTCACATTCTATAAGCCCTCAGTCCAGTGCTATGAGAAATAGTTGCTCAGGATGACCAGGAGAGGTGTAAGGAAAAAGGACTTGAGAAGTGTCCTGATGTTCCTGAATAAAGAATGATTAAATCATCTATTGCTTTTCTAGATGCAGTATTATGCATAAAGGTCAATCCCATGTTGTGCATTAAGATTGGAGAAAGAAACTGTTCAAACTTCACTTTCCACTAGTTACTTAAGTTACACACATTTGTTTAAACAGAATTCTCATGTAGGTTCATTTGATATCCTTATAAACTGCAGCTTCTTCTGTGCCTGATGGTTATGTGCTTGTAGGAGGGTGGTAATCACTGTGCAGGCATTTTGGGCTTGGGGAGTGCTTGAGTGCTTCAGACTGGAGAGTTCTAGCTGACCCCCTGTTGCTTGGGAGCCACCACAAAGAAATGGAATGAGTAATTTGAACACAAATGGGGGAAAGCAAGACTCATTTCCATACCAGGGAGAACTTGAATGCCTTCACCAGGAGGGGTGTCTGCTAACACCATGCTTCTTCAGAACCTTATTTGGGCCTAACACTTCTTTATAAGCTGCCTTCATGAGCCTGAAGTAATTCACAGAGATTGATTTGTAAAACATCCTGAATCAATTAAAGCTTTAATCAGCAAAGTAGCAAACTTCACATGGCTTGTGGACTAATTTTACCGTCTCCCATCAATGTGAACCTAAGATGAAAAAAGAAAACAATTAAGAGGATGCAATTATCTGTCCTGATTACTGAATTAGAGGAGTTTGTGTTTATCTGTCCCAATGTGAAGGTGGGCATCCTCCATGGAAAACAATCCCAGCAGCTGTGGCACGCAGGAGTCCTGCTGTGGCTGCAGCTCCTTCAAAGAGACCTACTTAGCATCCAGAGACTCCAGTTATCATGCTCAAGTGACCTGGCCTCAAACAGAGGCTCCTGGGCACTCTTGTACATCAACACTTTTGCAAGGAGGTTGGACTTTTGAAAACTCCTTGCCTGGGGTAGTGGGAGTTTCCTGGCACAAAGGTCTTGCTTGTTAGACATCCACAGATCTATCTACTTATGCAATGATTAGGAAATTGGTTTCCTTTGTTCTCAGCAGTGGCTGCCTATTAGGACCACACGGGGAGCTCTTAAAAGTCCCAGAGTCCACCCAGACCAATTACAGCAGAATGTCTCCAGAGGAAGCCAGCACTAGTGCTTCTGAAGCTTCCCAGTTGTTCCTATACAATCTGCTGCCCAGACTGAGGACCCCTGATCTAGACAGCACTTTCAGACCATTGCACTCTCACTTGGTGCTATCACAGAGTGGTGACCAAATCTTTTTAAAATAGAGTGATTATTGACCTTTGGTTCTTTCTGGAAAAGGCTATATGTTAAATGCGTAACAAAAAATAGCTTTTGTAACTCTGTCAGACTTTCAAATTTGTGAATTAGAAAGATTATTTTCTCAAAGAATGCTTCCTAATTCTCAATTTGGAAAAGGTGGGTACCAAATTGTATCTTAGGCAAAGTTTGAATAATCAATTACTTTTATTTATTACTTTCCTTATTTTCACTTGAAGAGTTGGCCTTTTTTCTGATAAGACCTGTATGTGAGTTACTAGTAGTTTACTAGGGACATCTTCTCTTAGCTCCATGTTCCAGAGCTACTTGGAGGATGGTCAGAGAAATACCAGGGAACACTCAGCCTGTTTTCTTACCTCCTGCTCTACCCTCACTTCCCAAATGGAAACATTCCACTTGGTGAGTAGTCCTGACTCCTCAGAAGGAGTACAGGCAGTAGATGTCCTCACTCCTGCCTGTCTCCTGGGTTCCTCACTTCTTCTTCCAACAGAATTAGAGAACTTTCTCTGAGATGAGTCCTGGCAAAAACCTTTCTGAACTTCTCAGCAATCTTGCTGAGGTCTAGTGTCCCTTGGAGATTGGCATCCCATGGCTTAGCTGTCCATTAAAAAAGTTATGATAAACATCTTAAAAAGTATAAAATGGTTGGGTGGTCCATTTTTTATATAAAATATACATTGAATAAATACAGCCATTTTACCTGGTTTTGAGTGTCTTGTTCAGTGGTTTTAAGCATGTTCACATTGCTGTGTAGCCATCAGCACCATCTACCTATAGAACTTCATCCTCCCAAAGTAAAAGTGTCCCCATGTCCCCATTCCCAGAACTTCTACTTTCTATCTCAGAATTTAAGTGCATGAGGTACCTCACATAGTGGGATTATATAATATTTGCTCTTTTATGTCTGTCTTAGTTCACCTGGCATAATATTTTCAAGTCCATCCATGTCATCACATTCATCAGAACTCTATTGCTTTTTATGGCTGAATAATGTTCTACTGTATGGATATAATACATTTTATTTATTGATTTGTCCATGGATGGACATTTGAGTTGTTTCCACTTTTTGGCTCTTGTGTGTAATACCACTGTGAACATGGGTGTACAAATACCAGTTTGAGTCCCTGTTTTGGTTACACTGGGTATGTACCTAAGAGTGGAATTGCTGGGTCCATGGTAACTCTGTCTTTAACTTTTTGCAGAATTGTCATACTGTTTTCAGTGGCAGCTACACCATGTTATATTTCTACCAAAAACACACACAAGTTTCAATTTCTCCATATCCTTGCCAACCTTTAATTCCCATTTTGGTTTTTTGTTTTGTTTTGTTTTCATGATAAACATCTTAACAAGTATAAAATGGTTGGGTGGTCCATTTTTTATATAACTGCCTGGAACTGACTTTCCCTTAATATTTTTACACTGAGAAAAAAGATTGTTTTTATGTAAAATTGGGCAGGAGCTTCAAATTATTCTGTATACAGATATAAAAACAACCCTCCATTTCTAGCCTCAGAGTTTCCCAGACTTCTGTGGTCCCCACAGTCTGCCTCTGTTCTTGGTTCTGTAGTACACGTTGCTTCACTTTTTAGGTTACCTTGTTTTAACAGATTCTTGTGCTGTGATTTCCTCTATTCCCATTAATTAAATTTGCAGTACTCTCTTGGAAGCTGTATCTCCTGTTCTGTTCACTTTGTACTTACAGGCAAATAATTTTTAAAGATCTCTGGCTGTCATTTTAGTGGGGTTGGAGTAGGAAAGGAGGTAAATATATGTTGACAATTGTTATGATTCCAGGGATCCAATAAATTGCTCCCTCTCTTTTCTGCCTGAGTTCTTAGCCTATTGAAAAGTAAGACAGAAATAAGGCAGAATAATATAGGAGGTTAAAATATTATCTTAATAACCAATGAAGAGGATATTGGGGAATGTGGCTAATATCTGCAGGAAAATGGGATTCCTAATAGAGGCTAAAGTGAACCTAGCTTGTCCCTCTTGGTCAGGCTGAAGAGCTGTCTGCCATCTACTTTGCAAAGGAGGACATGAAGGAACACAGCAGGCAGGTCTTTTGGAAAGGAAAGAAGAGAGGAGCTAAATGGGTGCCCCCTGTTTGTTTTCTCAATGTTCACCATTAACTAAGTCACACATCTCTCTATAGGGAGATGAAGAATGAGGAAGCAGAGGAAGAGAGGAGATATGATAATAATGACTCTTTCTACAAAGAAGAGAAGTGGCCAAGGAGCATTTTCCCCACATGCATCCTTCATGTTTCACACACACACACACACACACACACACACACACACACACACACACACTCCCTTTACCCCTATTTGAACTTGATCTTTGACCACGGCATCCTGGGGTTGCTAGTATGCTTAACCATATTCTCCATACTTTCATTCAGCCTCCCATTACTTTTCCTCATGGCATGAGGACAGCCCCTGCTCTTGGCAGTGACATATATCCAAGGATAAAAGATTCCTAGAATCCCTCTCTGAGCCACTGTGAACCAGGCAGGTGGGAGGTGGGGATATGGAGGCAGGAGTGTGGGAGCCACAAAGCCCTCCTGAAGAGGGAGAGTGGAGAAGGCATTCCATCCATCTCTCTTTATAAGTGCTGTAAAATGTGACAGAAATAAAACCACAGGCTGATAATTTTTTTTTGACATATGACATGTTATTCATAAAAAAATTCTGCCTGCAGGGAGAAAGATGGTCACTTGCTAGACTCCAGGTGTCTGTTTCACCTCAGTTCTTATCACACCAGTTTTGTGGATTTCTTCTAACCCACATACCGGGGTCCTTATCTCTTGCATCTTTCCAGAAATCATTTTGGTGTGCCCATGGAAGTGAAGTACTTACTTGTGTAAGTAAACATACCTTTATGCATCATGAACAACAAAGAGAAAGGAAGCAAGGAGCTATGCAACTCTGAGGGGAGACTGATATGTATTTGAAGGGGAGTCACGGCCACAGACCAGAACACAGCATAGGACAAATGAATGTATTTTGTTTGCTGAGTTTTAGGCATTTTAGACTGTATAACCCAAACTCCTTTTGATTATTGGAAGACTGGTTTCTATCCCCCACAGCCATCAAATCAGAGCCTTGCTTAGGTCTCCAACCACATTAAGAGCTGATCCATTCATATAATCATTAATTTAGCAAATATTGATTGAGCTCCTCTCACTGGCTGGGTCTTGTTCCAGGCTCTGGGAATTCTGTGGTGAGCAGGGCAAAGAGGATCCTGCTCTACTGAGTCCCAGCCCAGTGGGGAGAGAGATAACAGACAGTCAACATGCACATGGCTGTGACTATTCTGGAGAGTGATTTGTGCTTCCAGTGATGCCAGGGAGCAAGCTGTTTTTCTCAACAGAGAGAACCAGGGCATAGCCTTAGGCAGGCAGGAGTTTGTGTGCTTAGGGAAAGAAGGCCAGAGTCCTTGGATCACAGGGACCTGTGTGTGGCTGTGGGTGTGTGTGCCAGGGACCAGCCCTGCAGAACAACACACACTCCCAGTTATCATGCCTTTCTAAGAAATTACAGACTCCTCCACCTATCCAGAATTCACAGACTAATTCAAGAGAGAGGCTGAACATCCATTCAGGACAAACAGACACTGGCTGGTTAGCATAGGGTCATGGGAATGGTGGAATGAGTCTGCATTTAATGGTGACAGCATTTGGGGAGCAGTGGGGAATGGCTGAGGACAGATTATGAAGGACTTGATAACCAAGCTGGAGAGTTTGAATTTGATCCCAGTGGTCATGGGAACCGCGCTGCTGAGAGAAAGGTCCATAGCCCTCAGCCACACCCTTAGTGGTCTCCCTGGAGGCCTCAGCCTGCTGGGTGCAGCAGGCTCCTTCTTTGTCCTTCTGTCAAATTAGCCACAAACTAGTCAGGCAGAGGTCCTGTGTGTGGGCATGGGTCTTCATTCCTAGCAATAATGGGAAGACCATATTGCTCTAAACATTGACATAAGAGCTACTGGAAATTAAGGTTTCATCAAACACAGAAGGATGTGATCTTATCCTTTTGGGTTCAAATGGGATATAAACTGCCCTTGACCAACCTCAGTCTGAGGACATGAGTTCAAACTAGCTGAAGAAAAAGAAGAGTCTAAACCCACAACAACAACAAAGAAAGTAGAGTTTTAATTGAAAGCATATTTTCATGAAGAGATTATAATCTCTACACTAGGTTGGTATAGAGATTCATAAAAATGTAGTTCTTTTGAATAAAACATTTTTAAAAAACTTAAAATATAACATATGATCTTTGGCTTATTTTCTAACTTTGAGATAATGTGGGGTTTTTTTAATCAGAATTTTCTTTGGGAAAAATATGTTTTATCTCTTAGCTATCATTCCTTGTCTGTGCATGCTTTTCCCATTACATTAGCATGTCCTTTCTTTTTTCTTTCTGTTTTTTTTCTTTCTTTCATGGAAGAGATAAATATCACTTCTGTCGGACCATTACTTATCCTTTATATCTTTCTAGAGATGATCAAAATCCATGGATTGCATAAAGCCTGCCATAAAAATCCCATTTCATAACTTGAAAGTAACGTTGGTTTGAATGTTTAGCAGAATGTTAATCCTGGCATCTTTAACAGCTGTGCTGCAGGATCACTGCTGAGTGTTCTGGAAAGTTCAGAAGAAAAGCCACCATCTGATGAGTCATAGGCCAGCCCACTCCCCAGCAGGAAACATGATCCAAAAACCTAACACCACCCTGAGGTTTCTTCATTTATTGTTTATTAGTAAATAATAAACAAAACTGTCACCAATCATGGATTCTGAAAAGTGTGCTGCTTCATTTGTTCCAGTGACTGGTGGAATATGAGTGGGGGGATTTGTCTCAGAAAGCACTATGGTTATTAAATACCATCAAGAAGACCCTTGATATAATGAGATTAAAACTGTCTGTTCAGATGACAAGACTTTATTAAAGCAGAAGTAGGAAAAGAAAGCCACCTTATCAAAGTTGGCTTTACAGACTGGGTGACATCTGGTTAATAAATTTTCCATTTTTGTTGAAAACATAATTTGCATTACTATTAGATAAAATAAAATATATGAGCATCCAGATAATGTACTGTGCTCTGCTACCATAGTCAAACCCTATTCTTTCATCTGTAATTTTCTTCTATGAGAGTTTACTACAATTTTAATGTTGCATTGATAAACACTCTAGACTTTCATCCTGATTTCAGACCATAACATGAATGTAGATAGGCACTTGTTTATTTCTTCATAAACTGAGGGCACACATGTTACCTGTAGCTCACACACACAGGTGTGTTCATGGGCTGCTGTTTATGAAAAAAGTTGCATTTGGCATCTTAGTGTCCAGAGAGAAACATCCATGTTGCTTGTTTTCATTGCCTGATATTCTGAGCAAAATAAATGATGTGTATGATATCATTGCTCTGCATAAGAAAATGTAAATTGCTACATTACGTTGTTGGAAGGCAATAATATGGAAAGGAAACATGAAGTCGATTGACATATCTCATTTGGGAAAAACAAAGCTGATTTGGGTGATTCTGTGTGGGGGTTCTACTTGGCTTTAGGGCATTGTCAGCTGAAGATTTCTTTAAAAGAAAAAAAAAGTGAAAATTACCCATGTGCATTGTGGCGTGCTTGTATTTTTCACTTCTCTGAGCTCTCAATCAGGGGAGCAAACAAGGAAGCAGGGTGGATGAGTGAGGGTCTGCTGGAGCCTTCTGGACCCAGCTCCCTCCACCCAGCTCAACTCCTGGCCCCTCTACTACTAGCATTTCTTCCTTCTGCACAGGCAGTGTTCCGGCCACTCAGCTGCAATGGGCCAGCTGTTTTCCTTGCAAGTCAGAAAATATGGATGTGGCATTTTTAACTTTGGGAAAGTTAATATTTTGAGACTTTATCGGGAGAAGGACATTGACTCTTTTAGGCAATCAGTCACCTATGCCTGCCTGCCTAGCAAAAGTGAGGTAAAGTGTACATTTAAATTAAAAACCGACCCAGCACATCACCTGCAACCTTTAACAAATAATGCATTGGATCCTTTAGTTCCCACAGGGTAGGAAACAAAAATGCTGCTTAAATTGTTTTATTTGAAAGAAATGCCCTGTGATATTTATTGTTTCCTGAGTATTACAAGTTAAAAACTTCATGGATTTATTTGGGGTCATCCATCTAGGTGTAATGCAAAAGACTCTGTATAATGGAGTCCTGTCATTGAATCATTAAAAGTAGAAATGATCAAAACAATAAAAGGCATTTAAAAATGCATTATCCTTTAATACAAAGCCTTGGTCAGCACTCAGAAAAGTTTATGGACAGCTATATAATACTTTGCTTTTAAGACTCCATAAAGATATTATAATCCTGGGGCCATAGTTTCCATGGGTTTTTGATATATTAAACTTAACTCTCTCGTTCTATAAATTTATTCTAATATATCAAGTAATTGCCACTTCTCATTATTTTTACAGCTCTTTGCCCCTTTTAAGCTGAGGTATCTGACCTTGCCTGCCAGTTTCCAGGGGACAATGATGGCTCTCAAGAATAAAAGGAGAGCTCAGTAAGGATGTAACGGTTTCATGAACAAGTAGGACTTACAGAGTATAATAATTTTCAAATAAATAGCTCTTACTCCTGTCTCTCACTGCCCATTCACAGTGCTCTCCTTAGACTCATTCTTCCCTGACCCCTCAGGAAAAGTATTCAGCAGGTGCCATTTATCTTTTTTTTATTTTAATAAACTTTTAATCCTAAATAGTGTAGATTTACAGAAGAGTTAAGGAAGCTGGTTCAAAAAGTACCTGAATACTCTTCAACCAGTTTCCTGTAATGTTGATATTTTATACAACCATAAGACATTTATCAAAACTAGGACATTTTAACATCCTTTCTCAGCCATTCCCTAATCACAGACTGATTTTCCCCTCGCATCTTTCTTTGTTGTGATGTCTGCTCCAAGATACCATTTTGCATTGGGTTATGCAAAATGGTATCTTGGAGCAGATTATGTGGTCTTTGTCTCCTCTAGCATCTCACTTTCTCATTGTCTCCTCATGTTTCTTGACCTTGATACTTTGGAAGGGTACTGGTCTGATATTTTCTAGAGACTGACTGGAACTATATTAAGTCTGTAGATCCACTGAACTGACCTCTTGATAGACTTCATCTTCCAATCTGTGAACATGCTGTACCTCTCTCTTCATTTAGGACTTCAATTTCTTTTCTCAGCTTTTGTATAGTTTTTAACACAGAGATCATGCCCATGTTTTGTTAGATCTATACCCAAGTATTTTCTTCTGTGTGTGTGATAGAGTAAATGGTAGCTTTTGGATTGGGGTCCTTTTTTTTTCTCCCCCCAGGTTTCCATCATTCATTGCTGGTATGCAGGAATACAGTTGACCTCATACACTGACTTCATGTTCTGCCATCTTGCTAAACTCAGTAGTTGCAGAAGCTTCTCACAAGTACTTAGGAGATTTTTGCAGATACTCATTTCATTTGTGAATAAAGAGTTTCATTTTTTCTTTCCCAATATGTATTGTTTCACTTTCTTGCCTTATCACACTGGTTTGGACCAAGAAAAGTATGGTATAGTGTGGTAAAAAAGGACATCTTTCCTTGTTCCTTAAGGGAAAAATTAAGGAATGGTTTTACACCGTGAAATAAGGTGTTTCTTGTGGATGCCCTATATTTGGTTGAGGAAGTTCTCTTCCATTTCTGAGTCTTTATCATGAACTTATGATGAAATTATTTTTCTGTGTCTATTGAGATATCCATATGGTGTTTTTCTTAGTCTGGTAATATGATGGATTACATTGATTGGTGAAACCTTTGTACAATCCTGGTATGAATCCTGCTTGCTAATAAAGTCATTCCTTTATATATACTTTTATATATTCCTGGATGCAATTTCCTAATATTTTGAGACTGTGAGCATCTGCTTTCATGAGGGGTATTCATCTGTAGATTCTTTGCCTAAAATGTGACTCTCTGGCTTTGTAATGAGGGAAATGTAGCCCTCATAAATTATGCTGAGAAATATTCTCTTCTCCTTTCTTTTATGTAAGAGATTGTGTAGAATTGGTATGTTTGTAGAATTTCACCAGGGACACTATCTGAGCCTGGAGTTTTATCTCATTTTGCTTTTAAAGGTTTCAACTACAAATACAATTTTATCAACAGATACATGACTATTCCGTTGTGTGTTTCTTCTGGAATGGGTTTTGGCAGCAGTTCTCTCTAGGAACTAGTCCATTTTATCTCAGTGTTGAACTTACAGGCAAAGAACTATTTAAGGTATTTCTTTCTTATCTTTTTAGTGTACATGGTCAAGAGTGATGTCCCTGCTTTCAATCCAATAGTATAATTAGTGTCTTCTCACAAAGTCTATCATAAGCTTATCACTTTTATTACTATTTTCAAAAAGCAGTTTTTGGTTTTATTGATTTTTATGCCTCTTCTGAAAGCAAAACAAGGCCACTCTTGAGGTTCAGAGTATACATTTAAAAATAATCTTAATCCAATTCCATACACTGCTTTACATACAGTGGAGAACCTTACAGCAGCATGTCCCTGACCCCTCCTTTCCACCCTTACCATTATTGTCACACACTCCTCCATGACAGGACTCCCTTATGTGTCATACAACATACAACATATTGTTGCCACCAGAGTTTTGAGTAGTCATCTTTTAGTAAAATTAAAAATAAAGAGATTTTAATTTCCCTTCATTTGTTCCTTTTATGAAGCTGTCCACTTTGTGTATGTCCAGGTCTCTGACCTATACCATATACCTCTGAAGAATTTTCTTTAATGTTTCTTGAAGAGTATATCTGCCAGCAATAAATTCCCTGAGTTTCAACTTTGTCTTTGTCTAAAATGTCCTGTTTCATCAATTTTGGGGTATAGTTTTACTGGGTGTATAATTCTGTATTGACATATTTTTATTTAACATTTGGAACCATTCCCATTGTCTTCTTGCTTGCATGGCTTCTGACAAGAAATTCACTGTATTTCTTGCACACCCTAGGTAGTGTATCTTTTCCCTACTCTGCCTTCTTGAAAGATCCTTTGTCCTTGGTTGTTAGCAGTGTAAACATGAAGTCTAGATATGGAAACTTCTTTGTTTTTATCCTGTTGGATGGTCTGTATGCTGCTTGGATCTATGGTTTAATGTCTGTCATTAACTTTGGAAAGTTCTTGGCCATTATTTCTTCAATCATTTCTCTATCCCTTCTTTTTCTTCTTCTGGCAGGATTCCAGTTATATATATGTTAGGTTGTTTGGTGTTCTACATTTCTTTCCTACTCTGTTTGGGTTTATTTACCCTTTTCTCATTTCCTTTGCATTTCAGTTAGGTTAGTTTTTATTGATCTGTCTTCAAGATCAGTAATCTTGTCTTGGTTCTTTCAAGTCTACTCATGAGCTCGTCAAAGGCCTTCTTAGTCTCAATACAGTGTTTTTTATTTCTCTCATTTCCATTTAATTCTTTTTATAGTTTGTGTTTCTGTGTGAAATTACCTATCTGATCTTATATATTTTTTCTACCATTAGAACCTTTAACACATTAGCCAAAGTTTATTTAAATTCCTTATCTAACAGGTCCGTTCTTGCTTTTTTTTTTTTTTTTTTTTTTATATACTTCATTTTTTTTTTTTTAAAGCCAGTTATGTTGTACAGGACAGTAGATGCCAAGTAGATATTTCTTCTGTTTGGACATGAGCAGGTCTTTCTTCTAGGCCTTCAGAGAGGGTTTGTGCTAAATTAACCAGAGATCAGGTAGGGTTTAAAGCTTGCTGTTGCTATGGTTACTCTCACTCCATTGGAGGCCACATATTCCTCTAGTGGTAGCTTGTATTTATGGCATGGGCTGGTCTTTCAGGGGCCTTCTCTTTGCATTGCTCCCTAGAGGGAGTTTGCAGCTCCCCCGCTCTATCCTGCACATACCTTCACTCACTGCTTTTGCTCATGTGAGGGGCGGACAGAGGTGGAGGCCATTCTTTTATACTGTAAGCCTCACTCTTAGGCAGGGCCTGTGAACCAACGACATGGCCCTCACAAATGTCCTGCTCCTTGGCTAAACGTCATGTTAGTCCTCACACATACTGCACCTCTCCAAGGGTATTTCCCTGCTCCTTTTCCATGTCTGCAGGGGGATCCCTCTGGTGCCCCCGTGCTGTGGTTTTGATTGTTGTTTATTTTTTGCTCTTTCTCCTGCACATTGACGTTTTGCTTCTTAAAGAAGATAGGAAATATGGGTGTGACAGAGTCCAGTGGGGCTGCCACTGTATTCTTGTGGCTGCACCAGGTTTCTACCGGTGTCTTAAGGTTATAATTCATATGTATGTGTTGGGGGAGGTAGGGTTGTTTTCTTGTTTTGTCTTCTCCTCTGTAGGTTAAGTTTTGGTTCTTTTAGGGACACAGAAGAGAGGGGTCTGGGAAGTTTCTTCAGGGGTTATTATTCCCCTACGCTAGCCAGCAACAGGAGGAAACTGTCTTAGAATTTCTATTGATCTGCCCTATCAGTGCTCAGAGAGGGGGCCTAAATCCCTACTCTAGGCTATTAAATCACCCCTTCCATTCTGGTCTCTGGGACTTTACACACTCACACTAGCCTATGCTTGGCCTTAGAAAATTCACAGAATCTTCTAGCCAAATCCACCTATGGGTTCATGTTAATGTTTTGGGTGACTATCTTAGACAAACAAATGCTTAGGTCTGTTTCTTCGTGGAAGTGCATCTCTCTCTAGGTTTTCTAGATTTGCAGGTTGTTAGTCACTGGGCAGTCTCAGTTCTTTGATAAGTTCTAGAAAGTTCATTATTTTCCCTGGTGTTTTTCTTCTAATGATGTAAATGATGTTCTCTCTATATTGTAGGGCCTGACACCAGAAGTTTACTGAAGCTATCCATCTCTCACGTCACTCTTAGAAAAATAAACAGCCCTTCAATCCCTATAGTATCCAAATTCTCCCTTCAGAAATTGAGAGGCCAGGCCTCAGATGGAGGAAGCGCTCTTTAAGCTTCTCTCTCCCTGTCTCAGTTCATGCTCAGTGGAAGGGTGCTAGGCTGGGCAGTTTCTCTGCTCACTTGGGTTTCTTCACTATCTCCCCAGCTAACTAAACCCTCCCACTTTGGGGACTTAGGGACAGGAAGGAAAGATTGTTGAGAGGCATGAAAGGAAGGGAAAGATGGAAAGAAGGAGAAATTCTTACATGACTAGTGCTTTCCTAGACCACCATAGATGTTTAAAGTTGAAGTTATCTTGTGATACTCCTTGTATAAACTCTTAAGCCCCTGTCACACAGAGAATCTCCCCTGAGGAACCCTTAATATGGAAAATCACACCTCCTCTATTCAGTGCGTAGATACTGTGTCCCCTTCCTGAGCCACAGCGTCAGGAACTACACTTCCACCTTCTTTATTCTCTCCATCTTCAGCAGTCCCCTGAAGCAGGATCCAAGACATGGGCTTCTATATGGTTTTTGGAATCTTCCACCTTAGTGGCCTCACACACTAGGTGGGAGTAGTTTGCATTCCATCGGCCTCCCCTCTGAGCAGACCATGATCCAGCCCCTTGGCCTCTTAGTTGCTCTGGGGTGAGTCAGGTACTCATCCACTGTTTCCCCCCAAACTGCCAGGGGCACATATCCAAATTGCCCTAGCGCCTGGCTAGAGGTGATGCAGCGTTGAGACCTCCCAACACCCAGAACCCATTGTTTAGTCATGTTCAGCTAAAAGTTACAAAACAAGTTTTTGATCTGTTTTAAGAATCTTCTATCCTGGAATGTGAAAAAATTGTCACTTATATTTCTTAGAACCTCAATAGGAATTAAGCCAGGAAGAAGGCAATATTAAATTCTCTTATCAGTGCTCGCTGTCTTCAAATGATTAGATGCTTTTAGTAAATGCTTCCAGAAAGTACTTTTTTCTAAGCATTATTTTTATAATTTTATTACGTAAAAACTGTTAGATTGCCATTTAGAGTGGCTCATAATATCCTACTATAAGATACTTAGAGTTTAAATTAATTGAAAGTTGTATGTCATATTTCAGAACTCAAAACATATTGCCATAGTATATCTTGAGTAGCCAAATGGAAGATTTGGGGGGTAGGAGAGTTGGATAAGTTGGATACTTCCTTTTTTTTGTTAACATTGTGACTCTTGATCAAGAGAAGGAGCCACACTTCCATATGAAGTCTGCATTGCTAAGGTGAGATACTCCAAGTCCAAGGTCGACTTGGAGTCACCAAATCTTAACATTTTAATACAGCTCGATCAGACTTTGCCTGTGTTCCCAAAATATTTGAAATTGAGTCATTTCAAAATATTAAAGAGGATTTTCTTTTTAAATAAATTCTACTTTGTTCTTTTCTTAATGCAAGGCTTTCTTAATAAGGTCAATGACTCCTCTTTCTCTGCCCCTCCCATTTGCCTTATACATAAATCCTTTCTTAGATTCAGGGCAGAGTGTTCAGAGTGGAATAGCACAGTTAAAAGACCCACTTTGGAATTAGACACAGATTCAAATTTTGTTCAGGAATGGACCCCAGATTAATCAGAACAGCCACCTGACTCTACAGAGACCTGTAACTTCAAGCCACTCTGGCCTGTAGCGGGAAGTATCACCCCTCTTTCAGCTACTGCTCCTGCACCAGGGAGTCAGCTGCTCTGAGCCTGGGTTTTCTCCACAGCTGTGGGATGATAGCTCTGTCTTGCAGAGCTATGGAAGACTGGCAGTGCTGTTTATAGCAGAGTGCAGCTTCTGTTGTGACATTGTCAAATGCCATACATCTTGAGGAAACAAGAGCCCTATAGTCCATTGTGCCTACCTTGAGTCGCATCTTTTTGCAGTTTGGACATTTGAATAAAGATGAAAACTATGTCTAGTGAAGACATTTCTTTATTTTCCAGCTAAAAATTCTTTAGATGATTTTCCCCTTTAATTTTTAGCTATAAAAGTTTAAAAGATAAGACAAAATTAAGGTAAACTTCTGTTAAACCATATGTAGTATCCATATCTCTCTCTGCATTTATGATCTTTTTAGTAAAATAAAATATTTTCATATTCCTTGGTAAAAAGGAGCATTTCTGTCTTAAATTACAAATATTATCTTTAAAAATTTCTTCTTATTGAAGTTTTAAAATACAGTTGTTTAAAAAATAAATAAACATGCTAAGCGTGGTAGTGCATGCCTATAATCCTAATGACTCAGGAGACTGAGGCACGAGGACTGCAAGTTCAAGGCCAGCCTCAGGAACTTAGCGATGAGACCTGGGTTGGGGATGTAGTTCAGTGAAAAAGTACCTCTGGGTTAAATCCCCAGTACCACAAAAAATAAAAAAATAGCTTTTAACTACACATGAAGTCCTTCAATTGTGACAATAGTTATACCTGTATAAAGTAGTGGGATCTTCATTAGCACCTGTGTTGTCCTCTCTGCAGAGGAGCAAAGCGAGGGCTGCAGTCAGGGGAAAAGGAAGAGTCTCCTCAGTTCCTCTCTGCTACATTTCCTCTCATCCTCATTCTTGTATTGAAATAGCTATCTTTATTATTCCTAGAGAAAATGTTATTTTTCTCCTAACATTGGTACTGCCCTGTAACATTTAAAATTATTTTAATGGAAGTACAACATGTATACAATAAAGTACAAGAATTACAGCTGAACAAATTATCACCAAGTAAGGGCCTGTGTTGTCACCACCAGGAAAAAATCAAAAAGTATTCCTTATTAACATTTTCTACTACAGATGATCATTCTGAAAAAGGCAAAATTGTCCTAGAATCTCTTGCTCCACTACTTTTGCAGTAACAAGCAACTCCAAAGTTTTCAGTGGCGGATACATTTATCTCTTCCTTAAGCTACATATCCCTATCAGTTTTTCTGGGACTCAGCTACAAATTCCCTCCCTGGGGACCCAGGCTGCCAGAGCAACTTCCATGGAGTGCCTAGATCTGGAACACCGCGTTTCAGCTCAGCGGTGACTGGCCAAAGCAAGGACACACCCAACTGTAAAGCTGAGAAGAACCATGCTACTGTGCGTTTTGCAGGAGAACAACCATATTTGGTGGACAGCACTGATACTACCACATTTCCATACATACCTTACCAGCCATCAACTCCTGGAAGGCAGAAGGTGATTTGTTCCTCTTTACTGTTCTCCCAACACCAGGCTGCCATAGATATTTGATGGGTTCAATCTTCAGTACAAAAAAAAATAATAAAATTGAAAGGAAGGAAAAAAAAAAAGGTGGAGGTGAGGGAACCAACCGCATACTTCCCTGGGAAGCCTGCAGGGTGACAAGTGCCTGTACAGATTATTTGGTGCCACATCTGGGCTGCAAAGGCCTAGAGGTTCCGCAACTTGCTCGTGACTCAGGACTTATAAGAGGCCAAGGCCCACTCTCCCTGACTCCTGGGCTTCATGCCCTCTCCCAGGGGCCAGGTTCTACCTCAGAATCTTGGCAGAGAAGGTTTCTGTTGTGCACTGGTGGCCAGCAGCCAGCGACTCCCACCCCTGCGCTCCACCTCACTTAGCCATTCACTGCGTGTCCAGGATGGACATCGGGTTTAATCTTGTTGTTCAGTCAATAGCTTTTGCATTATCTTTCTTTCTGTGGTTAATGTACCATTTTTCTTCCCTTTTCTTCCCCTACACAAACACTGCCATGCCCAAAGAGCTGTCCCTGCTTGTGGAGAAGTTATAGCCCGGGCTGTAGTAGAACAGCGCTCTGATTAAAGTGATTAAAACTATATACAGCATGCATAATTAACCTCTGTGCACCTGTCACCATGAGCTGATGCGTGGTGCTGATACCGTATCTATCTGTGGCAGCCGGCGTATGCTACGTGACCATTTTTTTTCCTTCAGAATTTTAATCATTTGCGATAAAGAGCAGGAGAGAGAGATCAAGGCCATATTAATCCTCTCAATGGCTTTATAATTTCCCTTCTATTCTGCTGCTGGTAATCAAGAAAAATAATGCTGCCTTAATCCTGGATGCCAAGGTCAATCATCTCTATGCCCTTTGATAGTAAGGATGTCACTGTGAAAAGGCTCTTAATGAGCAGAATGCTTGCCATACTCCTCAGGGACAGGAATACATCCATGACCTCAGGACAGTCAGGTGGTCCCCAGTCCTGGACAAAAACGATTTAAAACATTAGCCCTATTAGAAATAAATTCCTAGCAGCTGGTTGAGGCTGTAGACTGGCCACGTGAAGCAATCAGTGATGGAAAAATGCAGGGGTGAGCTGCACAGCCGGTCAAAGGTGAACGTGTGACCCTCTGATTAGCAGTTGGACAACACAGCCAGGGGTCAGTGCCAGCCAGCTGCAGTGCACGCTCAATCCTGCACGAACTCCAGTGCCTCTCTGGAGAGCTGCCAAGATCAAACTACAAGTGCAGCCATGCACAGATATGTGGTGACATTTTAAAACAATGCCCTGTTGCTTTTTTTTTTAAGAACATGCAGCCAGGTGAAAAACAGAAATCCTTTCAGCCCCAGACACCTGAACTAAATCCCAAACAGCTGCTCCCTGTTCCTTCTTCCCCATTCCTCTCTTACTTATTTCTCCCCCAAAATACATTTCCTTGGCCAAGGTGATGGACCTGACATGGCCTTCACAGAAGGACTAAGGCTGGTGGGCTGAAAGCAAGTGCCAGAACTGCTGGGGATTCTGGTTGCAGTTGTGAATGACAGAATGGCACCAAAGGCAGGCCTTGTTAGGAGAACTTTATGTAGCACAGATCATTTATCCTGCTGAAGAACCCCGAAGGAGGCCTTCAGTGCTGGCTTCAGATCCACAGGAGGTTCCTGGGATCTTGAGACAGTGACTGGTAACTAGCTGCCTACTTGATCTTGAAAACAACAAGAGCCGGGATGGACAGGATCTTAATACACATGGTTCAGTGACACGCACACTCTCTGAAGAGAGCCCTTGCTCCAGTGTAACATGAGTGACTCATGCTTACATGTCCTTAAACATGTGCTCGGTTGACTTTCTGGGGAAGTGTAGCCTCCCCTCACATTCCACGTCAGGCAACCAGAGTTTGGGGCGTGCATCTGCGAAGCTGCTGGGTTATGGGAAGGCAGTGTGCCAGCCATGGGAGAGGTCTTTCTGCTCTTTAGAGCTGCAGGCAGGGTGGACCTGGAATGAGAAGAGGATGCCGCATGAACTAGGAGACGCTCAGGTGACAGACCCTCTGTCTCTGTGAGGACTTTGCTCTCTCTTCTCTCCTATATAATCTGACCTCAGACACTGATTCCTTCCTTCTAGAGTTTGTGCTTGGACTCAGCAAATACATCTGTTTTGAGAATTTATGATCATATGACTTGGCCTGAGATGGAATTTATCCTTGTACCCTCAGTGGGAAAGTTGAATGTGGAGCCACTCTGGAGTATAAATAGCAGGGTAGAGGCCTGCTTTGCCTCCTTACATGAGCAAACTGTTTTTAAGGACATGTGTACCACTATGTCATTATTTACAAATGAACTTTTTCTTTTTTAAAAAATAAAAGCAGACTTGGCAAGGCTTGTCCTTGAAACTACTTGTAAGTAATTCATTTCAGCAGCTAAAATGAGTAAAACTGAATTATTTTTTTTTAAATCTACATTTTAGACTTTCTTTGCTTCCTGTGATTCCTGTCTTGTATTGATGCACAAAACAATTTAGTCATGCAAACCTAAAAGTGTAATGCCAGATTCGTGGGACCCCAATAGACCTCCAGGAGCTGAATCCAGTTCAATCACACAAGAGTCTTTATTGCAAGCTCGAGCCAGGACTCACAATCATTTCCGACGCAGCAGTCCCAGGGAGTGAGTCCTGGTCCTTTGTTCAGTGAGATTTTATAGGTTTTGGGGGGATACTCTATGCGTCACAACATGACACAGCAAATCATTTCACACCGCGAGAAAGTCAAACAACAACTCTTAACATTGATTAGCACATTCATTGGCGGGAACAAGTTGGGTAGGGGTGATTGGTTAGTACAAGAGGGGGATTCGTTTGAACTGACTGGTTTAATCCATGAGGGATGTACTGCTAAACTACATGTTTCCCAACATGTTATCAACCACCAGAAACTACTGGGGGGTCATCTGGCATTCCTGGTATTTTCTTTGTCTCATGCTGATTGGTGGTTGCTAGGGGGTTACTATGGGTCCTTACCTAGCCTAATTGAGTCAGGGACACCTGGTGCAGCAGATCTCTCCTGTTATTTGTAGATTAAATAACTCAGCAGGGTGGGTATGTGCTTAGGAGTGCTCTGTGGGTTTTTCCAAGGACAAGGGTCATGCCCCCTTCCTTGGACAGACTTTTCTCTGAAGTAGAGACTGGTTTCTCAAAACTGGAGTCACATCAGTTTCTCAAAAAAAGAGTTTTCTGGCTTTTTCCTTCAGTAATGAAGCATTTGCCCCATGTCCATAGGTCAAGGGGCTGGTGGCTGGAAGGGTAACACAAATGTGATCCTGGTAATACACCAAGAGCACAGGAGCTCCCATGTTCAAAGTCTGGGCACAGGGTCTGAATCCAGAGGCCTTCTGAAGGGGCACCCTGGGACCCAGGGTTCTCAACAGGTGTTTGGGGTCTTCCCAGGGTAAAGCAGAGATTTCCAGGGGAACGGGGCAGAGCACCCCCACATTTCAGTCAGACCAGTCTGCTTTTCTCCGTTTTTTGTTTTTTATTTTTTTGTCATTGTATATGGACAACATGCTTTTATTTTATTTTGTTTACTTTTATGTGGTGCATAGGATCAAACCCAGTACCTCACAGGCACTAGGCAAGGGCTCTGCTACTGAGCTAGAGCCCCAGCTCCTTTTCTCAGTTTTTCAACGATGGATTCCTCGTAAGATAGTGGGGAGAATAGAAAGCTTTTTAAAATTTGAATAACTACCTGATAGCCCTTCACTCTGCCTCCTGGAATGTCTAAGACCAACTGGTCTACTTGACAAGAGTGTAAGTGGGGTGTATATGAGAGAATAAGTTCCTTTCTCTGTCTTCCACACATTAATTCAGGTGTGTGCACGTGTGTGCACCTATATGTGTTGGGGTGGGGGATGCGAAGCTCTTTGCTATTTAGGGCCAACTCTTTGCAAAATGAGTTCCAGAAATTTACACATAAGCATTTCCAGGAAACCAAGGCATAAGGGGTTGGACAGAACCAGTACCTGAGGGAGCATTGTTCCACAGACCTCTCCCCAATTCCATGTGCTGTTGGTCTTCACTCTGCCACAAAGGGTCTGGGTCCCCACTCTTCTAACCCCCTTGTCTTCAACATTTTTTCCTAAATGACTTAATGTCTTAATTGTTCTACCTGCAGCCTTTCCTTCTTTACTTAATCCTCCATACAGCCTCAAGGGTCCTACTTTTAAAACGCAGGGATGACCAAGTCTCCACCCTTAAAAATAATCCTTAGTGAGGTTCTAACCAGAAGGTGGAAGTCCAGAGTCTTTTGACAAGGTATTTACAGTTCACACGGTTTTGTAAGCAATTTCTTTGTTTATAGCTTTTTGATGGCTGTGCATATTTCAAATCCTTCAAGGTTGGAGCTCGCTGAGGGCCTCTTGCATTTGAATTCTTTGTGCCTAACTCATGAAAGTATTCTGTACATTTGAACTGACTCCACTGAATTGCACTTTGTTGTCTTTGCTGTTGCTTATTGGACATTACCATGGGCCGGGCATTTGGCATTTGCCTCTTTTAACTCCTCACAACAACCTAAAGCAGATAACTCCACTTCCTAAATGAGGAAACTTTGTTTTAGCCATCCTGAGCACCTACTCTGTGCCAGGCATATTCTCAGGACTGCACAAGCACTGAAGCTGAGGGCAAGCCCTGCGTATGGGGTCCAGGAGGGCAAGCCCTGCGTATGGGGTCCAGGCTGGTAGAGGACAGGTCTCCTAGCTCTGAGGGATTATGCTCTTATGGGGAGCACTGACACATTCCCCGATATGAAGCAAGCATGTTGGGCTCCATAAGCAGAATATACTTATGGCCTCCTTCCTTCACTTTTAGAAGAAAAAGGTGACTCCCTGGGTGAATCATTGCGGATCAGAGGTGGTTCTTTCCTGAAGGGCAACCTCAGTGTGGTCCTAAAGTCATAAAGGAGATGGAAAGGTGACCTTCTTGGGCCTCCCAGTGGGGCCCCTTCTCTGCCAGTGGCCTGGGGATGGTTATGAGTTCCATGTCCTTGAACCTGCCTTGCCTGCACTGGGTGCTCCTTACTGGATGCGGCATGTGGGAATTTGGCAGGATGACCTGATGTGCTGGTCTGTGGCAGCCCATGATGGACAGAGTGCCTTGAGTCACCTGTCAGGCACATTTCTCATGTTTAGCAGAAAACATAAGACAGACCCAGTGTACATTGTACATTTGTTATAGTTATCCCACACAGGCTTCCTGTGTCTGTGTGTGTGTGTGTGTGTGTGTGTGTGTGTGCGCGCTTGTGCATGCTCAACCTCAGAAACAAAAAAGTCTAGGCTCCCGGGGCAGGCCCAAGCCCCGCTCCAGGCTCTGCCCTGTCTCGTCTCCGTGGTGCTAGTGGGGTTTGCGCATGTCTCTGCTCTCTTCTGCTAAGTTGGTGAATACCGAGGCATTTATTCTCCTATCTTTGAAAAAATAGGATAGGTATGGCTTAGTTATTTAATTCATTGCCTATTTTATTTCCCATCATTCCATGGTGTCTGCCTGCATTCGTCAGTTTCATGGAAGCCTTCCCAGTCTCTTGTTTCCTCCCCATATCCATAATAAACAACAGTGGTAATAACCTGCTAACATTTAATGAGCACTTTCTGGAGCCCGGTACTGAAGTGTGCACTCTGCTGTTCTGTTCCGAATTCTCCCATTTACCTAAGCTGAGTTCTGAGCCCTGGTCATCCCAGAGGTTTCAGTATGAGGGGATTATTTGTGAGGGTGTCCTAGGGCAGGAGTGATTGTATGACCCGGGGAAGAGAAAGCAGGCTCATTATACATCAGTGGTGCTGTGGATAACCTCAGCTTGACCCTTCTGGACCAGAGGGAACATGTGACCCATAGGCAGCCCTCAGCAGGGATAAGGAGGATCTGGGATGTTATTCTCCAGCTCCAAGCAGTCATCACTGGCTTGACAGGTGTACATAAAAGGTGCTCATTCTTTGGCAGATCTGCCCAGTGTGGATAAAGATAGAGCAGCCTCCAGTTTCCATAGAAAACAGAAAGGTAAAGAAATTCCAACCAGAGGGAGTTTACTGGGCACCGTGCCATGAAGCCAGGAGTATGGTGCAGGTACCCACAGCCCACTGTGCTAGCCATCGTGCGAGTCTCATCTCACAGAAAATGAAGTCTTGGTGGACAAAGTCTCTTATTTCAGGTAGCACTTGTAAGTCATTGGTGTTCTTTCCTCTGTGAACAATTCTTTCCTTTCTGACAGTGCTGATATTTAACTTGCTGAGTGAACTCAGTGTCTGCCTGGGTCTGAGTGAGTGTTGTTCCACTTGATCCTGCCTGAAAGGTCAGCTCTTGCAATGCTGCACCTGCTTGTGTCTGTGGAGGAACATGTTTCATCCCAATCTGAAGAGACACCAGTGAGGTTAGGAAATGTTCTTGGAGGATTCATGTGTTATCATTCGTACTTTGACAGACAGGCTTTGTTGCTGCTACATACAGCTTCATGGTTTGGTGGTTTAACATGACATGGGTTTCTCACCAGCATGGTGTCCACTGCTGGTCCTTGTGATGATTCAGGGATTTAGCCTGCTTGAATCCAATGGATCCCCTATCTCAAATTCACCAGCAGCTGTGGACGTTGCAGGAACTGGAGATATATGCTGGGCTTTCTCTTCAGTCCAGCAATGAGAGTGTCATTTCTGCTTCCATGCCATCAACCGAAGCCACCCAGCTCATTACAAGGAAGCCAAAAAGAGAGGTATCTCCTGTGCCCAGGAAGGTGGAGAGACATGGGATGTTAGCAATATATATTAGAAGTGTCTTCCCCACGAGAAAAGTAATAATAATTAAGTAATCAGGATCAAGGCCCGCCTAGGGCATTTCCTGGGGTTTTGTAAAAGGCTGGAAGAATTTTGCCTTAGGCTGTAAATGTCAGTCACTGCTCATTAATTCATCAGAAATGCCCAGAGCCATTGTTGCTACTGCTAACAAAATATATTTGTTTGGTTATTTAACAAAACAGAAAGCATGCTTTCATTTCTACTGTGGCCACTCTTCAGGCAGAAGGGTGCTCTCCATGTTATCTGTCACATTAGTTGTAACTTCTCCTTTTCTTTCCTTCCTGATTATAGTTGGGAATAGGTCTTATTGGCTTGGAATGTCATCCTGGGGAAGTAGTCAGTAGTTGTTCTCATGGCTGTTTTGAAACCTAAGTGACTAAAGAAACATGTTATGGTGTTTAATAAGCCTTTTTCCCCTAGCAACTGGAGAAAGATCTGCTGGTCTTGGACCCTGAAAGTTTTCATTTACTCTTTATGTATTCTCTTTATTTTGTCTGTTTTACAGAGAAAAAAAAAGTCATTCTTGCCACTTTCACATTAAAGATGCTTTCCAAATAATATAGATTTTTTTATATGATTCAACCAAGTGGAGACTGACAGATTTAGGGAGGTGTCAGATCTGCTTTACTCAAGTGGGCCGTAGGAGTTGGGCTTTTCCATATCATAAACAAGTAATAAATGCTGAGTCTTCTGTTAGACTTGCACAGATTTCATGTGATACAGGAGGAAATCTCACGCTTAGAGGTGTTCACTCAGCTATTTGTTGTGAAAACTGTGGAAATAATTCCTGGTTTCAAGTGAGAATGAACTGTCACTTAACTGATGCTGTTTGCATAGCACTGCCCCATCCCACTACGGTTTCTAGCACCTGGGATGGAATTGGAGATGGCTTCTACTAAAGGCCAAATGGGACATGAACCATACCCCACCTGTGGAGGGATTATGCATTATTTGCTCAGATGTACAGAGTGGATTTATAAAAGCCTCTAAGCATCCAAAGAGAAAATGTATTAAATAACTCAATGGTGATGCATTAATAGACTGCTACTGTATTCTTTGTTCACAGAATGCAATTTCTGGATAATGGCATTTTGTACAGTATATCATCACAAAACAATAGCAAATCACCACAGTAGAAATGACTTTGACAAATTACACATGAAGAGGATCTTAAAAGTTTAGTGTAGATCTAATTTGGGGGTATAAGTATTTGTGGAGAAGTAGATTTCATTTTTACATTGTATAGAGGTAAAAAAAATACTGGGAAGAAGAATGCACGTATCATAAGAAGTTGATGCTCTCAATAAGCTATGGGTACAGAATTGTCAGGGGTGTCACATCTTTGGAATCATTCTCTTCTGCTGCTGTCTGATACGCTATGCTCAGTTTAGTTTTTCCTTTCACCTAGAGATGAACCTAGGAGCACTTCTGAAATTTGCAAGAATGTTGAGAAGGAGCTCTGAAGTTTGATTTTTAAGAAGTGGAAATCTGGGAATAGCATAATTTTGTGGCTCATAATATTTTAATGAGATGTGTTGATACTACTTGGTACTACTTTAAGGATCCTAAGGTAATTGCCCAAGGCCCTTGCTACCCTCTGGGAACTTGAATCTCAGGAAACCCACTAGCAATTTGTAGCTCTCCCCATTATGATAAGCACTGAGACTGAAAGTGAAATCTAGTCAATGGCTCTAAGATCCAACCAATGGTAGGGTCCTTGAAAACCTCATCCTACAGCATTTACTTGAATTCCTATTGCTTGTTTATACTCAGAGGACTGCCAGTGTCCAGAAGCATTGTGCTGGGAAAATAGACAGCAAGCCCTCAGGGAGGCAGTGCCCCTCCCTGGCCCATAACCTCCAGGAGTCAGGCTTATAGCTGGGTGAGCAAAGGTAACAGAAGGACAAGGGAGTGTCAGTCTCCTTTATGGTAACTCCAGCTGCATTAGAATTCACCTCGGTGGTATCCAAATTTGGCAATCCCACAGCATTGCCAGAGATAGCCTGACCAGATGATTCCTCCCAGAAAATGAAAGCCAGGCAGAATGTTTCAGAGGTGACTTAGCTCCTGTTGGTTCATCTCCCAAAGGCTGACGGGCCAACCTTTTATTGGCTTTGTGAACTCTTGGAGCCTTCCAGAAGCCTCCTGATGCCTCCTCCTAACCTTTGCACAACTTAGCCTAATTTGGGTTCTGTCCTTGACAACTAAGAACTGCCTCTAATGATGAAGCAGTCACTGTTGATTTGACATTTTCTAAGTGCTCAAATCAAAAAGAGACTTGGGAGATGGTCTGATTACTCCCTCTACCTTCAGGCACATGCTCAGATCCTGCAGACTACTGGTACCTGTGCTGAGGCTACAACTCTGATCCTCTGAACCCAAACATATTGCTCTTTTCACTTGTGGAAGTCCTAGTCAGGGGAAGAATCATTCTGTAGACTTGCACAATCCAGTATAATAGCCCATAGCCACTAGTAGTGATTGTGTACTTAAAGTGTGGCTTTGACTGATATGTGCTATAAAGTGTAAAATACACATCATATTTTGAAGATTTAGTACTAAAAATATAAACTATCTCAAGTTAATGTTTTTATATTGATAATATTTTGAAATATTAACATTCAGATGGGTGAGGTAAAATATATTATTAAACCTGTTCTTACCTTAAAAAAAAAAAAAAACAACTTTTGGCTTCCCTAAAACATAAAGTCACTTGTGGAAGCTGGATTATATTCCTACTGAACAAAGCTACGGTTCACAACCAAGAACATAACACCTGAACACCAGCCCTGCTTGATTCTTGAGTTTTTATATTAGTCAGATTTGCTGTAGCAACAAATATTCCACAAATTTTAGAGGCTTACCATAGCTACCTCTTGTATCTCACTATGGATCTACATTAGCTCCTGGACTCAGCCTGGCTGGTCTAATCCTACCTGGGTACAGTTGTTTCTCAGTGTAAATTGCAGGCTCCTGTAGAGAAGTGATTATCTATTTCTTCAAGCTCCAGAGGATAAGCTGAAAAAAGGATGCACTCAATAAAACCACCAAAAGAAGAAGGGAAGGAGCCCCACACCAGTCCATACCAGTTCTGAAACTCTGTTAGGCAAATATTTAGGGGACTCCTAGGCTGGGAGCAGAAACTATTCCTCAGCTAGCCCTATTTGCTCTTGAGAGGGCTGCCCAGACCATTGTTTGAGTAGCTCTGGATGTGCCCTTTTAGTCATACTCTTCTGACATCCTCCATGGCTTCCCCAGAAAAAAACACTGGAAGATATGACTTCCTTGATGATGGAGATTTCTTAAACTGTTTCCTGCTCTAGAAAAGATGAATACCAAGAATGGTTTCAGATCTCCAGTAGCGCAGTCTATTTTAATCCATGCTCCAAGTGTGGCTAGGGATTCATCTCTTTTGAAACCATTGTGCTTGTTTTTAATCTGTTTGATTCCTGTCAGCTCCATGTGCATAAAGCACTTCCACAATTATTTTCAGTTCAGTTCTCTCTCTCAACTGTGTTATAAGTACATTGAGCTATCATGCTTCCAAGAAACCAAATTCTGTGTCTCTTTCTTCAGGCCATTTTCTGCAACTGAAATTCATTGGGGACCAACATTAATCCAATTAGAGATTTCAACAAAAGGGATAATATTCATATTTTTTTTATTTGGTCTGTGCCAGTAGGCTGTACCTTCCGGGGCAACCTTAAGTTGATGAGAAACAGGTTCAGTTTTCAAATTCTTTCAAGTCTTAGAATTTGGAGATTTTCTATGATCCCTTTCAATTCTGTGTGCCAAGTAGTGGGATATTTGGGGGGTAGGGGCACAGTTTTTTTTTTCCTGTAACATTTTATCAAAGGCATTTTATGATAACCAATTCTCCCAGGAAACATAACTTTGAAAACAAGATTAATACATACACTTTCTACCTTCTTCATTATCACAGGTGATCCCCCCGCCCCACCCCGACTACACAAATGTTTCGGCATTGCATACCTTGTTGGGTTGCCATTTTTCCAATTTCCTCTGAAGCGTTTTCTTGCTTCCCATGCATAGGTCCAAAACAGTACCCCTTATTTCTAGTTCTTCTAATGGCAGCCCCTACTTCTATATACCAATTTCTGTATGAGTCATCTTTTGCTGCAGTAACTACTAATCCTCAAATCTCTATGTTCTTTAACATTTATTTTTCACTTAAGAGTCCTACAAGTCAGCTGCCACTCTGCTGAGCTTGGCTGTGTTCTCCTTGTCTTCTCATGCCAGGACTGAGCCAGCAAGCAGCCGCCATCTGGGCTGTGCTCTTCTGGGGGACAGCAAGAGCTCTGAAGGACAGTGCAAACCTGCATATTTCCTGAAACCTCTGCTGAGAATTGGCAAGCTCTCGCCTTCTCCCACACACCATGTGGCAAGCGCCAGTCATTGGGTGGCTATGTGCCCTTTACATTCTTGGAAGTCATGAGTGAGAAAGGTGGAGGCAAATGATTGTACATAAGTAAGTCTTTCACAGGTATAGACACCCGTGTGGAAACCCATGACAAATCGTGAGGCCTGGCATCCAGAACAGCAGCAGAGGTACAAATATGACTGTGAGCCATGATACTGGAGGATCCCTGCCTCATGTGGATGCCCAGCTGTGCTCATGGCTCAGCCCAGCAGAGAGAGGCATGTGGGGGTTTAGATGAGTGAGCACTGGCCTCTGCTCAGCCACCCAGCTGCATACCTTAGGTGGCCACTTCCTCTGTGAATCTCAAGTCCTCTTCAATATGAGCAAGGGTTGGACTCAACGTGTATTGGTTGCTCTAGGCGACAGTGCTCTGGTTCTTGGCTGCCTGCTTCCTGTGACAGGGAGCATGGTGTGTGCCCAGGAGCCTGGTCTGCAGCAGAAAGAGCCCAGGTCAGGAATCAGGTAGTGACTCCTGTTCCGCAGTTGTCAGATATCAGAGTGTGGCTGTCTTCAACCCTGAGTCTGTTTCCTTGTCTATGAAGTAAGCATCTTGCACCTAATTCACAGGGCTGCCATTAGGATTATTATTTTCAGCAGTTCCTCTCTTTAGGAGACGCATCTTGCCTGATGCCCTCACCAGGGAGCTTTGGCTCCAGGACTGCATCAGCTGAGAAGCAGCAAAGCTGAGTGGCCAATGCCTGCATGTATCCTGTGCTGCCTGTAGCATCATGTGCCTGCAGAAAGGTGCTTCCTGCCTCTGTGCTCAGTGTGCCCAGCTATCCATGGGGGAGCAACAGTACCCACCAATGTTCTTGTAAGAACAGATGAACCAAAGCATGCCATGCTGGTGGCCCTTATTATTCCAAATAGTAGCTCTGGTATTAAGCCTGATTTCCATAACCCCCACATCCCCCCTGTTGCTTCAGGCTAAATGGTCTCAACTCTCCCAAGCATTCTGCAGATGTCAGATTGCTTGCGTTCATTGCCTGTCTAGTTGTCTTCTGTGAGTTCCCTTTGGCAGCTCTGGTTAAGAGGCAAAAGAAAAGTGAGTGAGTGCTTTCAGACTGGGGGTTGACCATCCTGGGGTGGTCACACTCTGCGGGCTCCAGACATCTACACAGATGGGCAGGATCTGCCCGTGGTCTCCCTTGTCCTGCCTCCTGGCACTTGCTCTGCTCTGGCTCTGCCCTCTTCAGACAGCAGTGATTGTGTGTCCCAGGCAGCTGCCTGATGCCTTATGCCTCCTGACCCTGCCTCCTGAACCACTCATTTGCCTCTTGACATTTTTTTAACTTTAGTTTTTCTGGACCAGTATTAAGAATTTTACAGGTTTACTTTCAAATGTTACTTCTATTTCTAACATCACAAACTATTTATTAATTCTTTGCTGTAGGGTGAATTTTTTATTTGATAGCATTCTATTTTAACAATCTAGAATGGCTAATTTGCTAAGTGGATACCTGGAAGAGTTAAATTATTCAAACAGAGAAAGAAAAATTGATTACCTTTGGCCTTTGCAGTTGGAGAATAAGGAGAAATACATTATTTTTTTCTAAAAATCTGTGAAATGGTCACTTATTTCTTCACTTATATTTAAAGAAGAGATTGATTCACTCAGCATTTGGTCCTGACAAATCGAATCAAGACTTTAAAAAATTACCATCATTTACATATCAAGCAAACAATATTGGCATCCAGAATGAACATTGCTAATTCCCACAGTATTTATACAAAAAAATCAGTTGCCTGGAAGCAAGCATAGTCCACCCTGGGCAGACCAAGCTTCCGCAGGCTAGAGTCTGCAGAGCAAGCCTTTCAATGTGTCATGTTGCAGGAGATGTGGGATCTTGATGTCTGACCTGCATTTTCCTTTGTGAACCACTGAGCTTGGCTTCCAGCAATATCCCTGCTGGCTTCACAGTGGGCAGGTACCTAGAGATGTTTAAGATAAGAGAATAAATTCATGAGCATACATGGAAGTTTTGAAAGCAGCATCTCCAGAGCTTTCCTTTCCAATCTGGCACGGAGCACCTTAAGCACTTCATGCTTGAAGCTTGCCCTGCTCGCAGCCTTCGTTGCAGTTGGATCAGCTTTTAAAATATATATCATAAATAATCTTCAGAACATTTTAATATACTGCTGATAGTATTAAAAGTCAAAGCTTTCATAAAATATAATTTACTTCTCCCTGTAACTTAAATCAGGAACAGTTTTAAAGAGTGCATGACTCTTGCTAAATCCAACAGCTTCCCCATAGCCTTCCCATGGTTTGGAGGCTACAGCAGCTGAAGCTCAGTGACTAATACCTAAGTAAAACTACATGTTCTGCTTCTGTCCAAAACCTCAGCCTTCACAGAGCCTGGGAACAGGCCCCCTGAGCTGGTGGGAGCAGAGCTTCCTAGGGGGGTAACCATAGAAAGCTCTTGAGATGCACCCAGTCCCTGAGGGGTCCCTGAGTCCCATTGTCCAGCCTCCTGGTGCTCCAGGATCTTCATCAGTGTGTCTTCCTGGACAGTGAAATAGGGCATCAGATCCACTGAAAGTATCTGTGCTTCACATCCATGAGTTATGTGTTAAGACAAAAGCAGAATGGTGTTACCTTTATTTCCTGGCTCTCATTTATCAACATGTCTCATATGTTTTGCTCATTCCTCTAAGAATTTTGTTGATTTTACTCAATAGGGTAAATGTTTCTATTATGGTACAGGAAGAATGGCACAAAACCCATTTTTGCAATCTCTACAGAAATCGTCCACGCACTTAACAATCAGAGCTCAGTGGCACTAATCCCCGACTCTTGTATGACTTTTTATCATTCGGCTGACCCACAGCTCAGTCCCTACACATTTTCAACAGACATGGCCACATGACGAAGTTCTGACCAATGAGAATTTGGTGGAAATCTGACAAACAAGGTTTCAATGACTGTTTTCTGTTTAAGGTTGAAAGGGAAAGATGTGGCTAACACCACTTTGCCATCATTCCATCTCCTGGAACATGGATGTAGAGCTGGAAGTGGCACAGCCATCTTGTGACCATGAAGTGGAGACAATGCCCACACCCCGAGGGGCCCACCCACACTCTCTCTTTTCACTCCACTGTCCTTGGTGTTCTTTCTTAAGTTGCATAAAGTGGATACCTGGTCATTGATTTCAAACCTTTCTTCTTTTCTAATGTAAGTGCCTGATTTATAAATATCCCTAAAGTACTGTCGCTAGTGCATCCCCTAGTTTTTGATGTTAGATTTTCATTTATTCATGACAAAATATTTTCTAATGTCCTTTGTAATTTCTCCTTTGACTCCTGGGTTATTTATAAATATGTTATTAAATCCCAACTATTGGGGGATTTTCCAGATATCTTTCTATTATTGATTTCCGATTTAATTTTGTTGTGATCAAAGAACATAATTTGCATGATTTTAATCCTTTTAAATTCATTGAGACTTGTTTTATAGCCCAGAATATCTTGGCAAATGTTCTTTGTGCACTTAAAAAGAATTAGTATTTTACTGTTGTTGAGTGGAGTGTTCTGTAAATATCAGGTCAAGCTGATTGATAGTGTGGTTCAAGTTTTCTATCTTTACTGATTCTCTAATTTTCTTTTAAGTGAAAATTTTAAAATGAGAAGCAACTTGTTTAAAATTTTTGCTGACATTTTTACCATTTTTGGTGCTCTTCTTCCTTGCATGCATCCAACCTTCCACCTGGCATCATTTTCTTTCTGCCTGAAGGCATTCCTTTAACATGTCTTGTAGTTCTGGTCTACTCAGTAAATGCTCAGTAAATGCCCTGGGCGTGAAGGTCCAAGGAGGACCAGGTCGTCTTTCTGGCCTCATGTGGGCTCTTGGGGTGATGCTACCTCCTCCTGCTGATTCTGGTCTTGATAATCTCCTTGTATGTGTGCACAGAGCAGTACCTAGCAAAAACCAGAGGGGAGCCCCCAGCAGAACTCTGAAGCTCCCCCTGTATAGCTGCCTCCTCTCTGGGTTTTTTGCCACAAGCTTAAGCTTCCTAGCCCTCCCCAGACTCAGAACCCTGGCTTGTCCACTCAGGGGTCCCTCTGGGATCTGTTGGGTCCCTTCACCCTGGAATAGAAGAAGCCCTTCCAGGAAGCCATCTGGGCAACCATTTTTCCCTCCCCCTCAGGGATCACTGTCCCACACTATCTGTGATCCAGTGCCCGGATATTATTGTTTTCTGAATTTTGTCTGGTTTGCTAGTTGTTTAAGTTGGGAGAATAAATCTGGCTTTTGTTCCATAAAGGCTGAAACAAAGTCCTTTCCATCTACTTTGTAAAAAAACATTTAATTGTTGTAAAATACACAAAGCATAAAATTTATCATCTTAACCATTTTAAGTATACTCCTCAGTGGTATTAAATAAATTCACGTTGTGCAGCCATCATCTCCTGAATCATTCCATCTTCACCAAATCAATCACTTACCCATTAAATAGTAACTCCCCTTCCCCTATCCCCAGCCCCTGGAAGTTACTTTTCTGCTTTATGTCTCTCTGAGCTCAAATTCTCTGAATACCTCATATGTAAGTAAAATCATACATTATTTGCCCTTTTGTGACTGATTCATTTCATTTACATAATATTCTCAAAATGAATCCATGCTGGAGCATGTGCCAGAATTTCCTTCCTTTTTAAGGCTAAATAATATTCCATTGAATGTATGCCGCACATTGTGTTTATCCACTCATCCACCCATGGACACTTGGGTGGCTTCCCCTGTTGGACTGTTGTGAACAATGCTGGTGTTTCCCACGTGCTTTTTAATGTTCCACAGGTTTGTTAAAATTCTTTAAATGTTGATTGCCATCTCACCATAGAGTTCAATTTGCTTTAAAGCTGTACTCGTGTGTGTGTGTACACAAGGGTGCCTGCGGGTGTTCTCAGGGAAACATGGACACATGGATCAAGGTCATTAGCCAACTTGGATCAGATTCTCTTTCCTTGCCATTTTCCTTTGCTTTTTTCTCTACATTTCCTTTCTCACTGTTTTCCTTTTCTTCCTTGTTTTCTCTTCCCTTTCATTTTCCCACACTGTTTGCCTCTGTCCTCTCCTACCCCTCAAGTCCTCCAGTTCTTCCCCTGGCTTCCTCCTGTGTGCCTGCTGTCCCCACTGCAGGGACCCTGGTGCCCAAAGCCCTCAGCATGGCGCCGCGCTGTCATGGCAGCAGGATGCAATTCCAGTTCAGGAGTGGACAGGAAACAGGAGCATCAATGGCTGTGGCGTGACCTGACCAGAGTGGCCTAAATGAGGAAGGCAGCACAGAGATACTGTTTCGATTATTTAGGGAGGAGAGGTTATTTATGGCTAGGGAGAATCCAGAAAGACTCATGAAGAGCTGGCAGCCGCCCTGAGTCCTGAGTGCTGGTGCTGCTGAGCTTATAGGGAGCAGGTTTCCCCTAACACATGGCTTTGTCCTGATGTCATCCAGATCTCTTCTCCCAAGAGATAAGTAAAATTGGACAATGAATATTATTTATTCATCTTGTACTTTGACCATTTTTATTATTTTTAGTCATTGTGTATTGAAATATTTTTTCCAATTTTATCATTTGTCATGTGCTTTTTATACCTATTGTTTTTAAGAAAATAATTGTTCCTGAAATGTAAGAGCAGAATCTCAGTACTTCTGACTAGTGGTAAGTCATCTGAATTCATAAAAAATTTGCATGACTAATTTAGAATTTTAGTTTTGTTATGTGAAAGGCATTGTGTCACTCTTGATTGTCGAACTAAGTCTTAGCAATTAGAGCTCTTTAGGAATGTGTTTTAATAAGTAGATGGTGATTTGTTTGATTTGTAAGTGCAAAGTAGCTTATTCTCCACTAGGTCAGTTGCATTGCCAACATCTTATTTGTTGATTTGCTTAAAGTGATATTTTTTTTTCTTTTTTTTTTATTGGTTGTTCACAACATTACAAAGCTCTTGACATATCATATTTCATACATTAGATTGAAGTGGGTTATGAACTCCCAATTTTACCCCAAATGCAGATTGCAGAATCATGTCGGTTACACATCCACAATTTTACATAATGCCCTATTAGAAATTGTTGTATTCTGCTACCTTTCCTATCCCCTACTATCCCCCCTCCCCTTCCCTCACATCTTCTCTCTCTAATATTTTATCTTTAAACAAATGTAGACTTTTTTCACTTAATCCCTAACATATCATAAATTTTGAAAGAATGGCTTCCTAACTATACAGTAAAGTAAAACAGTCCATACAGACCTCATTTCATTGTTACATCAGCAGTCTAGATTTCTTTTTGTTGAAATTTTAATCAGAACAAATTTTTTAAAATAATTTTCCTGTAATTCTGCCAGTTTTACTGGAAGCTATAAATGAGACAGAGAACAAGTATGGCCTTTGGAAAGCAAAGACACCCACACTTGTTGATCTAGTGTCCAGGGACCTCTGTGCTAGTCTTGATTTTTTTAAAAGTATCTCCTTCCCTTCCCTGCAGAAATACTGAGTGCTGGGGCTTGTGCAGGGCCTTTTGTGTGCCTCTCCTGTTTCATATCTGTACATCATCTGCAGGTTACGTTCTGTGTGACAGCAGTGTTCTCTCTGCCTTCCAACTCAAGAACTCTTACCGTCTACCACATGCTGTGGGACTTACAGCACTCATTTTCTCACAGCCTCAGTGTTCATGTCTATGAGATGGGAGTGACAGTGGCCATGTCAAACGACTGTTGGGAAGATGAGAGAGAGGATGCATATGCTGGCCTCTGCCTGTCTCCTGGCACAGGGTGGGCGCTCCAGAAATGTGCCCTGCTCTGGACTCCTTAGCACAACAGGGCTCTTCCTGTCTCCCAGGACTTGTCAGCCCCATTCCTGTGCCACCCTGCACCAGTTCTCAGCCACATACCATTGTGAAATGCCCACTCTGGCACGTCTCTGTAGGTGTGCCCTTGTGCTTGCCTCCCTGCCCACCAGCAAACATCTTCAAGTGTTTGTGTAGGCCGTGTTCTTCCATGACATCCCCTGACCTGACACCCAAGTAAAACGAGGTGCTCCTTGCCCCTGATCCCGGGGTCTGCTGTGGGTCTCTGCTGCAGGAATTGTCCTAGTAAATTTCAGTCCTTTCTTGGTTTGTGGCTCCCTTGTTCACATTCTGACTAACCACACACATTTTAAAGTACTCAAATGGATTCTTTTAAAAAATTTCTAACCCTCAGGTTATATGTACTGACCTGACATATGTACTGACCTGACACCAACATTTAATAAATATGAACATTTTAAAGACACACACAGCTCTGCAGAAAGCCCGACCCCGCCCCCACCCCCACCATCCCATTATTCTCTGTTGCAGAGCCATTAGCCGACACCAGAGCTGCTCCTTCTCATCCGGGTTTTTATATTCTAGCACCATTCTCATCCCTGTGATTCTGTAGAATAGAATGTCATTTGTATATGTTGGAGTGTGTGTAAATATTTCTGTTCTTAGAGTGGTTACTCTCAAATGTTTAGCACACATAATAATTGACTTAACAGAATCTAAAATTAACCAACACGTTCTGAACATGAACAGGCTTTGGAGTATTTCAGTTCAACCTACTTCTCTTCCATTTTTGTTGTTTAGTGTATTAGTTCTGCCTTCTTTTAAATTACAAATTGGTTAAAATAATACTGATGCAAAAATTGTTTTTCACAGATAGTGCTATGATCTGTTCCTCGTGGCTTCTCTTGTACCTGTCCTCAGGGCTACATGTCTTTTTATTATAGTTCCTCCTTCAGATGCTACTTCCTACTAAAAGGCTGGAGACATTTTTATTTCATCTGGAGATATATGTATTTCATCTCACCTTTTTTATATTTTAAATTTAACATTGATTTATTTTATTTTATTTATTTTATTTTTATTTTATTTTTCTCCCACTTTATTTTGAAAAATTCAACTTACATGGCATACATAGTGGTGTACACCTGTATTCCCAGTGACTCAGGAGGCTGAGACAGGTTCAAGGCCAACCTGAGCTAAGACAAGTTCAGGGCCAACCTGAGTAATATAATGAGACCATATCTCAAAATAAAATACAATGTACCAATAAAATTATTAAAAATAGATAAATAAAAAGGCTGGGGATGCAGCTTAGTGGTAGAGTACCCCTGGGTTCAATCCCCAGTATGGGGGTGAGGAAGTGGGTGTCAAAAAAATTCAACCTGCAGAAATGTAAGATAAGGGCTGGGGCTGGGGCTCAGTGGTGAGCACTTGCCTAGCATATGTGAGGCACTGGGTTGGATTCTTAGAACCTCATAAAAATAAACAAATAAAATAAGGGCATGCTGTCCATCTACAACTACAAAAAAAATTTTAAAAAAGAAACGTAAGATGAATAAAACCTGTTCTATATCCTTTATCTAGATTCACCAGTTGTTCACATTTCATCTCTTTTGATTCCTCTCTCCCTCTTCCTTTCCTCCTCATGCATACACATGTGTGTCTTGCACACACACACTTCTTTAGACTGAAGCATCTGATAATTTTTTGTCAACATCCCACCCTGAGACTACAGCGTCTGTCAACTGTGAACAGGAGCACTCTCCTACATAACCACAATAGAATGATCATCCTTAAAAACTTAGCATTGATTTAGTACTATTGTCTAATACATTCAAATCCAATTGCCCCTAATTGTAGCAGAAAAAGACTGTCATGGAGTTTTTCTTTTCTTCAATCCCAGCATCCAATTAAGGAGTATTCACTGTGCTTGGCTCTTGGGACCCCTCCATCTTCTTACCCTTAAACTACTAGTTCTCTGGTCTCTTGTTTTTCTTGACATTGATATTTTTCAAAATTCCAGACAAGTTTTTTTAGTAGAATACCCTGAATTTGGAATGGACCTACCTGATTGGTTTTTCTTTATCAGAGTCAGAGGAACCATTTTGGTGATACTGTGTACTTTTCAAGAGCACTGAGGCAAAAGCCACATGATATCAGTTCCTTCCATTATCTTTTTGTTAAATATTTTTAAATTTTTTTTAGTTGTTTTAGAAAGACACAAGACCTTTATTTTATTTATTTATTCTTATGTGATGTTGAGAATTGAACCCAGTGCCTCACACATGCTAAGCAAGTGCTCCAAGATTGAGCTACAACTCCAGCCCTTTCATTATTGTTTTTATAATTTTATTTATTTATTTTTATGTGGTGCTCAGGATTGAACCCAATGCCTCACATGGGCTAGGCAAGCGATCTACCACTGAGCCACAATCCCAGTTCAGTTTCACACATTATTCATGTTAAGTGTGATTATTTTGCTAAATGGGATCCAACAGATTTGACCAAATGCAATGGTGCTTTTTCCTTTGAAATTTGCTAATAATCTATTGTGAGATTATTTTGAAAGTATGTGACTACTCTATTCTTAACTCATTTATTGCTGACCCTTGCCTCAATTAAATATTACCATGATAGTTGTGCCTAGAGATTTTTAAAATAACACTTCCATCCTATTCATGTTTATACTTCTGTAAAGAGTGGATTTTCCTCTTCTACACCTCTACCATTTCTTATATTTTGAAAGAGACTCACGTGTTCTTTTTATCATTCAGTTATTCCTGAATAACTTAATCATATAACTTAATCATTCAGTTATTCCTTTGACATTCAAGTTGTTCCACATTTGGCTGCTGAAAGTTCCTTCAAAGTATCTCCCACATCTTTCAATGTGCTCTCATCTGTTTTGAGTATTTGTTATTTCTGGCACACAAGGTAGTCTGGGCTCACCTGTTTTTTCCCCTATCCCCAGCCCTAGAGCTGGCCATTGTTCCTGAGCCTTGGTTCCTTGAGGAGAATGTGGTATTTGGTACCAGGCCTGTGAAGTAGGCATGCCCACTACTACGTGGATATTATTGCTTCTAGGCTCTTTCTGAGGCTGTAGATTTCTGTTTTCTGAAAGAGCCTAGAAGAAAAATACTTTGTGTGTGTGTGTGTGTGCGCACACACATGAGTTTAAAGACAAGAGTGTATGCAGTTTTCCTCTCCTCGCTCCATTCCATAGTGTGTCTTTCTTCTCCCACAATAAGGACACTAGTTCCCAATAACATTAATATATTTACTCATTTACTCAATCCTGTTATTCATCCAAAATTTGCAGAATTGCTTGTACTACTACCCATTACAGACTCATTAAGAAAAATACAAGATTTCTTTCTACTCCTTTTTGTGCTTAGAAGATAATCCATTAAGGTTATAGTCAGATATTGGGTTCCAAACTTTCTTGCATTGATTCTCTTTCTCTCATCTGTATATTATATTATCTGCTGTGCAGCTGGGTTCATCTGTTTCTGTGTAGGAAGGTTTCCCCTTTTCTACTCAGTTAGTAATACAGTCTTAGATGTGTAAAGCATTGGTATAGTACAGAAGTCAAAACCACATGGAAAGATATGCTCAGAGAAGCCCGTTCCCTTCCTATACTTTTTTAAAAATATTTTTTAATTATAGGTGGACACGATATCTTGATTATATTTACATATGGTGCTGAGGATTGAACCCAGTGCCTCATTCATGCTAGGTGAGCACTTTCCTCTGAGCCATAACCCCAGTCCCCCTAGACTGTACTTTGTGTCCCATTCTCATCAATGCCCCATAAATTACCATTGTCATAAGTTTCTAGAGTCTTCCTTTCTTTTTTTCCCTAAAATAAACATTCCACAGAATGACAGAAAATATTTGCAAATCATATATCCAGTAAAGGTCCATCTCCTAGAATATGTAAAGAATTCTTAAAACTCAGTAATGAAAAGATGACTTGATTTAAAAATGGACAAAAGATTTTAATGCACAGGTCTCCAGAGGAAGTAACAAACACATGAGGAGTCGCTTCATTTCTGGTCATCAGGGAAAAATGAACCAAAACACAAGGAGATCCTTCTTCAGTCTCACTAGGAGGATGGTGATGATTTTTTTAAAGATGAAAAATAAGGGAGGATCCAACATGGCGGCCGGCGAGGAAGCAGCAACTCCAACGTCTCCACTTTAACGGGATATGAAAGACTCATCGAAACAGCTGCAGCCTAGCTACGGAGGAACTTCTAGCATAACTTCCTTAAGAGGAGAGCTGCCGTGAACTGGTAGGTTTACTCGAAGTGACAGGTTGCCCCAGAGAAGTGGATCTTGGAAGGCCACGCGGGCACAGAGGTCTAGTCCCCCAACCATCAGCCGCTCCGGCAGGCGGCTCCCCCTGGAGGCCTAGCTCTCGCCCTGGGAGAAGCGGCCCCACCCGCCCGCTTCCTAACCAGGCGGCCACAGCTACTCAGCGATAAAGGTGCCCACGTGGCGGGTGCAGAAGTTAAGTCCTGCAGACGCCAGCCACCTTTGCAACCCCCGGGAACCCTGAGTGGCTTGGCCCGCCCCGCCCGAACCGGCAGTCCTCCGCCATACGGGCTCCCCCGGGAGGCCTAGCTCTCGCCCTGGGAAAAGCGGCCCCACCCGCCCGGTTCCTAACCAGGTAGCCACAGCTACTCGGCAATAAAGGTGCCCACGTGGCGGGTGCAGAAGTTAAGTCCTGCAGACGCCAGCCACCTTTGCAACCCCCGGGAACCCTGAGTGGCTTGGCCCGCCCCGCCCGAACCGGCAGTCCTCCACCATACGGGCTCCCCCGGGAGGCCTAGCTCTCGCCCTGGGAAAAGCGGCCCCACCCGCCCGGTTCCTAACCAGGTAGCCACAGCTACTCGGCAATAAAGGTGCCCACGTGGCGGGTGCAGAAGTTAAGTCCTGCAGACGCCAACCGCCTTTGCAACCCGCGGGAACCCTGAGCGGCTTAGCCCGCCCCGCCCGAACCGGCGGCGGGTGCAGAAGTTAAGTCCAGCAGACGCCAACCACCTTTGCAACCCGCGGGATCCCTGGGCTGCTTGGCCCGCCCCGCCCGAACCGGCAGTCCTCCGCCATACGGGCTCCCCCGGGAGGCCTAGCTCTCGCCCTGGGAGAAGCGGCCCCACCCGCCCGGTTTCTAACCAGGTGGCCTCAGCTACTTGGAGATAAAGGTGCCCTCGTGGCGGGTGCAGAAGTTAAGTCCTGCAGACGCCAGCCACCTTTGCAACCCGCGGGATCCCTGAGCGGCTTGGCCCGCCCCGCCGGAACCGGCAGTCCTCCGACATACAGGCTCCCCCGGGAGGCCTAGCTCTCGCCCTGGGAAAAGCGGCCCCACCCGCCCGGTTCCTAACCAGGCAGCCACAGCTACTAGGCAATAAAGGTGCCCACGTGGCGGGTGCAGAAGTTAAGTCCTGCAGACGCCAGCCGCCTTTGCAACCCGCGGGAACCCTGAGCGGCTTGGCCCGCCCCGCCTGAACCGGCGGCGGGTGCAGAAGTTAAGTCCTGCAGACGCCAACCGCCTTTGCAACCCGCGGGATCCCTGAGCGGCTTGGCCCGCCCCGCCCGAACCGGCAGTCCTCCACCATACGGGCTCCCCCGGGAGGCCTAGCTCTCGCCCAGGGAAAAGCGGCCCCACCCGCCCGGTTCCTAACCAGGCAGCCACAGCTACTCGACAATAAAGGTGCCCACGTGGCGGGTGCAGAAGTTAAGTCCTGCAGACGCCAGCCACCTTTGCAACTCGCGGGAACCCTGAGCGGCTTGGCCCGCCCCGCCCGAACCGGCAGCGGGTGCAGAAGTTAAGTCCTGCAGACGCCAGCCACCTTTGCAACCCGCGGGATCCCTGAGCGGCTTGGCCCGCCCCGCCTGAACCGGCAGTCCTCTGCCATCCGGGCTCCCCCGGGAGGCCCAGCTCTCGCCCTGGGAGAAGCGGCCCCACCCGCCCGGGTCCCAACCACGCGACCGCAGCTACTCGGCGATAAAGGTGCCCCCGCAGCGGGTGCAGGAGTTAAGTCCTGCTGATACCAGCTGCGTTTGCAAGCCGCCGGCACCCAGTGCGGCTTGGCCCGCCCCGCCTGAACCGGCAGTCGGCCTCCACCATCCGGGCTCCCCCGGGAGGCCTAGCTCTCGCTCCGGGAGCAGCCCCCTGCAAGCTAGGCGAACCTTCGACCCATCGGGAGGTTAGGCCCAGCAACCTGCGGAGTGATAGAGGTGCCCCTCGTGCCTGCTGGGTAGGCGGACCTTTGACCGACCAGCAGAGCAGACCTAGGGCCTGCCAGCGTGGTAGACGGATCACACCAATTGGAGGAGGATCACAGCCACTACATGCCCTGCAAGGGTGATTATTCAACTATACAAGAGCAATATAAATAAATAGAGGGAAAATTTCAAAACACAACAGTTTCACCAAGCAGAAAGAAACGCCAGCAGTATGAAAAGACAAGGAAAGAAAGGACCACAGGCAATGCAGGTCAACTCAACTTTAGAAGAGGTAATAGGTGCAACAGATGGAATGTCAGATAGAGAGATCAGGATATACATGCTTCAGATGATCTGGAGTCTCAAGGAAGACATGAGACAGCAAAATCAGATAATGAAAGATCACATTGACAAACAAATCCAGGAAGTAAAAGATCAATTTCACAGGGAGATAGAGGAAATAAAAAACAAACAAATAGAAATACTAGAAATGCAGGAAAAAATAAACCAACTTAAAAACTCAATTGAGAATACTACCAGCAGAGTAGATCACTTAGAAGAGAGAACATCAGACAATGAAGACAAAGTATTTCAACTGGAAAAGAACATAGACAGCTCAGCAAGTCTGCTAAGAAACGATGAACAGAACATCCAAGAAATATGGGACAATATCAAAAGACCAAACTTAAGAGTCATTGGGATACAGGAAGGCACAGAGCTCCAAACCAGAGGAATACACAGCCTATTCAATGAAATAATACGAGAAAACTTCCCAGACTTGAAGAATGAGACAGAATCCCAAATCCTAGAAGCCTACAGGACGCTGAATGTACAAAACCATAAGAGATCCACACCTAGACACATTATAGTGAAGATGTCCAACATACAGAATAAGGAAAGAATTTTAAAAGCTACAAGGGAAAGGAAGCAGATTACATTTAGGGGTAAACCAATCAGGATAACAGCTGATCTCTCAACACAGACTCTGAAAGCTAGAAGATCCTGGAATAACATATTTCAAACACTGAAAGAAAATGGGTTCCAACCAAGAATCGTGTATCCGGCAAAATTAAGCTTCAGGTTAGAAGATGAAATTAAAACCTTCCATGATAAACAAAAGTTAAAAGAATTCGCAGCTAGAAAACCATCTCTTCAAAAAATCCTTGGCAAAACATTGCAGGAAGAGGAAATGGAAAATAACATTGAAAACCAACAATGGGAGGTAGGACAGTAAAGGGGGGAAAGTAGTCAAAGAGGATAACAAATCAGGTTTAGTAACATCAACAAACAAATATGGATAGAAGTACAAACCATATCTCAATAATAACCCTAAATGTCAATGGCTTAAACTCACCAATTAAGAGACACAGGCTAGTAGAATGGATCACAAAACAAGACCCAACAATATGCTGTCTACAGGAGACACATCTGATAGAAAAAGATATCCATAGACTGAAGGTGAAAGGTTGGGAAAAATTATACCACTCATATGGACAGCGGAAACAAGCAGGCGTGTCCATACTCATATCTAATAAAATAGATTTCAAGCCAAAGCTAATCAAAAGGGATAAAGAAGGACACTTCATACTGCTCAAGGGAACCATAAACCAACAAGACATAACAATCATAAATATATATGCCCCAAATAATGGTGCAGCGGTGTTCATCAAGCAAACTCTTCTCAAGTTCAAGAGTCTGATAGACCACCATACAATCATCATGGGAGACTTCAACACACCTCTCTCACCACTGGACAGATCTTCCAAACAAAAGTTAAACAAGGAAACTATAGAACTCAACAACACAATTAATAACCTAGACTTAATTGACATATATAGACTTTACCACCCAACATCAAGTAGTTACACTTTTTTTTCAGCAGCACATGGAACCTTCTCAAAAATAGACCATATATTATGTCACAGGGCAACTCTTAGACAATATAAAGGGGTAGAGATAATACCATGCATCTTATCTGATCATAATGGAATGAAACTGAAAATCAATGATAAAAGAAGAAAGGAAAAATCAAGCATCACTTGGAGAATGAACAACAGGTTGCTGAGTGACATATGGGTTATTGAAGACATCAAGGAGGAAATTAAAAAATTCCTAGAGTTAAGTGAAAACACGGACACAACATATCGGAATCTATGGGACACATTGAAAGCAGTCCTAAGAGGAAAATTCATTGCTTGGAGTTCATTCCTCAAAAAAAGAAAAAACCAACAAATAAATGATCTCATACTTCATCTCAAAATCCTAGAAAAAGAGGAGCAAAACAACAGCAAAAGAAGTAGAAGGCAAGAAATAATCAAAATCAGAGCTGAAATTAATGAAATTGAAACAAAAGAAACAATTGAAAAAATTGACAAAACTAAAAGCTGGTTCTTTGAAAAAATAAATAAAATTGACAGACCCTTAGCCATGCTAACGAAGAGAAGAAGAGAGAGAACCCAGATTACTAGCATACGGGATGAAAAAGGCAATATCACAACAGACACTTCAGAAATACAGAAGATAATCAGAGACTATTTTGAAGCCTTATACTCCAATAAAATAGAAGATAGTGAAGGCATAGATAAATTCCTTAAGTCTTACGATCTGCCCAGATTGAACCAGGAGGATATAGACAACCTAAACAGACCAATAACAATAGAAGAAATAGAAGAAACCATCAAAAGACTACCAACTAAGAAAAGCCCAGGACCGGATGGGTATACAGCAGAGTTTTACAAAACCTTTAAAGAGGAACTAACACCAATACTTTTCAAGCTATTTCAGGAAATAGAAAAAGAGGGAGAACTTCCAAATTCATTCTACGAGGCCAACATCACCCTGATTCCGAAACCAGACAAAGACACTTCAAAGAAAGAAAACTACAGACCAATATCTCTAATGAACCTTGACGCAAAAATTCTCAATAAAATTCTGGCGAACCGGATTCAAATACATATCAAAAAAATTATACACCATGATCAAGTAGGATTCATCCATGGGATGCAAGGCTGGTTCAATATACGGAAATCAATAAATGTTATCCACCACATCAATAGACTAAAAAATAAGAACCATATGATAGTTTCGATAGACACAGAAAAAGCATTCGACAAAGTACAGCATCCCTTTATGTTCAAAACTCTAGAAAAATTAGGGATAACAGGATCATACCTCAACATTGTAAAAGCAATATATGATAAGCCACAGGCCAGCATCATTCTGAATGGAGAAAAATTGAAGGCATTCCCTCTAAGATCTGGTACAAGACAGGGATGCCCTCTCTCACCACTTCTGTTCAACATAGTCCTCGAAACACTGGCAAGAGCAATTAGACAGACGAAAGAAATTAAAGGGATAAAAATTGGAAAAGAAGAACTTAAATTATCACTATTTGCAGATGATATGATTCTATACCTAGCAGACCCAAAAGGGTCTACAGAGAAGCTATTAGAGCTAATAAATGAATTCAGCAAAGTGGCAGGATATAAGATCAACACGCATAAATCAAAGGCATTCCTGTATATCAGCGACAAATCCTCTGAAACGGAAATGAGGACAACTACTCCATTCACAATATCCCCCAAAAAAATAAAATACTTGGGAATCAACCTAACAAAAGAGGTGAAAGATTTATACAATGAAAATTACAAAACCCTAAAGAAAGACATAGAAGAAGACCTTAGAAGATGGAAAAATATACCCTGCTCATGGATAGGCAGATCCAACATCATCAAAATGGCGATATTACCAAAAGTTCTCTATAAGTTCAATGCAATGCCAATCAAAATCCCAGCTGCATTTCTTGTAGAAATAGATAAAAGAATCATGAAATTCATATGGAATAATAAAAGACCCAGAATAGCAAAAACAATACTAAGCAGGAAGTGTGAATCAGGCGGTATAGCGATACCAGACTTCAAACTATACTACAGAGCAATAGTAACGAAAACAGCATGGTACTGGTACCAAAACAGGCGGGTGGACCAATGGTACAGAATAGAGGACACAGTAACCGATCCACAAAACTACAACTATCTTATATTTGATAAAGGGGCTAAAAGCATGCAATGGAGGAAGGATAGCATCTTCAACAAATGGTGCTGGGAAAACTGGAAATCCATTTGCACCAAAATGAATCTGAATCCCTATCTCTCGCCATGCACAAAAGTTAACTCAAAATGGATCAAGGAGCTTGATATTAAATCAGAGACACGGCATCTGATAGAAGAAAAAGTTGGTTATGATCTACACGCTGTGGGATCGGGCTCCAAATTCCTCAATAGGACACCCATAGCGCTAGAGTTAACAAATAGAATCAACAAATGGGACTTACTCAAACTAAAAAGTTTTTTCTCAGCAAAAGAAACAATAAGAGAGATAAACAGGGAGCCTACATCCTGGGAACAAATCTTTACTCCACACACTTCAGATAGAGCCCTAATAACCAGAATATACAAAGAACTCAAAAAATTAGACAATAAGATAACAAATAACCCAATCAATAAATGGGCCAAGGACCTGAACAGACACTTCTCAGAGGAGGACATACAATCAATCAGCAAGTACATGAAACAATGCTCACCATCGCTAGCAGTCAGAGAAATGCAAATCAAAACTACCCTAAGATACCATCTCACTCCAGTAAGACTGGCAGCCATTAGGAAGTCAAACAACAATAAGTGCTGGAGAGGATGTGGGGAAAAGGGCACTCTTGTTCATTGCTGGTGGGACTGCAAATTGGTGCAGCCAATTTGGAAAGCAGTATGGAGATTTCTTGGAAAGCTGGGAATGGAACCACCATTTGACCCAGCTATTCCCCTTCTCGGTCTATTCCCTAAAGACCTAATAAGAGCATGCTACAGGGACACTGCTACATCGATGTTCATAGCAGCACAATTCACGATAGCAAGATTGTGGAATCAGCCTAGATGCCCTTCAATAGATGAATGGATTAAAAAAATGTGGCATTTATACACAATGGAGTATTACTCTGCATTTAAAAATGACAAAATCATAGAATTTGGAGGGAAATGGATGGCATTAGAGCAGATTATGCTAAGTGAAGCTAGTCAATCTTTAAAAAACAAATACCAAATGACTCCTCTGATATAAGGGGAGGAAACAAGGACAGGGTAGGGACGAAGAGCTTGAGACGAAGATTTTCATTAACAGGGTTGAGAGGTGGGAGGGAAAGGAAACGAGAAGGGGAATCGCATGGAAATGGAAGGCGATCCTCAGGGTTATACAAAATGACATATAAGAGGAAAGGAGGGGTAAGACAAGATAATTCAAATGGAAGAAGTGATTTACAGTAGAAGGGGTAGAGAGAGAAAAGGGGAGGGGAGGGGAGGGGAGGGGAGGGGAGGGGGGATAGTAGAGAATAGGACAGACAGCAGAATACATCAGACACTAGAAAGGCAATATGTCAATCAATGGAAGGGTAACTGATGTGATACAGCAATCTGTATACGGGATAAAATTGGGAGTTCATAACTCATTTGAATCAAACTGTGAAATATGATGTATGAGGAACTATGTAATGTTTTGAACGACCAACAATAAAAAAATAAATAAATAAAAAATAAATAAATAAAAGTGAAAAAAAAAATAAAGTGAAAAAAAAAAAAGAAAAAGAAAAATAAGAAGTGTTGGTGAGAAGTGGGAAGGTTGGGGCTCTCGGACATTGCTGTGGGAATGTAAAAAGGTACAACTTTGTGGAAGACCGTCTGCCAGTTCCTCGAAAAGTGAAATGAAGAGATACTATGTCACCCAGCCATTCTCTCAAGAATGTATTGAAGAGAACCAAAAACATGGTCATATAAAAACTGGTACAGGAATGTTCTTTGGAGTGTTATTCATAAGAGCCAAAAGCATCCAAATGTCCATCAGCAGATGAATGGAAAGACAAAGTATGGCACATCCATACAATAGAATCTCTTCAGCCATGAAAAGCAACAAAATACTGACCTGTGGTGAACACAGTGAACCCCAACACCTCACACTGGGTGAAAGAAGCCAGGCACAAAGGCCCAGGTGTTTTGTGATTCAATTTATATGAAATATGCAAAGTGGGTAAATTCATAGACACAGAAAGTAGACGAGTAGTGTCCCCAGGGTCTCAGGGGAGAGCCACAAATGGGAAGGGACTGAGAAAGGGTACAGGGTTTCTTTATGGGGTGGGGAAATGTTCAGCAATTAAATAGTGGAATACATCCTTGATATTCTAATATGAATGCACAGTAAAACACACTCACATGTGTACTTTTAAATCGTGGCTTTAATGGTATGTCATTATATCTCAACAATTACATATGTTCAGATGGACTCAGTAGTACCTTGTTTTTTCCAGCGAACATCTTAAAACTGTGTCCACATCAGTACAAAAAGATGTTTACGATTTATTTCTTTTTTTTTCTACTCCAACATATTTTTATAAATGACATTTAAACTATTTTCAATATATTTTTGTTATAAGTAATGCCAGAGTGAATATATGTGCATATGTTTCTGAGTCACTGGAGATGATTTTACCCTCATTCTTAAATGATAGTCTGTATGTATATGAAATTCCATGTTGAAAGTTTACTTTCTTTCCACCATTTGACACTATTATTCTATTTTCTTCTAGCCTCTTTATTTTTCTGATAAGAAAGCTGCTGTCAGTTCAATTACTCTTCTGTAGGTAATCTTTCTCTAGGGCTGTGTTTAAGATTCCCCCTTGTCTCTGCTGTCTGCAGTTTATTTTCTCCTGCTTAGGAACCATTGTTTCTTATGTCTGAAGAATCATGTCTTTTATCAATTTAAAATTCCCAGTCTTATTTTTTTCTGAATATTGCTTTTCTCTCAGTTGTTTTAGTCTCTACCTAGAACTCCTATTTAAACATGTTTGGGACTGTGTTATTGTACCTTATTTTCTCTTGGCTTCATCTTCTTAGCATCTATCTCTTTGCTTCATTCTGGGGAAGTTCCTTGATCTTCTTCTATTTGATTATTTTGTTTAGTTTTATCTGGTATTTGTCTTCACCTTCGAGTTTTTAATTCCAGTAACTGTGTTTTTAATTGGTAGATATATTTGCTACTTATTACATCTTCCTTTTCTTTTTTTCCCTAATGTTCTGTTACCTATTAGAATTATTTTCCTTCTTTTATGTTTAATCATTTTAAATTACTTGCTTTATAGTCTTTTCTGAAGTACTCCATTGTCTCAAGTTCGGGAGTGAAATGTTTGCATCTGAATGCACAGATCTTCCCTAGTGCAGCTGTGTGGGGGCTTGTGAACTCCTCTTTATTATTAGTTGCTACATTCACAGGACTGCCATGCTCCTTGGATTGTGCGAGTGTTTCTATGTAATGATTTTGTATCTGTTTGTGCCATTGTCCCACTGGTTTCATTGGTCTGGAACTGGTTTAAATTGATTTTTTACATTACAGAGTCCTACAAGACACAGGTAGCATTTCTCTGTCATTTTTATCTTATTTTCTGGTACATTCTAGTTGTTGTCTTTTTTTTCTAACAAGCTTAGCTAAATTTCTTTCTTATATTTCACTTAGAATTTTATGTGCCTGTAGCATGAATGTGGTCTGTGATAGCTTATTCTGCCATATAGCTAAAATAAAAAATCTTTAGATTTTTGTCTTTATTTTACTATGATAAAGTATATATTACACAAAATTTGCCATTTCAGTCATACAATCTAGGGCATTAATTGCATGCACGGTGCTATACAAACATTCCTAATACCTATTTCCAAAATGTTTTCACCATCCCAAATAAACTCAGTACCAGTTAAGCACCAGCTCCTCTCCTCCTACCTTCCCACCCTACCCCAGCAATGGTAACCTCTAATCTGCTGTCTATCTGTGAATGTATTTTACAGATTTTTTATAAGTGGAGGGAGCCAATATTTGTGGTTTTGTGTCTGGTGTATTTTACTCAGCACCATGTCTCCACATCCATCCATAGTGTTTAGCGTGCCCACGCTCCATTCCTCTGTATGACTGGATAATATTTACTTTATGTGGATGTTTCTCAGTTGTTTATCCACTTACCTGTAGTTGTGCATTTAGGTTGTTTCCACCACTGGCTAGATGAATAATGCTGCTATGATCATTCCCATGCAAGTAAATATCTGTCCAGGTCCCTGTTTTCAGTTCCTTTGGATAGAGACCTAGGAGAGGATTTGCTGCATTTTCTGGAAATTTTGTTTTTTAATAGATTCTTAGCAAAATAAATCACAAAAGTGTGATTACTGTGCTCTCAAACAGCAGAGATGACTAGGGTTTTGTATTGTCTTGCATATCTTTTTATTAATTTTTGTGACATTCTAAGGCAACATATCACACAAGCAATACCTTTTAGCCCTAGAATTGCCCATTTCTTATTAGTTATTGCTCAGCAGTGTACACCGTATTCATCCAATGTGATTTTAAATAGGACTAAAATAATTTGAGCAAGTGCTTGTATGTATATGTGTGCATATTTCTCTATTGTTTTAGAAGGGGCTGTTTTGTTTGGCTGAGCTTGGAGGCTGCTGACTCGTGCTGTGCATTCTCCTGCATCAGTATATCATCTTCAGTCTTTGTCATCCTTCAGCAGACTGCTGCTTAGTTTTCCTTTGTTTAACAAATATTTGAGTGTCCGTAATCTGCTAGACTCTGTGATAGCAGCACAGTAAGATGTGAGTCCTACTCAGCGAAACAGGTACACACAGAGAAAAAAAGATTACAGAGCAATATGGCGAGTGCATAATAGAGAATATGCAGAATGTTCATGGAACTACATTCACAGTCTGGCTGATGCCTGCTGTGCACCTAATATGCTTTGCACATTGGGCTGTAAAAAATAAACACTCATTTAGGTTTCAGCAAGTGATGGAAAATTCATTGCCCAGGTACACATGGCAATAAGGAAGGCAGGATTCCAAAGAGCATTGCCAGATCCAGGAGAGGGGATCTGCTTGGTCCAGTTTTCCATGCTGGGCCTGTGTTGAGGCCATGCTGGCAGTTCCCTTCATTGACAGCTGGCTAGTGCCCATGCATGGTGCAGTCAGCTCAGTAGTTAATGGGGAAGCGCCCCTTTAAAGGGGGCCATTCAGATGCTTGGCCTCACTAGTACAACATCAATAATCTCTTTCTTCCCTTAAATACTCCAGCAACTAATCTCAGACTCTTACCACACCTAAGCTTATATTGAAAGCTGTCTTATTTTTATGTCAATGGGAGAAATCACACTCATACATGATCAATTTTCTTTACCTGTGTCCCCAGGTATCTAGAGCAGGAACAAGGAAAATGAAACATTCTTTGGGGACCCAGGAAATGAAGAACATATTTGGAGGGTGCCTTGGAATAGAGACATTGAACCTCATTTGAAAACACAGGTTGTACTCCTTCCTTCTGTGCTTCTGCTGGTGCAGGTCACGTTGGAATCCAGGACAGGCCATCAGATGGCGCAGGGAGGCCACATCTGGATGGTCACTGCTCAGGTGGACAGCAGGTGGCGGGGAGATTAGAAAGGCAGCAGATTTGGCTGTGCCTTTTGGCCTGCCTATCTTCCTCTTGGTTGCACCTGAAGTTTTTATATTTTTGAAACTGGCTTTAAAAATAAATAGAAAATTTCTTGGCACAAGTAACAGGAGGATCCCCAGGGCAGGTGGTGTGTTGCTAGGCTGGTCCTTGGATGATAACTGGATGGCCACCAGTAGCTCCATGCTACCTCTGCCCCAGCCACAAGATGGATGCCATCTAGTATGCAGATGATGCGGTCCTGCTGTGTGGGGCGCAAGGTTGGGTGGGGCATGTGCCCATGCAGAAGCCTCCTTCCTCAGTCGTGGCCTCCATTCAAGCCAGTGTGGCCACCTACCTGCATTAATTGACCTTTCATACTTTTTTCACATTGCTAGCCCTTCCACGGATGTTAGGCTCAGAAAACATCCAGAGGACAAGAATCATGTTTGTGGTCTTACAGATCAGGTTTGTGTGGACAGAGTTGGCCTACATATGCTATCCAATGAGTTTATATTATTTCCAAGGATAGACAAAGACACATCCTCTTAATATGAATATTTTAAAATTTACTGTGAATAAGCAGTGATTAAAAAACCATCTCTTAACTCTTGTGATCTATGGCTTTATGTTTTTGTGCACCTTGCTTGCTTTTGTGGCGTGTCTCTTCATACATAAATCAGTCCCTGTTGAAAAGTTAAATACAACAGGATCGAAACACAGCCTTGAAAACACAGAATGAGCAGTAGGGATTACTATTCCTCTGCACCTCCAGGGAAGTGAATATTTATATGAGAAAAAGTAGGGGCCAAGGATAAGATTCATTTAAAATGTACAAAAATAATAAAAGTGCTCATGGACGAAAAGTCCATCTGAAAGGACTGTTAACTTTGTGGTGATGCTGATGCGGAATCATTGTGTTTCTTTGCAGGGAAAAAAAATGACACAGCATACAAATGGCTCCTGCAACGCTGCGTCAGCAGACAGTCGCATTATTTTTCTGTGGAATGTGCAGGGCTCTGTGCCTCTGTTCTCTCTCCAGCACTCAGAGCCGCAGCAGAAAGAGAATCTGAACATTCAAAGAGAGACAAAACAAAAACAGATTATTCTGCTGTGCCGCTGCATCATTGCAGCACAATGCTCTGTTCAAAATTGTCTCTTGTCAGGCACATTTTTTTAAACAGTGTTATGTCTATAAAGGCGCTCTGTGTTAGAGAATTTGCATGTATTGGGAAATAGCTGCATATTGTAGAATATTTCCTGAAGTGGCCCCAACTTTGTGTCCAGAGAATCTGTTTCCATAGCATTTGCGCTTACTGAAAATTACTGAGTAATTGGAGATGCCATTCTGTTAGGTTAAGGGTCACCATCCTGGTCTTAAGCCTCCGTGGCCCTGAAGGAAGGCCTGCTTTCTGCCCTGACTGTGTTCCTTGCATAACACCTAACCCAAGGTGTAGAATTGGGATCTTCACTTCCCAGTTGCCCTGTAGGTAGTTAATTTCCAGAATGCAAGTCACCTAAAAGGCCAATTGTTTGGCCCTTCTGCCTGAATAGCTGGTGAATCCTCTTTCTACATCCATCACAATCAATTATCCAGAAAAACTGATTATTCGGATCGTTAAATCCCCAATTAGTGTGGATAATCGGCATCCTATTGTACCCCATAAACATGAAATGCTGTGGAGCAGGGTGGGTTCCCACTGCCCACGGCTCCCCTCTGCTCAGGTTCACATACCTCATGCTCCCGAACTATCTGCTGTCTTCAGCTTTCCCCTCTCCTCATGCACCAGTGACACGAGGCCTTTCCAAGGTATAGCTTTGACTCGATGCCAACTCTAAAGTTTTTGGGTACTAGAGTGGCTCAACCTGGATCAACTTGAATGTCAGTGCACTCCTGGACTGAAATGGCTGAAGCCATCTCCTCTGCCCATGATCCAGCTGGATTTAAAACCCCTGTATATTTGGATTCCAAACCTATGCTCCTATTTAAGGAAAATTAGATGACCTGCTGTCTTAGTATATTCAGCTGCTTTAACCAAATGCCACAGAATGAGTGTCTCATAAACATAGAAACGATTTCTTCCAATTCTGGAGGCTGCAAGTCCAAGATCAAGGTACCTGCAGACTCCATGTCTAGTGAGGGCTCCTTTCCTGGTTCACAGAGGACACCTTCTTGTTGTGTCCTTGAATGGTGGGAAAGACAAACAAGCTTTCTCCTACCTCTTTACTAGGACACCAGTTCCATTTGTGACCCTTCTGGAGGCCTCACCTCCTAACACTATCACATTGGGGATTAAGTTTCCACATGTGAATATTGGGGGTGCACAAGGATTCAATCCATACCAGCTACTCAAGGTCTATGTCTGGCAAGTAGCCCAGTTACCCAGATCTTTACCAGGCATGTTCTGTTTCTAGTGCTATGTAAGATGTTGGGGTGGGAGTTTATGCAGGAGGTAAAAATGAGAAAGATGAAAATGGACCAGGTCCTGCCACGGAGGAGCCTAAGGGGAAATAGTGAATTTTATTAATTTCCCTTGGTAGTAGATGATGCCAGTAATCTCACTCAGGGCACAGGCCTCTGGCCTGGGGAAGTTGGTAAAGAGCTTATCTTGTGTACCAACCTTTGAGGTGTGCCTGAAGGATGGGGAAAATCAGGGATTTGGAGGTGGGCAAGGGAACCCAGGCATGGGGAGGGAGGTGAGCATGGCCTTGGAGGTGGGAGTAGGCTCTCAGAGTAAGTCTAGAAAACCAGCCAGACTACGGGAGCTTGGGTGGGGTTTGGTATTACTGTATGACATCATTGAAGATTCAAAGCCATGGAACCTTGTGATGGCAGCTGTGTCACAGGAAGTCCAATCCAGTCCTGTGGAAGATGGACTGCAGGACCAGTTTCTCAGTTGTGTTTCTGAGACCTTTCGCAAGAGACTGGCTTTATTTCTTCCAGAATTTATTTTCCTATGTAATGCATATATTGTGAATTCTGAGAAGAGGGAGATTCTCTAAATATATTTTACCACAAAACCTCTTTTAACAGTAACTAATGCACAGGAGAGGCCATCAGTATTTTTACATGAACAAATAAGCAAGTACAAGACCCATATTCCACAGGACAAGGTTCAGGAGACCCTGCTCCACACAGGGGCTAAATCAAGATGAGATGCCAGTGAGAGGCTTGGTAACTATACAGGGATGATGTAATGGTTGCTGAAGCTTCATTGACCTGAAGGTTGGAAGCCAACCATTGATACCCCAGTGCTTCCATCCCCCAGCTGTTTTGGGAGATGTTAGTCAGCTTTGTGTCACTGTGAACAAAATACCTAAAGCAAGTTATTTAGAGGAGGAAAAGTTTATTTTGGTTCCAGAGGTTTAGCCATGGTTGGCTGAGTCCAGTGCTCTGGGCCCAAGGTGAGGCAGAACAGCATGGCGGAAGGATGTGGTGGAGGAGTACCGTTCCTTTCATGGCAACCAGGAAGCAGAGAGAGGGAAGGAGGAAGGGGCAGTGAACTCCTCCAGCCATGCCCCAATGACCCGTCTCCTCCAGCCATGCCCCCCTTGCACACAGGTATCATCCAATCAGTCCATTCAAACTAGGATGGACTGAATGGCTTACAGTCCTCATAATCTAATTGTTTCACCTCTGAATATTCCTGCATTATCACAGGAGCTTTTAGGGGACACCTCCTATCCCAACCATGATAGGAAGGTTCCTGTTCCTTGTTCTCCTGTCCTTGCCCACCCTGCAGAGCATTCTCATGAGTCTACTCATCAATTTCCTGTAGCAGAGATGCACCCTTATCTGTTACAGGGACCCGAGATGTTTTCTGGAAGGAAGAGGAAGGGAACTAAGCTACTTGGCAGCGGGTAGAAAAGAAGACCTGACCTCCCCATTCATACATTGAACTTGTTTGAAAAATGTTTTCAGTTCTTAGCCCAAAAGCAGGGTGACTTTTCCACTAACCATCTGCTCTCACTGGATGCAAGTAACGATTTTCATGTGAGGCTCCAAGAAACCACTGTGGGTAGAGGGTGAGTGAGAAATGGAATGTGCGCTTCTGTTTTCCTCTCTTCTTTAAAAATGAGAATCTGTGAGTAAGGGGGATTTCATGTTCAGGAAAACAGTAAACATGAGAAAGAGTTGCCTGAAGGAAGCATTTGTAGATGTGCGTGGAGCCAGGGTCACGGAGCCGTCAGGGCATCGAGCTCCCGCTTCCAGGAACATTCTGTTCTCCCCACTGCTGAGTCTCCTCTGGATGCCTGGGTCTCTGCTCTCCCTCCCTGACCTTTCCCTTCTACTTCTTCTTGCTATGTGATAACCTTTTGCTTCTTCAATGCCCAAGTCCCCTAAGTCTCTATGGGGAAGTCACCAATGGTTTATTTATGTTCATCTGTTCTTGTCCCCTGCACAGAAAAAATAAGAAACCTTATTTGGAAGAAGACAGGAGCCTACCTGTAACAAATTCTCTTTGATTTTTCCTCCACATTTCTCCTTGTCACTTCTCCCCCTCATCTCTAAACCAGGGACCAGATCCCAGTGTTCCTTTCCACTAGACCAAACTCCCTTCCTTGACCATGCCTGCTTTTCTAGAAGATTCTTACTCTTATTATAAAGATAAAAGAGCCTATTCCAGATGTTGAAACAAGGTAGGGAGCAATTATAAAGGCCCAGTGCTGGGGATGGCTTTGCATTTGCATTTAGTGAAAACCCATTTAAAGCATTTGCATTATACAGTTCATTTGTGCCTTTATTGTAATTAGGTGCGAGTTGCTGCTACAATATGCTTGTTTGTTATTATTGTGCTTGCATTTTTTTATTCCTGCTCATCTTAACATTATTTTGTCTTATTGGCTTCATGTCATGTCTTTTAAATGTTTATCATATTCTGCTTTCCAAGACTGAGGAAAGGAGCCAAGATTGCTGTGTCAAAAATTCAGGGGAAACGAAGAAATGCATATACTCGTGTATACATAGAGAGAACTGCCTTGGAATCTCAGGGAGATTGTGGCAGAAATGAGGAGACACGATTAACAGCTTAGAGGGGCTATTACAGGGGCTGCATGCTCTGCAGCCCCAAAACGGTCTGTTTGCAGTTACTGCACAATCATGGTCTAATTACTGCAGCTATTTTTAAAAAGAACATTTAGATGACTAAGGCAGGGAAGTTCAAAGGCTCACTGTTGCACATTCACAGTAATCTTTCTCAACTCTTATTTCAAAATGATTTTTTGCTTGAGGACAGAGCGCCGGATATCTGTGACAGCAGCGATGACAGGGAGCTGTGAATCGCTCCAGAGGAGCCATCCCAGCCCGTTGGGTAATTAAAAGCTAAATGGAATGTTGAGAAACGTCCATACAATTTGATTGGTTAATTTACTTGCTTTTTTGAGAATTTAAATGAGACCTTTGCAATCATTTGAACTTTTAAAAAGAAATCTTTTCAAAAGTTTGTGAGAGTGAGTGTTTTATGTGGCTGAGTGACTGGTAAGATTGAACTCGCTTTATGTGGGTGTTGATAATATGGATGCAGCTGTCAAATTCACATCATATGCCATCCTTCAGTAAGTGTGTAAGGCATATTTCTCCTAGAAGTCTTACAATTGCTGATTATGGACCTTTATGGCTTCTGTGCCTGGGAGCTTTGAATCAGCCCCCAGCAGCATGAGCAGTCAATGGTATGTTCCAAATAACAGTCTAAGATGATTGATCAGGCAGTGGCAGGGGTGGGGTGAACCAGAGAAGTCAGTGCCCAGCCTCCCTCCATTCTCTCTAGCCCTTTAGCAAAGCCAGATGTCTGTGCAATGGTAGAGGACCCACGTGGAGCTAGGGCGTCTTTGGTCATCATGCTCTAGAGAGCAGGCATACTGACCAACACCCTCTGCAGCCAACTTCAAGTTATTGTGGACATCCACACAGTCCTCTCAAGAGCTGTGTTGGTCAAACTCAGACTCACTGGTTCTCACACTATGTCTACCTTTTGCCCAGAGTATGCTGTCAGAACCCTGGCTGGCCAGATCACCTTGTGGAGAACTACTGATTTTATAGGTATTTTACTTTTTTCCCTTCATTTTACGTCCTACTGTTCTTTTCTTTATTCTTTTCCACCTACGTTCAGTAGGAAGCAAGACCAAGCTCTGAGAAGTCCATCCTTTCACTTCTTAGTGATCTGTAAGAAAAGAGATTATTTGTCCTCCTACTGCCCTTGTCCTAATAGACAATGGATAATTGACAGCTCATGCATGTGACAGCAAACCAGTCATCATGAGCCATGCCGAGGTGAAATTTAACGTGGCCTCAGATGATTATTTAGTGACTGGTTAGAAACATTTGCCTGAATTATACACTCTGTCTCTGTGTGTGTATGAGCAGTGTATGTCTAAGAAAAATATTGAATTTCTTTCCTGAATAATCATATGTTAGAGAAATTTAGCCATATACCTTTCACAATATATATACATCATACTGCCTCTGATATCACCTTCCATCCAATGGACAAAGAAAGTTATAGATGATAGGTGGATATATTTGATGAGTATGTAGGTGGATGATTTTAGTGCCTACAGCAATTCCTGAGTTAGGCACAGACTCAGATTCACTACTCATGCCCAAGTTCCTGACAGCATCTCACCATGTTGATGACTGTCCCAGAGGCTTACAAACCCAAGACAGAGCTCCATTAAGAACTCTACCACCATAGTCAGGTACAGTGGCACACATCTATAATCCCAGTGACATGGAAAACTGAGACAGGAGGATTGTGAGTTCAAACCCAGCCTCAGCAATTTAGTGAGACCCTGAACAACTCAAGAGAACTTGTCTCTAAAATACAAAAAAGGGCTGGGGATATGTTTCCATGGTTAAGTGCCCCTGGGTTAAATCCCTGGTACCAAAAAAAAAAAAAAGAATTCTAGTACCATATCTTAGCACACTGACCATAATGTAATTGTTTTCAATCAAATGGATCCTGAAGTAGTATAAAAATACAAGGATTCTGTCTGTTTCATGGGCCACACATTTCTTAAATTCTTTTCAAGCTTATCATTTTAAATCAGACTTGGCAATAAATGAAAATCAATCACTGAATAGCATAAGTCTCCAATCTCTATCTGTTGTCTATGGTCAAGTGTCTCATTCAAGTCAGAATTCATTATGCATGCAGCTAGTATTTTTTTTTTTTAAAGAGAGCGTGAGAATGAGAGAGAGAGAATTTTTTTTAATATTTATTTTTCAGTTTTTGGCGGACACAACATCTTTGTTTATATGTGGTGCTGAGAATCGAACCCAGGCCGCACGCATGCCAGGCGAGCGCGCTACCACTTGAGCCACATCCCCAGCCCCTGCAGCTAGTATTTATTGAACCTGTTTTCTGTTTGGAATTATGTGTGGCATAAGAGTGAGTCTCCTGTCAGGCATCTAGCTGTGGGGACTTCTTTCCCAAGGTAGCCTTTTGGGCAGGACAGGAGGAGACATGTGAAAGAATTCCCAAGGCAAGGCTGCATGCACTTTGTGGGCTCAGAGGAGAGCAGAGGGAAGGCCTTGTAGGGGACTTAGCAATTGAAATGGACCCAAGGAGGGGGTGGAATGGTAATAAGGAAGTGTGTGTATGGGAAAGGAGGAGTCAGGAAATCATGGGTCTTGTTTGAGCAAAGCCAGATAAGCCAAACTCCTTAATCCAGCTTAGAGGAACTTTTAGATGGCCTTACAAATTAAAAATGTAAGTCATGCCTTTTATTTCCAGAGCTCTCAAGAAGAAACTAGGACATCCTACACTGTAACTTTTATTTCTAACAGACTTATCTCAAAGGTGTATTCCTGCTTATACACATGCACAAGTGTGGGTAGGAAGCAGTACTGCTCATAGTCACACACAAGTATGCACACACCCCTCCTGTACTCAGGATCATGGTCACCAGAGGATGATGAGAAGATTTAGGGCTCACAGGTTCTAGTCAAACTCCTCATAAAGCTATTATAGTTCCAGTTTTTTGTTTTAGGACCCAAGAAAGTGGATCTCTTGTACCTTAGTAGTTGTCCCTTCTCAGTAGAGAGGACATAGCAACTGTCCTTTTGATTGGGCTTAGATTAGATCTCCAGGTGCTACCCTCCTCCCCCAAACTCAGCAGAAGATCCAGGATCCAGAGTGTGGGGGTCCTGTGTCCTCCATCTCAGTTCTGTGACACCTTGGAGCCTTCCGGGAGCTCTATGTGCCACTCAAGTCTCCACAGGACGTGAAACTAGGTAGGCAGCTCTCCTGAAAGCCTTCAGTTGTAGCCAGAATATCCTGTAATAATCCCCTTGTGTCATCTCTTACACTCCCTTTCCTACTGAACACATCCTTCCACTCACGGCACTGTTTCACTTCTTTTCAGATTGATCTGTTAGCATAGAATTATTCTTCTATCTATTATTATTACAACATTCAATGCAATCATCATTAGCCCATTAACTCATAACTATTACTATCATTGCTAATATAATGACTATTAACTAAATATGAATAATTCATGCTATCACTAATATAATTACTATTATTAACTATATTCCGTCTCATATAATCTATCTTTGCTGCTTCATCTCCCTCTGCTTCCTTTCACCTTCTCCCTGCCGTATGTTTCCAACTCAATGACATGGAGTTCCTTGAAGACTCGGCAATCGAGGCTTCTCTCCCTGGGCTATAATGAATGTGTGCCAGTGATCAATGAACAATTAGTTCCTCCACCAACACAAGGCCTGGGGTGAGTGGTTCGTTTTGTGGCCCAGGTGGCTGTACCAATATAAACTTTTGCTCTTTAAATCAGATTTTGCCTTCTCTGATGCCATGGGACCTGCCTAATGTTGCAGGTCAAGCATCAGAGACAAGCCCTGTGCCCTTCCCTCTGCCCATGGAGTTGGCAACAGATGACAGAGGACGGGGGGAGGGGGAGGCCAAGGAGCTAGAGTTGCTCCCCTGCTCTTCCTGGTAAATTGAAAGAGCTAGTAGAAAATATTGACAATATCAAGGTGTTGGCCAGAATAGCACCATGTGCTTTATGCTCCTTAGATTCTGCTTTGGATAGACCATCAGTTGCTAGCAGTCTGGAATATTCTGATTTATTCATTGACACAACATTGTTGTGCAGCCCATGATTGGTTAACAGCCTCTATCTTGGCGGAACTCTCCATCTTCTTAGAGACTGTGAGGTCAGAATAACTCAAAAGGACCTGCTCCGTGTCAGAGGCGATGCTAGACCCTGGACTGCTCACACATGCCCTATTCAGACACAGACGTGGACCTTAGGGAGGTCACAGTCCTCCCAGGAAGAGGCCAGTAAAACAACAGAGGAAGGGGCTGAGGATGTGGCTCAAGCAGTAATGCCCTCGCCTGGCATGCGCGGGGCGCTGGGTTCCATCCTCAGCACCACATAAAAATAAAATAAAGATGTTGTACCCACCGAAAACTGAAAAATAAACATTAAAAAATTCTGTCTCTCTCTTTAAAAAAAAAAAAAAAAAAAAAAAAAAACAGAGGAGGGACCAGTGCTGCTGACTGCTGGAGTCAACAAAGAGGCTCTGGGGTCACAGTGGAGGGTGCCTAATTAGCCTGGGAGGCTCCAGTTCTCAGAAGGCTTCACAGAGGATATGACAATTACTGGAACCCCTGGGGTGGAAGAATGTAGTCAGGAGGCCTGGGCAAGGGGCAGGGCAAGCAGAGGAAGCCCCAGCAAGGCATGGAGAACCTCTCAGGAACGGTAATGCATTCACACTGGCTGGTGGATATTTGTGTCTTGGGAAGTGACAGGATGTGGGACTGGGAACCAACAGGGGGCGATCAAGCTGTTCATACTGAGACTTTTGGATTTCTTTCTGGATTTTGAGGCCAGGAGTATTGTGAAAGGTCTGGTATGCTGCAGCATGTAAGCCTGTTTGAAGGCAAGATTCTGATTAAGTCAGGTGAGATGTCACAAGGGCTTGAACCAAGAGAGGGACAGAAAGGGGAGAGAGTAGGGACATGCCTGTGAGTGTGGAGAAATGTAGACTCAGCGGGATTTATCATATATTAATATATGGGGCCGAAGAGAGGTCAGTATCTTCTATGACTTTGTGGTTTCTACATACGTGAGGCAATGTTTTCAGGTGTCAGGATTATCCAAGGAGCAGATTTAGGTGGAAGGTAAGGAAAAAAGACAAATCAGTGAATCCTGGTAACAAGACAGAATTGTCCAGAAGGCAGACAGACAGTTAACTGCAAACTGGGTCTGGAATGGAGACTGGGAGTCAGCGTGGCTCCCAGTAATCTCAGATGGGTTCATTCAAGAGGAGGGTAGAGGGTATTGTGAAGGACAGGCCACCATCAGGAATGAAGGAGGAGGATAAATAATAAGAGGAAGCAGCAGATCCAGATAGGACATACCAAGGACTTAGAGCAGCTGCTCTGAAGTCACTCTGGAAAGACAGAGATCTCTTGAATTCCAGTTCTTTTAAAAGGCTTTCGATAATGAATAACTTAAGGGCTTCATCATGCTGGTCCAAGCCACTGTAGGCACAAAGATGGAAGAAATTTCGTCATTGCCCCCAGTGAAGTTCGCCAGTTAAATAGATAATTATAGATCAACTTCCGACTTCCCAGAGTTGAGATATATACAGAGCACTGTGGGAACACAGTGGTCATTTTCTTTCTTACTATAAGAGTAATAAATGTTAATTGTAGAAAAATTAGAAAATTTAGAAAAAGAGAAAGAAGGCTTCATAACTCACAATTCTACAACCCAGATCCATGGCTGTTAAGATTGTTATATATGTTCATGGAAATAAAAATAAATATTTGCAGTAACATGAGGCCATACAGCACATCACTGTTTTGTAAACTTTTCCACTTATTATTTATATAATATTAACTATCTTGAAATCTCTGTTTTCTGTTAAATAATTAAACACTGAGTCTGGTTCATATGAAGAAATGAGGTTTATTTAGCTCACAGTTTTAGAAACCGGAGGTTCAAATCTGCTCTCGCAAGGTACCCCTGGCTGTGTCACCTGATGGCGGATGGCATCATGGTGGGAGTGTGTGTGACAGCGAAAGATCAAATGGCCAGACTAGAAGCTGAAGCAAGGGGAGTGGCCAGTTATGACATCCACTAGATCCCTGCACCCCACAATGTCACCACACTGAGGACCAAACTCTGACCACACGAACTTTGAGGGATTATACCATATCCAAATCAGTGCAATATCATTTAAAATAACTTCTTAGTTCCTTTTCTAAGGTGAATTTATAATTTATTGACATGATTTTCAATCCCTGGACATGGGTTTTTTTTCACTATTTTTACAATTATGAATAGAATGTCAAATATCCTCATAGCTGCATCTATATGAACATCAAAACTTTTCTTTCCAATTTCAACAGAAGTGGAACTGTTATGTTAAAATGTATTCTATTTAAGCTTTGTAGTTGCAAGAAATAGACACCCCTGCAGTCTTGCTAGCTCAGTATAAAAATAATGGGAATGAGATTAACATGAACAAAAGGAAAGGAGGAATCTAAACAGCTCCCTGGAGCCAAAGGACCTTGTCCTGTAATTCAGGAGCCACAGGGACACTCACCTTTGCTCTCAGTGTCTTTCAGTTCCCCCCATCCATCACCAGTCTGTTGTGCTCAGTTCTCTTGCGATCAGACTCAATTTTGTGTCATGACCACCTGGCTCAGGCACTTCTAGTTGAAACTCTTGAGGTGAGTCTGACCGGCAGCTCCCTGCAAGTCCTGAGTGCTGAGCAGCTAACCTCGGGCAGCCATGCAACTGAGGGCCGAGAGTGGGTTTCAGCCAGTGATGTGCTGGAGCCTGCTCACATTAGCCAGTGAGCGCCGACTGGATTTGACTTCTGCCACGGAGGAAAATCAGCAGGTGCTGTGAGTCAGGACTGTAGGTAAATGCTTATTGGAATGCCACTGGTGTCCCATGGAGCAGCACATCAGACTTCTTGAGAAGGGAGTATGGCCAGTGACCCGCACATTTAGAGTCTTTGCAACACGGTTTAATTCTATTAGGATTCTGCAGCTGTGATTTCATTCTGTTCCAGCATTTAATGTTGTAGGGAAGAAAGCTAGAGTTTTTCCATTTTCATTTTTGTTTTCTTTGAGTTGACTCCTTGTTTTATCTCTTTGGACCCTTGTAAGTTTTATTATTTGTCCATGAAGCTCAAATATTTTGCTGAGATGGGACCACTGTGGCTCCTTCTATCTTGATAACTTGGTGAGCCCTTTTGTATTTGAAAACACAAGTTTCCCCTTTTTAAGTCAGAGAAGGTTTCCTACATGGTTAATTTAATTAACTTGAGTCATCTTCTGGAATTCCTGTTGTCTTCTGTTGGATCTCTTGGATCCGTCTTCCATTTGGCTTACCTTTCCTCATCAGAGTTCACTTGATCTATTTTCTCTGAAATCAAAGAAAAATTCTCAAATGAATTTCCAGCCAAACTCACCAATTTGGTTTTATGCACCATCCAGCCTGTTCTTCAGGGTTCCTGTTGCAGTTTTAATCTTGGCAATCATGTCTTCTGAAAACAGTCTGTCCTGATCTCAGGTTGTTCCATTTTCCCTTTTACACATGTCATTGCTCCTTTCAAGTGTTTGATTCAATTCAGATTTTCTGATTCATGTGAGTCAATTTGGTTCAGAAATTTCCTAAAGTGTTCTAAGGGGATATTTCTTCATGTTCTTTGACTCCATCCCTATCTTGCAGACTGTTTCATTATGGAGTTTATTATCAGGGTTATTGCGCTTTTATGTTGGCACATTAATGAATGTGTAGGCTGTAGGGAGGTGACTATAGTTCAGTGTGGTCTGGTAAAGGGAGTTTTATTACAGTGATAAAGGAATTCTTTCCATTTTTTTTAATAATCTAGGAATTGCTGGGGCTCTGCTCTTCTTTCACTAGCACTTACTGTGCTTGGGAAGTCCTCAAAGTGGCCTCAGCATCCTCCGAGAGACCCTGTTAGGAACACATACTCTTAGAACCCAGTCTTGACATACTGGATCAGAAACTGGAGGAGAAAGGAGACAAAAACCTGTGTCCTAACAAGCCCGCTGGTGACTTAACGCCCATTGAAGTTTGGGGACTACTCATGCCCATGGCAAGTTGAGGCCAAGTGTAAGTCCACCTTCGCAGGTGTCTGCGGACTCACCCACAGACCACACCATCCCTTGCACCAGAGCTTTGACGTTTGCAGAGTCTGGTCCTTTGACCCACGCTCCAGGTGAGTTTTCCTTTGGCAGGAGGGGACTTTCTGACTGTAAGCCTTATCCTTGAGCAGGACCCACCCAGGCTATGTTGGCTGTTCCCTGTGGGCAGTAGGGATCCTGATTTTTGGTGAGAATACAGATTTTTTGATATTTTTTCCCCATTGGATATTCGTTCAGGAAATTAGGAAGAAGTGTGAAATGGGTGAGTTAAAAACTCCTGGGAGAAAAATTTGATTTTTTTTTTTTTTGATGACCTTGTTTTGGTCTTCCTGAGGGAGAGTGACCACAGAACTTTCTGGGGTGGAGGAAAAGCTGTTGTTTTCCCCACAGGGAGTCAGGGCCTGGCTGTAGGACATAAGCAGGGTTGGGCTATGGAGAGAAGTGGACCCTGAGCATCTCTCAGGCACACTGCAGCCCCTGGGTAGCAGCTGAAGGGAAGGAATGTGGATAGAGTTAAGGGCCCTGAGCTGCCTGATGACTTACCAGAAGAGACTCTGATTGTTTGGGGCTTGGGGGAAGGCTGGTTGCTGGTATGTGAGTGGATGGAGGTGACCATCCCTAATGTGGCTGATGTGGCCAGGACCTTGGTCTGAGCATGTGGCCATGACAGAAATTCAGGGAGAGCCTAGGCACGTGCAAGTTCATTCCCTCTGCCTGACAACAAGCAGGATGAAGAAGTGATCCTGCCAGCCATTCCTCTTGGGTCTTCTACGTTAAAATTTGCTACCAATGAAAGCAGCATTTGAGTCATTTTTCCAGGTTCCCCGAGAGACGAGCAAGAAGTTGCCTTTTTTCCTAGGTTTATAGCGCTTCTGCTGTGTTGATTAGTGTGTAGCTTTTCCATAGCCATCCCTCAGAGTTCTGGCATGTTAATTTTCAAGTTTACAAAGTGGCACTGAAGATAATAATGAATTTCTTCACCCATTACCCTCCTCCTGTCTGTCGTAATTCTTCCCACTCAGAATGTTTGTTTTTCTTGTTCCTGTGTTGAGTGTGACAGGGGCTCAGGGGCCAGCCTTCACAGTAAATAACCCACTTGTCTAGTACTTCAAGTCTTGGATTCTTTCTCCTAATTATGGTCACTGGCTGGGGATGTGAGGACACCCTGCTAGATTCAACCTTAACTTGAATCTTGGTGACTGATTTTGCCAGCGCTCTCTTCTTCCTTCTGTCCTCTTGTGGCTTAGAGTCTGTCTGCTTATTCTGAGTATGTAAAACAACAAAGCAAGGCAGCCTACTCCCAGGGAACAGGGGCTGGCGGGTAGAGGTCTGTGGCCCAGAGCCTCCTCAAAGCCCAGCATAAGGGCAAAGTCCTGGTTCCTCTTGCAGGAGGACCCTGAAGCAGGTAGAGATGAAGAACACAATGTTCCAGAAAGAACCTTTGGTAACTTGAGAACATTTACTCTCTCTTAACATGACTGGCATTAAAAAATAAAGAAAAGCAATGAGAAACTAAGTGGAAATTCTAACTTCTGAGTTTGCTAAGATCTTGGAGAAGTATTTTCAAGTTTCCACATATAAACTGCACAACATGGTCTGTTGCTCAGGTTCCTTACCTGAGATGTTATTGTCAGGAGTAATGGTGATTCTTCCACCGTCAGTTCCCTGTTAATCTCTAGTCACCCAAGTATTCAGCTTTAACTCAGAAGCAGAGTGGTGAGGAATGAATGTGCGGCATCTATGCTTATAGGTGCAGTGTATTTTCATTGGCCCATCTGCCATCCAGATACATGCTCTTCTGGAAGGGTTGGCAGGGACTCCTTAATGAGCAAGGAGCTGAGGGCACACGATCTACCCTCTCTTCAGCTGAAGAACTGCTACAGGGAAGTATTGTAAAGTTGGGAGCAATCTCGCGAGAAAGGCTTTGCAGGTGTGCTCTTCCCAAGCCACTTTCCCTACCTGGGCAAAATAGGCTTCAGCGATTCTCCTCAGGGCCAATCTTGCCTCATCCTTTTCCCATGGATGAAATGCAAAGGTCTTTTGGAATTGAGTTTTTAACAATACTATGTATTCCCAAAGAAGCTGTATGAGCTTGTCAGCCCTTGTCAGTCCTGAGTAAAGAGATACCATAGAGGGTGCAGTAGTGTGGGCGGGAATAGAGTCTAAGGAGTGGCTTCAGGGGTCAGCGCCCCTGTGCTGGGCTACAAGTCATTGCTTCTAATCTTCCAAGGCTTGGGTGAACCCCTCTCATTAAATAAGCACTAAAGGAGTCTACAGACAATCGTGTCACTGTGGAAAGAATATTAGCCAAGCACTGAGCAGACCAGTAGACAGAACTTCTCACCTCAGAGGACCCTTAGCTGACTCATTTAAACCCTCAGCCAGGGATAATGAACTCCACTAGGGTTATTGCCAACACTGACAAGGATAATATAGCAATTAGCATGAGGTCTGGCACACAGAGGGTGTCAAGTAAATGTCGGTGTGTTATGTTTGTGTATCAGATGTTAAATCTGTTTCTATCATCTTTTCCCAATTTTCTCTAGAGTTGGGTTGAGAAAAATATTAAATTGTTTCAATTTCAGACTGACCCCTAAAGCACAGGCTGTCACATCCAAGCCAAAGCTTTCCAAGGAACAGTGAAGTATTGGGTTTAAGAACACAGGCTTCTGGTGGCATGCTGATCTGGGATTACATTCTATCTGAACTACTTAGGAACTGTGAAATTTGGCCAAATTGCTTGATTTCTCCATGCATTAACTGTTCCTATCTGTAAAACAGGAATTATAATCTTTTTTCCTTTATCAGGGAGGGCAGGCAGGAGCCAGATTTCCAGCAGAACTTATAAGGACTTCCTCTTAAAGTCTGTCTCAGTAACCTGGTAATACTTAGAACCTAACTTGAAGCCCCTCAGTATATCTAATACTAGATTCAGGCCACAGGCCAATTCCTGATCTGTCCACCTGTGGATTTCATTTGGCACACATTTTGTGTGATGGGCAGTTAGAGGCCAACACTTTTCTCTTAGATTTAATAATTGGAACTTGGAAGGAATTACCTGTGCGATCTTACTGAACCAATTCTGACATTGCACTCAATGTAAAAAGTTTCTGAATATGTCAGTATCTGAGAATCCTTTTAAAAATACATGACATTCCAAAGCAATGGCATGACTTTATTGAAATATAATTTTTTTTCATTCAGCATGTGGTAGGTTCTTTAGTTTCCTGCCTGTTTTGGGTTACATATTATGGGGTATATAGTTTATTGAGCATCTGCTGCCTGCTAGTTGCAACATTTATCTGTTCCTAGCATATGTTATTTAAGTCCCTGCAATGATTTTATAAAACAGGCGTAGCCCCTTTGTCATGTAGTAGAGGGCACTCTGCTGTTCAGGACTGGAGAGCTAGTGAGTGGAAGAGCCAGAGCTTAGACTCCAAGGCACTCTGACTCCTCCTGGCACTGTTCTTCTGAAGGCACAGGGTTTACCATGGCTAACGACCAATCTCAGCCAATGCTAGTTGCAAGAAAGGATTCATCTGCCTTTTCTTCCATTATTTTGTCCAACTGGTTTGTCTGAGTATGCTTAGGTCACTTTTGAGAATACTGCTCAGCAGGAAAAACAATACCCTCTAATTTCATAAATAAATTGGATTTTGAAGAATACTTCTTTGCAGGAATATAGTTCATTTAATGTCTTTAGATAGTGGAAATTGTGGTCATGACTGAGGTTCTTTCCCAAGTTAACAAATGATTGTTCCTCACCACAGAACTACAGGAATGACCTTTATAAATGAACACATTCTTTGTTTTTTCTTGATTGCTGACAGGAGCTGCTGTGGGTCCTTAGTAGAAGAGTATTTAGTGAGAAAAGCCAGGCTGGTGTTGCAGCAGAAGAAAAACATTAGGAAATTGATGAATTATCTTTCTATTTGCACCTTCAGAAGCAGGTTAATTGTTTCAGTGACTGGCTCTGTCTTGATTAGGAAGCATTAATAACAATTAATGATATAACTTCAAAAAGATATAGGAAAATTAATAGAATTCTTAGCCAATATAAATTATAGTCATTATCTACTGTATCCAGAACCATCAGGGCTGCCAAGCTTGTTGATTAAAGTACAAGTGGATTTTTTGGTCTGAATTCTCTAGATAATTGAACAAATCTTTGCTTTATTTTTTTCAGTATAAAATTCCCTTCAGTGAGCTAATAATAGTATTTAGTTGAAAATGCCTCAATTCTACAACTTAATTAAAAACCTTTCACAAGTTAATTGTATTAATATATGCACATTTTATCTACACATGCAAGTATTATTTGATTATGATGATGAAACTTTTTAAATAAAAAAACTGCTAAAGTATGGCAAAAAGCAGGTTAGGTCAAGAATTATGAAAACGTAGAATCTGATTTTATCTAGCGAAATAGAAACAGAATGTTTTTTCTCTAGAAGTGCCAGTAATTTGGAGAATAATGGCAGCTAGGATAGTGACAGAAGTGTCCCTGAGCACACCTTCATTCTGCACCTGGCCGGGTCCCGACCCTCACAAACTCGCCTGTACCCTTGCATCCACAGTGGTCTCTCAGGCAGGTGGGACCATCCTGCTCTAGCCATGAAGAAACTGAGGTTAGGAATTTGTTCGAATTCAAACAGCTGTGTGGCACAGCTGGGATCTGGACACAGGTGGCCAACTCCTGCACACACTCCGTCACTCACTCAGTGCTGCACAGAGGTTGATTCATCCGAAGAATGTAAAATGTACCTCACTGGACCCGATTCCCTGCCCATTCAATACTCCTTTCTCAGTCACCACAGGACACATTGGAAACATCATCCTTTCCGATGCCAACTCCAGACATATAGTAACATCACACAAACAAGACTAGGCTGCCTTTAAGTTTTATTATGGGTTGGACACCCTTGCATGTATCTTCACCACTGTCTGGGTGGAGTGGGCTTATATTTATCCTCAGTATTATACTTGCTACCAGATTCCATCACTGGTTATAGAGACTTGGTAAACTGACCTGCTGGTCTTACACACCTGCTTTGGGTGGTATACTCTAGGTTATCCGCCCCTGCTTGGGGTAGTGTGCACTAGGTTATCCGAGCCAGCCTGAACAGGACTGATTTTCATCTAGTGGGTGTGCCCACTTGTCCAGTTGCCCAGAATGTTTTATGAGTCTTTCTAAAAGTTTCTGACTTGTTCTGTCTGTTCTGAAGATGCAGCAGCCAGAAGAACATCTGCTGAGTCTACCTAAACCTATAAGGAACGTCTTGACGGGCTCTCTTGTTTTTGTTTTTCTTTTTTTCCCCATGAGTGTTTTGAAGGTCAGTTTCAGGATTCTGTTGCATTCATGGACACAGCAGCAGGGCTGCTCTTCCTGATTCCTTTACACACAACATTCACTGAAGTGTTGTCTTTCAAAATGTTCTCCGTGAGGGTTGTAAGGATTTGGAAGAAAGGATTTGAGTGATTAGGCAAAGTTTGGGAGGAAGTGGGACTGAAAGATGGTGGGGTTTGTGTGCTAGATGACTGTTGAGGTCACCTGGAAATGGGGGTGTGTGAAAATGAGCCCCACACAGAGCTGGGATGGGGGGGTACCACACAAACAGGGCAGTTGGAAAAACCAGCAAGACCTGAGTTGGGGAGGCCATTGAAGAAAAGTGGAGAATAAAGTTGCACTTTTTGGACGGGGTTCTTGTCAGTCAATATGCCCAGATAAAGAAAGCCCAAAAGTCATGTGTCATGGCTTGAAACAACACCAATGACATTACATGTGTGCTATAGGCACTTGGACCCAGCCCATTACATGCCTATTTCTCATGCAGCCATCTCCGCAGGTGACTTCAGGCTCACTGTGTCAGGCACCAGGGTACCGATGCACCTTTGAATGTGTGTCCACAGAGAAGTAACACAGGTCCCTTTCACTTACATTTTAAACCAGATCCATGGCCACATCTGCATTCTAGAGGGCAGGAATGGATGACCCTCCCCTTGTGCCAGGAAGAAAACTCAGTGAGCCTAACTAACATCTCCTGTCGCAGTCAAAAGGTTCAGGCTTGAATTGACAGGTAGCAGAGCAGTCATCAGGGTCTGTGCACAATGCCAGTGTGTTCCAGGAAGGCCAGCCTGAGTTCACCTTCAGATGTCAACTCTGGCTGCAGAGTCTCCACCTTCTTCTGTTCATGAGCTTTCATCTGTGTGACTTGTGTCACATGTGAACACACCTTGGCTTCCTCATCATAGTCAGGATTGGGTGGTGGTTGAGAATCCAGATTCCAGCCATAAATAAAGCCCCATGTTTACATCCTGGCTCTACCATTGGTGGCTGTTGGCCACATAACCTGCCTTGTCAATCAGTTCCCCTGTCAGTAACCTCCAAACGTGTCATGACTACGGGGTCTTTAATATTCTTTCCCTTCCACCTTTCCTGCCCTTCCCCCCATTGCCTCCATGATGCCTGATGTGTCCCTGGCCACCCAACTCGTTAGCTCTCTCCTAGGGGTCTTTCCTTCCCACTCACCGTGATGTCCACGCTTTGGTCATTTCTTCGCATGTGTCAGTCCTCTCTTGACCTCTCCGTCTCCAAAGTTCGACCCATCTTCCATCTGCTTCCCCCTCTGCAGGCTGAAGTTCCACTACATTTTGGTGTTTCTCGAGTCTCTGGAGGTGTCCGTGTTGCAGAGAAGTCCTTTCCCTGGTCCCACGCCTCCCCTTGCCTCTCTGGCCCAGTGGTTCCTACTCTGTGCCCCATTGCACCCCAGCATTATGACTTCTTGCTGAGTCAGGTCGATGTCTGAGCTACAGGGACGTGCCATCCTTGCTCATTGCCTTTCTCTCTCCCTCCCATGGGGCATTTTGCGACCTCCATATAAGCTTTTCTATGGATTTAATAGAAACTAAGTCAAATTTTTAAATAAATAGATGACATCCTCTTATTGGGAGCTTTGGGAGAGGTTTGGGGGAGATACCTGCTATAATGATTTGCCATAATTACCTCTGGAATTCCTATAAATTCTCCATATATCAGTTATTCACCCTGCCTCACAAAAAGCTGAGCACCAACACTGCTTTAAAACTGCATGAGACTGCTCAGTGTCTGGAACGCTCTCAGCGTTCACGTGTGTGAATTATAGTCTGCACGTCTGAATTTGCAAAGCAGCCCTCACCTTCCACATCTCCAGGAGGCCCCCCGCTCACCAGCTTCTTTGTGTCTTTGGACGATCACATAAATGGGATTCGGATTTTATTTTTTATTCACCTGACCCATGTGAACAGACTCCTTGTGTTTCTAACAGTAACATCCTCCCTCCCAATCCTGCTCCCTGTGATGTATCTGTGTGTATCTGAGGAGGGGTCTTAGCTAGGTTTCCATATACTTAATTCTACACACACAGCTTCAGTTCCACACACTCTCCTGCTCTCTATCACAAACCTTAGATTTATTGTTGGTGTTGATTTTAGACCAAAATATAAATGAGATTTGTTGACATTTCATAAGAAAAGAGGGAAAAATCTTGCTTCACAGCAGATTGAGTGGAGAACCAGTTGGTTTAAATAGATAACCTTGGGTCATATCAGAAAATGTCTTGTTCTAGCAGAGTACTCTGTTCTTGTGCGGTGGGACTGACTTTATTCATTTAAAGGAAGCTAGAGCAGACAGGAGAAGAAATATTTTCTTCTTAAGATATCCTGATTTGTTTGTACCTCTGTTGTGACACCCAAGGGTAATTCTGATATAGCAACTTCTAACAAAAGGAAAAGAGCTGGGAAGACAGAGGGGACATTCCTCCACAGTTTCAAGCTCTCATTCTGCACTCTAAAAGCATTCCTGTCCCCTGGTTCATGCTGTGGTCCAGTATGAGGCTCCCAATTCCCAGAGATGTGCACACATACACACGCGCACATGCACACACACACACACACACACACACACACACACGTGATAAAGGCCAAATAAGAATCCAGGATCCCTTCTTCTGTCTCAGTTCTGCGCATGTGTGCTGAGCCTTCTTCTCAGAATCAGGGCTCTCCACTCAGGATGATAAATACCCCCAAAGAGGCTGAGCCTAGAGCCTTCCTGGTGTATTAGGAGGAGTTACTTCTGCCATAATGGTAGAGGATACAGCCTGGCCAAGCTCACCTAGAGAGGAGGTAGGGCAGAATCCCCACCCCATCCTCCAGAGAGACACACACCTGGATCCTAGTGTCAGAAAACAGAATTTCCTTCTATTCCTGGGCTTATTTGGAATGATGTAGTTGAAGGGCTGGTTGGCTCTCAAGCTATTTACTTAGTGTTTATTGCTTGGAACATTCAGTACTCACAGTTGCTTTATGTTGGTTAGAATAGAAACCCTGAAAATTTTTCTGACTCAAGAGTTTGCCCTCCTCAAAGAAGAAAGAAATAAGAAATAGGTTATCTAAAAACTGGGCAGAGGAAATGTTCAGTATATTTGTATGAACATTTGCGTTTAAGGTGGGATGTTTAACAAAAGAAAATGCTGTGTGAAAGATTAACTATCTCTTTAAGTTCTGAGTCTTACCACCTTCCAGCATTTCAGTTTTATGAATCACTATGTAAATGACGGATTTTATTCTACTGTAGATTTTTAATTTCTGAGGCTTTAGTTTTACTTAAGATATAAAAAAAATCAAAGGGGAGTCAGTCATCTGTTGGTCTGTGGGCATCTCTTGTTGGGAATCGAAACCCTGAGAACCCTGTCTCCCCAAATCTTAGCCCCTTGACTTTTTGTGGGTTTTGCATGGCTGCAGGAGGGGATCAAATATAAAGGTTTCTAATTTATCTTGTTTATTCTATCCAGCAAAGTCTTGAAAAGCACCAGCTCTGGGAATGGTCACCAGCAGCCGGTCTTCCCAAGCAGGCTTCTCTGTGGCTGGACTGTGCGTTTGCCTCCGGCTCTGACTGCTGCACTTTCTGGTCTGTGAGTTGAACCATAGGTCTGCAGCAAAAGAAAATAACTGCAATTTAGTCTGGTTTTCTAAAGATCTTTCTTGTATTTAAGGGAGGGGTCATAATTACAGCATTCAAGATATTCTCTGAACAGGCTGTGACCCTTTCCCTCTTATTTATCTCCTTTTTTCATTTTCTTTCTCTCATTGCTCAAAACATTTGTTAAGATAATGTTCTGTTTTCACCAGGGACTAAAGATTGAATTTCTTTGTTACATTTTTAGTTACAGATACTATTTGTGAATCCCATGCTTATAAAGAACATCTGATTTTCAGCAGGAATTTGGAAGATGGCAAATCATCATAAACGTATCTCAGGAGCAGAGCTAGCTGCTGTCCTGGCACATGCAAGAGAAACTTTTGACTTGGGAAGTCTTAGGAACTGTGCCAATATCTACTTGGAAAATGTAAAGTTAAATCCATTCAATTTAGCCAACATCTATTAAGCACTTACTGTTTGCCAGATGCTCTGAAGCATACAGGAGTTCTCAAGGATCATGAGCCTTCGAGTTTACAGGGAATGGGGCAATATCATGTGTATGAATGCACTTGGCTGAAGGAGATAGACTCTGGTCTGACCTTCAGATTATGTGAACCCAGAGATGTATGTGCAATCACCTGTTTAGAGGTGATCCCAGAAAGCATGGGTAAAGGAAAGATGGCAACACGTGGGCATTAGTGAGCCTGTCACTGTGAGAAGCAGCTAGGTCTCAGTCCCCCTGGTGACCTCAGGGCGTCACATTAGTGTTGCTTAGCTGAGGGGAGAAAATGAGAGTACTTGTTCATCAGCTCACATCCCTTTGGTTGGAAGCAAGTTTTATGGGGCATCTGGCCTAACAGCCTCGTCACCGCATACCTTACACAATTTACAAAAGTGAACTTGAAATGGATTGAAGGCCCAGATGTAAAAAATAAAATTATAAAACTCCTTTTTAAAAGAAAAGGTAGGAGGACCACTTCATGATGTTGGATGTGGCAATGATCTTGGCTATGACTCCCAAAGCACAGGCATCAAAAGCAAAAATTGAAAACTTTGTTCATCAAAGGACATTATCAATGAATGAAAAAGCAACCCATGGAATGGGAGAGAATATTCGTGAATCATGTGTCTTACGGGGATTAAGACCCAAGATATATAAAGAATTCTGACTTGACAACGACAAAAAAACCGAATAACCTGATTTTTAAAAATAGACAAAAGATAAACATATGGCCAATAAGTACAGGAAAAGATGCTCAACATCACTAATCATTAAGGAAATTCAAATTAAAACCACAGTGAGATATCAGTTCACACCCAGTAGGATAGCTATTAATAAAATCAGAAAAGAACAGAAACCAACAAGTGTTGGCAAAGTTATAGAGAATTTGGAACCCTTGTGCATTGCGGATGGGAACAGTAATGAGGCCCTTACTGTGGAAACCATATGGTAGCTCCTCAAAACTTTAAACAGCAAATTACCATATGATCTAGCAATTCTACTTCTGAATATGTACCCACAGAATGGAAAACAAGACATTTGTCCAGCCACATCCATAGCAGCATTATTCACAATAACCAAAAGGTAAAAGAAACTCATTGACAGATGAATGGATGGTGATATATATACATACAATGGAATAGTATTCAGCCTTAAAAGGAAGGAAATTCTGACACTTGCTGAAACATGGATGAGGCTTGAAGACATCATGAACATCAAAGACAGATACCATATAATTCCTTTTATGTGAGGTCCCTGGAGTAATATAATTCATGGAGACAGAAAGCAGAATGGTGGTTTCTGGGGCTGGGGGAGGGAAAATGGAAAGTTGGTATGTACTGGAAATAGAGTTTTGGAGATGATGAAAAAGTTCTGGAGGCAGATGGCGGTGACAGTGCATGAAAATGTGAATGTGCTTAATGCCACTGAACTGTGCACTTAAAAAGTTGAGATGATAAAGTCCATGTGTCTTTAACCCCAATAGAAAGAAGTGTACCACAAGTAAAAAGAGAGAAGAGTACTTTAATTTGGGGCTGGGAGTCTGCATGGAAGTGGTGACAGGTTCTCTGGGCTTTGTGGTTGGGTGAGACTTCAGGAAGCAGCAGAGGAGTGGGGAGGAGGTAGGAGCAGAGCAAGTCATTACAGGTTGGAAGAGAGCTGAGGGGGTGTCTGAGAAACCAGTGGCCAGGTGCCACTGCACCTCCAGGATGCTAGATCTGGGAAGGAGAGGGCGTCTGCCTGGCTGCGGTCACCTGGCACCTGGTCTTGGCCAGTTTGTCAAGGAAGCTGCTGTGCAGTGGCCCAGGGCTCAAGAGGCCAGAGCATTTCTCAGGGTGTGAAGACGAGTCGGGTTAGCATATTATGATGGGCCCCCAGAGTCCTCTCATAGACCCAGGAGGAGAGATTTGTCCCCGGGACTTCAATGTGCTCATGCAACAAACATTTATTAAGCACCTACTATATGTCAGGCACTTCTATGTCCTGGGACTGTGCATGGAACAGGACAGGTGAAAATGTCTGCACTGGTGGTCTTGCCTCACAGGGGAACAGACACAAAACAAGCCCAACAAGTGGGAAATGGAAAGGAAGGCAAAGCAGGGAGAGGAACAGAGGGACAGGCCTTGTCACAGCCATCCAGCCTGCAGAATATCATCTGCCAGGGTAGCTTGTGTCCTCATTCCTCTTCCTAAGCATTGGATTTAAGAAATGATGGTCTTGTGGACATTATTTTTTTAACCTTTATCAGTGCTTTATTAGATTTAAGGTAAAAGAAAGCAATGTTTGTGGGTGGCAATACATGCTGTATAGAATCACTTTAGCAGGTACAAATAAAGAAAAAAAACAAATCAAATTCTTATTCTGTGAAACTCCTAAGAATGTTCTCTTGAGTCATAGAACAAATAATGTTCTTACATTGAGTCTCAATCTGAAGTCCACATTTCTAGTGAATAAAAAATACAAAACAGAAGAACCTTTAATTGTGCCTCAAAATTTTAAGTGAAACAATGACTTCACAGGAAATCTAATGAGAAATGCTTTTTGAGGCCAAGCATTGTTTCCCCTTAGTTTCCTACAACAATGTATGCACATTAACAATTTCAGTTTACAATCACTGCAGTCCCATCTATACATGAGATTATACCCAGACCACCTAAACTGAAGTTCAGATACTTTTAGTTATACCCCAACTTCACTAGCTGCTAAAAGTGATGATGGTGATCTCAGTCACTCAAATTCCATGGCTACTTTTGAGGATGAAATTAAAAGAATTCTTATGATTCTATTTGGGTGGGATTAACTCATAGGCATTAGCAGAAGCAGGGCTGTGCAGATCCTGTCTAGCACCACGGGAAATAACATGAAAGATTCCACTTGGGGTTCAGGTTCATGGTGCCTGCCACAATATGGCTGTTAAAGGGTCCTTTTCCAGCTTTAGAAACTGAAGCAGAGACTGCACCATTTACAGAAATTTCATCACAAAAATTCTTAAGCTCAATATTTTAAGATGATGGGTTTCATAAGTCCATAGCCAATACCATCGATCATCACCCAAAGACTGGAGGGCTGCTCAGTGGTGCTGCACCCACCATGCTTTTTGTGGACATTATTTTAAAAAGTTTAAAGTTGACTTTGACCCTTCCTAGAGATCTAAGAATACTTACCACTTTGACGAACCTCTAAATGTTTTGTGATTTCCTTTCAACTTTGAAAGGATCTTCTTGCCATAAAGCTCCTGTGGCTGGGGGTGGAGGAGACCAGGGCATCACAGACCCTGCCACCTCAGCCTGCACATTCCCATTGTCCTTGCTAATGGCCTCAATGGACATCGACTGCATGCATAGATGTGTGTACTTGGCAGAACGGTTCAAGGGCCCATCTCTCTTTTAAATTAAAAAAAAAATATTTTAGAAGTAGTTGGACACGATATCTTTATTTTATTTATTTATTTTTATGTGGTGCTGAGGATGAGGATCGAACCCAGGGCTTCTCACGTGCTAGATGAGTGTTCTACCACTGAGCCACAATCCCAGCCCCTCAAGCGCACTTCTTAATGAAGCTCAAAGTGATCTGTGCTTGTTAGTTCTCTGTAACTTGGGAACTCCATTCAAGAAACTGAAAAGTACCATCTCACCCTTCTGTCTGCCCAACTGCATTTGGTCCCATTCATTCTATGGAGTGTGGTTCTTCTATTAAGTGGTAGATTATACATTTGTGTATGTTAATATAAGGCAGGTTTTCAGCTATTGTCTCTTGAATCAGATATTTGGATCACTCTAGTGTCTAATCATGCAGTTCCTAGATCCACAGTCCTTTATGGTTTATCAATTCATGCTCATCCTGAAATAAATAAATAAATAAGGCGACCAACTGTAGAGTTGCCTCTAGTCACTTTCATTTTTCTCTGCCCAGTAAAAAGCCGATGAGAATACATTCTTTGTTACATTCCATTCATTTCCAAATGTACAAGTTTTCAAATACGTTATAAATGTGAAGAAAAGAAACTGCCAGATTATTTGTCAACCTGTCATATTATTTTATTTATCGTCTCTTGTCAATGGAAAAGTCCAGAAGTGTATAGAGATAAAAATGGAAGCACATGTAAAGATAAAATTGTAAATGGGATATACTGCTGTATTTCCTCCCATTTTTCTTTCCCTCCTACTGTTGGACAGCAAACAAGAAAAATCGAGCCAGCTGGTGCACACTCCACTTTAGGGAGCAGCTAGAGCCTTGGGAATTGGGTTTGTCTCCCAGCCACCCTCCCCTTCCCGGCATGCTTCACTGCACTTTCATCACAGTGAGATCCGTGACTGAGTTCTGGCTGATGAACTAGGGAGGAAACAGCCTCTAAAAAAGTAGAAAAGTTTCCATAGACACCTCCATAAGCAACACATGGCTAATGTTATTAACCTAGAAGATTACCAGCCGGCTTCATCTGCTCAGGAGCTGGGCGAGTGCACATTAAAAAGTGAATCTGGGAAAAGCAAAAGGTGAAAGGAATTTTCTACTTGCTGAACATGAATTTTTCCTATCAGGAGAGAAACTATGCTTTTTATTTTAGTTTGCACAACAAAGTGAGTCTCCAAATTGTCCGGGTTATGTGGCTTCTTGGAGGTGTGTGTGTGTGTGTGTGTGTGTGTGTGTGTGTGTGTGTGTGTGTGTCCACGTACACATGCACTTGTGTCTATATTAAAAAATACGAACTCTGGGGGATTTGGAGTTATAGTAGGTGTTATCAAGATATGGCTCCTCAGGGTGGCAAAAGACCACACACCTGTGGCTTTGAGATGCTTTTGCAGATAGGAAAGCACTTAATCCCTTGGCAGGCCATTTAATAATGTGCCAGAGATGAACTCCAAGTGGTTTCAAAGGTAATTGATAGGCAGAAAATCCACCTGATTTTTTTTTTAAATGCAATGTCTTTAAAGGCAGGTTCCATCCCTATCCACAAGGAGCACCTGTGCCCCTGGCTGTGCATGGGGGAGGTCAAGCACAGGAAAAGACTGGCCAATTAATGCCCTTTTCATTGTCAGAAAGCAGGTGGAGACCCACCTGGGAGGAGCTGGCCTGTTGCAGACTCTGGCTACAGAACTGAAAGACAGCAATGCAGCTCTCTAACGCTCAGGGCTATGCAATAAAGCCTAGCTGTTCTTGGGGAAGGTCAGGATTGTGACATTCCTAAGTGACTGTCCTACAAGGTAAACCAGAGATGCATCTTCAAAAATGGGGCAGGTGTAGCCTTCATTTTATGTACGGGAATTCCTGTCCATTTGGGGAAAACTGACAGCCTCTATCTGCAGCTTTTGTACCAGCTTTCTCTTCCTGCCCCCTTGCCCTGACTTCCCATTCTCCCTGCCCTTCAGAAGCCAGCACTCCCTGGGTGCTGCCCAAAGCCTGTCTCCCATGTTCATTCTCCATGCTCCTGAGAAGGGGCCTCACAGTCTTGTGGTTTCAGTCTCCACAGTCAGCACCCCTTAATCCTCCCATTGCACCTCTAGTGAAGCACAGGCAGGTGCTTCAGGAAGACGGTGCTCCTACACCCCAGCACACCAACACCACCAGCCCATCCTAGTGCATTTCCCCCTTGATGTGTGAGTTTCCACCATCCCTGGGGCCACTCAAGCCTAAAGCTGAAAGGGAGGTTGGCTGCCAGATGCCTCCCTTTGCCCTCTGCTCTCCCTTCACCTCTGACCTTCCCCCTCCTCTTTCTTCATCCCCTTGCAACTCCCTTGATCTGGGTGACTGGGGGCTCCAGAATTCTCCCCACCCTGTGTCAGCTTGTTTCCAGCCTGCCGTACTATTTGATCCCCCACACTACCCACAGACGCACCCCCAGTCACCTGAAGTCTTTTACAAGTCTCTTCTCCCTCTGGGTGAGAGAAGCACCTCAGCCTGGCACAGTCTCCCTCCAGAGTGGCCAGCTATGGACACCAGGAGCCCTCACCCATCAAGTGCTGCATTTTCCCATTTTACAGATGGGCCAAACTAATTTCCACATCTTACTTTGTTTTTTGAGACAAGGTCTCACTAAGTTGCCTGGGCTGGCCTTGAACTCACCATCTTCCTGCTCCAGCCTCTGCAGTGGCTGGGATCACAGGCAGGCACCACCACACCCAGCCCCACCTTCTTTTTTATTCCTAAAATACCTCTCTTTCCCTGTCTTGTGAGCACCTATCCATTTTTTTGCACAAGATTCTCCTAATTCCCCTGGAAGAATTGTTCTCAACACCACACCCACCTACCCGTCCCACCATGGCCCTTCCCTGTGCCCCTCAATCTCCACAACAACGCTTTTGTACTTGTTCTGATAATCAATCACATATTATTTGAACTAGATAATTCTTTATTCAACAAGTGCTGATAGAAGGACTGTTGTTGTCTAGGCATTTGACTACGAAGTAGAATGACACACCCGCCTCTCCTTATTCCAAAGATGGACAGGTCTACCAACAAGTGATGGCCCTGCCTTGAGAGGGGCCGTGAGACAGGCTATGTGAAAGGAGCTGGGGGTCTGGGCACCCAGACAGTGGTCACTTCTTATTTTTTCCCAATGGACATTGTCTGGACTTTAGACATTTTTATAACTGTTCTCTCTCTCACCTGGTCAATACAATCAATACCTATTGTTACTATGGGATATTGAAGAGGATTTAAAATAAGCCAAGAAACTAATGACTCAAGACTAAGCTTTTAAGTAGAGTCTTTTCCTCCTGGGTTTGTTTTCAGTCTAATTTTCTCTTTGGCTTCAACAAGCATTAGACCAGTTATTTTTGGAAGATTTTTGAGGTTTCAAATGTTCCCATGGGCTCCCTTACCTGTTAGCTTTGCAATGGGATCCTGTTTTTACAAAATCAAAAGTGCTATAGATTTAGAAATGAAGAAGTGGCAACAAGGAGGTTCTTTTTAGTCTTAGAATTTGTGGTGGTTGGCGCTGGGGATTAGCTCAGTGGTAGAGGCTCACTCAGCATGTGAGCAAGAGCCTGGGCTCCATCCCTGGTTCTGGAAAAAAAAAAAATTGTGGTGGCTCTTGTCATACTATAGTTTTCCTTGTAAGAAAGCCACCTCTCACTGACTATATCCGCTTTCATGTACGAAGAGCAAACAGACCACTCACTATATGAATGTGAAGACTTTGCATGAGTTTCGTGTCTTGAGGCAAAGACTCAGCATCTCATTTGGCCTCATCACCTCTGGTCTGGCACAGGGAAGCCTGGCATTGTGAGGTGACAGCCCACAGCCTCTACCTATGGAGTTGGCTGCTATAGACTAAGGCCCAAGTCATATGATTTCATGGGTAAAATAAGGCTTTAAATCAATAAATATCTTCATCCTTAGTTTTTTTTTCAACATAATGTTGAAATGTTTGCCAGCATCACTTGGCTCTGAACCAGGACCCCAAATGGTGGGCTTACTGGAGGAAACCAAAACAGAGGCTCTTCTCAAATGTGCTGGGAAACCCCACTTCTCTCAGGCATAGACTTTCTGAAGAAACAAGAGTCTCCCGGAAATGGCCTGATCTCAGAGCCCTGGCTACAAGTTTCCTGTTCTGAGCCCAACCAGGCTGTCTACACATCATACACATACACATATATGTGCGAGTGATGGACATACACATCCTCATCCTTCATATTCCTGCCTTACAAAGGAGCTCAGAGAAATACCTTGCCCCTAAGCAGCAGGAGCCAAGGCATGTCCAGGTACATGGGATTCTATGTTCTTCTTCAGAACTGTGCCTGTCAGCTGTCAGGTGGTGGAAACTTTGTCTGGGTCCTTGGAAGGGAGGTTCAGTGTAGAATGGGAAGGGCCAAAGGTGGAGGTCAGGAAGGGACAGAGGTCTGCCTCTAGGACCTGGCCACACCAGCATCACTTGCTACATGTCTAAAGAGAAGGGGCTGGCAGACAGGCTGAGCATGTCACCAGGTCCACACTGCATGCTCTCAGGACAGGCTAATCTCACAGAAATGCTCAAGTGAGTCATGGGAATGTGGGAGGATGTGCAGGGTTATGAGAACAAGAGTGGGGCACAGGCAGGGTGAAGAGGGCTATGGTTTGGAGGGTGTTATTGACCAAAACAAGTTACACACCTACACTAGGGCCTCTGGCACAATCTCAGACCCCACTCAGGCAGAGTGGGAAGCACAGTCTAGAGAGGACCAGGAGTGAGGAGTCTATACAGCATCCTTTAAGATCTGGTGCACAGTGCCGGGAAGATTGGCTAGTGGCGCTCTGGAAATGACCACTGTATGCCCTTCTGTTACCAGCCATTGAGGACTCCAGGCACCATGTGGGCCATGATGCCCCTGGGGGCCTGCATAGGAGCAGGGGCATCTGGACCCCAGGCTGCCATGCCTTTGAGTCAAGGAGAGCTCTCTGAGAACTGTCCCAACAAACCAAAACCCCGGTCAGTCCTAGGAGGGTAGCAGCTTCCTTACAAGGTATGGTATGGACAAGATGAGAGGATGAAGAGAGGTGAAGGAGAAGCAGGAGGGACCCAGGGGTACTGCTGACCCCATGGTTAACGGGCATCTTGTGTATGACATCTGAATTCCAATCCCCGACTTACCCCTCAACCTGACCACTCTCCTGCCCTCTCTCAGACTTTCCATCTCATAAATGCCAACTTTTCCTCTTCTGGCTCCAGTTCCTCAATTATCCCCAGGGCTGGTCCATCAAGCAAATGATGTGACTCTGCCTTGACAGTGTCAGAAACCTAGATGCCATGATTACCCACCCCATCCCCAGCCTAGATGGCCCTGTGTCTGACACAGGCTCCTGTGCCCACCTGGCTGTCCTCCTTAGCCATCTTTGCCACTAGAATTACTTCCCTACAGTCTCTAGAATTCTGCTCTTCAGATCACATCACTACTTTGTCCTAAATCCAGTGGCTTCCCCACCTCACTGAGAATAAAGCTGGTCTCCAGGGCCCTGCCTGAGCAGATCCCACTGTCATCCACTGCCCCTTCTCCTGCTCTGTTCCAGCCTTACTGGCTACACCCCCAACACAGCAAGCACATTTCTGCCTCATCGTCCTACACTGGCTATTCCTCTGCCTGGGATGTGCTGTGCCCAGAGAACCCCATGGCTGGCTCTCTTTCCTTGCTGTCTTCAAGGTCCGAGTTCATCAGTCCCACTGCTCTTCTTGTTCCTAATGCTGAGCCTCCATGACTGGCTGTGGGCCATATGCTTATTCTCCCACCTCCAGCTCTCTGCCTGCCTGCAGTGTTTTGCATTCATCCTACTTTATCTGCAATAATTCCACAGCTTAACAGTTCAGGTTACCTTAGGACATTTTAAAAAAATTTTTTTTTAAATTCTCTGTTGGAGAGACTTGCTATTCTTAAGTGCCCTTTTTAGTCAAATGCAAGCTGCGTGACCTCTCCCATGGCCTTTTCGGGGAGCAGAGGTTCATGCAGGGGATGCTGCCTGAGACCAGGGTCTACTCCCCTGAATTTATTCCTACAACTGCAAAGAGGCTTCACCTCAAGTGTCTGTCCATCTGCTTATGACACTGCCTAGTGTCCGTCTGATGCCGGCTCCTGCAAGACTCCTCTTGATTCAACAACTTCACCTCCAGCCTTGGCCAGCCCGGAAGGAGTTCAGCTGGGAAAGCTGCTGAAAAGCCTCAGCTAAGGAAATGCATGGAGGAAGGAGCACGCTAGTTAATTTCATGTTTGGTTAACTGAGCATAACCCAAGTCTTCATTAGAAGGACTCAGCATTATGTTGAAAAAAAAAAAAGATTATGGATGAAGATATTTATTGATTTAAAGCCTTATTTTACCTATGAAACCATATGACTTGGGCCTCAGTTTTCCCATCTATACAAGGAGATAATAGCCAACTTACTGGGCTGTTGAAGTGGGCAGCATATGTAAGTAATCATTAGCAGACTATTTTTGGCTCTCTAAGAGATTGCTAAAACAAATTTTCTCCTTTCATTTTTGTTTACATTCTTCTAGGAAATAAGTCTTCATAGATTGGTGTTATTGTTTGGATATGAAGTGTGCCCAGAAAGTACCTGGGTTAATGCAGGACTGTTCAGAGGTGAAATGATTGGATTGCAAAAGCTGTGACCTAATCAGTCCATCTTTTTAAAAAAATTTTTAGTTATAGATAGACACAATATGTTTATTTTATTTTTATATGGTGCTGAGGATTGAACCAGTGCCCTCCATATGTGAGGTGAACACTCTACCATTGAGCCACAACCTGAGACCCTTGTATTTTTTTAATGTTTTATTTTTAGTTGTAGATGGACACAATACCTATTTTATTTTTTTATGTGGTGCTGAGGATGGAAACCAGTGCCTCACATGTGTAGGGAAAGTGCTCTACCACCTGAGCCACAACCCCAGCCCTAATCAGACCATCTTAGTTTGAAAGGACTACTAGGTAATAACTGTAGGTAGGTGGAGCATGGCTGGAGGAGATGGGTCACTGGAGCATGTCCTGCAAGAGTGGCTTCCCTGTGGCCCCTTCCCCTTTCTCTCTCCCATTCCTGTCTGCTATGAGGTGAGCAATACTCCACCATGATATTCTACCTCTGCCTGAGCAGCTCTTAGGCCCAGAGCAGTGGAGTAAGCCGGCCATGGACTGAAAATCTGAAACTGTGGACCCCAAATAAACTTTTCCTCCTATAAATTGTCCTTGTCAGGTATTTTGGTCACAGTGACAAAGCTGACTAACACAATTGTCACATGGCATTTTCAAAACTACTTGCTAAGGTAGAACACTGATAGAGAGATGGGGTGGGGGATGGCAGCTCATTTATGTAGAATATTTGTGAAACAATCACTTAGTATTTGTTGAGTGTTTTGTTGAATCTTAGATATATGGGGCTAACAGAAATAAAGAGGTTATTTTATTTTTTTAAGAAATGCCTAGATACTCATCTTTGTATCTTTTTTCTAAAAATTGAATGTGGAAAAAATTCTGGTAAAAAAGCCAGCAAATGCATGTATTTTCATCTTCTTGCTTAAAAAAGGAATAAACACTCACTAAAAAGCAGTAAAGGAACAAAAGAGTGAGATCCTTCAGGATAAAAAAGGTTAAGAGTAGCCATCACTGAGTGAGGGATGAAGACAAACAACTGGAAAGCAGATTTCAGAGGGAGGAATTCTGACCAAGGGGGAGATTACAGCATGGAGATTCATGGGGCAGACTTGATCATAGAAGATCTGGTTATGACACAGAGCTAGAAGTAAGAGCTTGGCTAATAAAAATTTGCACATGGAGCAACCTATTTCCTATTCCTGTCACTCAATACTGTTGAGAATACTCAACAACTAAAATTACTGGACAGTGGACAGACAGGCTGACAAGTAGGTAAGGATTCACTTGGCTGAGAATGAATGGTCCCAGAAAAAAGACTTCTATACTCTGTGATTTAGGGGCCCTTCACAATAGTAATCAATGTCCTACCTGATTGTAGCTGTCAGTGACAAGCCAAATGTTTATCTTTCCATTAACTTCTTATCATTTTTAAGTATGAAAAGTCATATAAGGATCATTTGAAGAAAGACACTATTGTGAAAGATATAATTTGGAAATATATTGCATAAAAGATATATTACATAAAATATATTGCATAAGAACAGGATGCTATAAAACCTGAACAATCATGAGGGGAAGCCACTCTTGGTGATTACAGTATGGTTGATGAAATAAAAATTCAAAAGATCAGTTGGGAGGTACAGTTGAGGATCTCTCCAAAACTGGAAAAATTTTAAAAAGCAAGCATATTGAATCAATTGGAAAGCCTAAAATCCAACCAATAAGAGCTCTAGAAACAGAAAACTAGTAAGAAAATAATGTTGGAAATAATGCAAAAGAAGGTGCATCTCCAAAACAAAAGGCCCTATCAAGTACCTCACACAGCAGAACAAAAAAGATCATAAAAATTTTAAATACATAGAGAATATCCCAAAAGTTGCAGGAGAGAAATAAAAACAAGCAAAAGAAAGATCACCTATAAATAATGAGAACTGAACTTATATCAGACTTTTCCTCTATAATATTGGACACTAGAAAACAGTGGAAGGTGTCTTCAAAATTCTAAGGCAATCACTTTTTGTATTTGGAGTATGTCCAGGCAAACAGTCATGTGGAAATAGATTAAAGCCACTTTCAGTCATTCAAGGACTTTGCAAGCTTACCTTTTCCACACATTCTTTTCTTAGGAAGATACTTGAAGATGCTCCAGAAAAATGAGGACAAAAGTCAAAAGGGGAACATGAGCTACAGGGAACAATGACTATTCCCAAGAATGCAGCAAGGAGTAGTCTCGGGATGACAGGTCCACACTAACAGGAACAGGGTCAGTCTGCTGTAAAGGAAACGCAGTAGAAGGCTTGCACATGGACGGAAGAGGACAGTACGAAAGTCTTAAGATGAAATGCAGCAACTCCCTACTCTCAAGCCAAAGGCATTTTCTTCTCAATTTAACCCTTTATTTAAGCATTTAATACCATGTTTTAAGTTTATGTATCTCTTGCTATTTCTCGATGTACCATTTCAGACATTATCTATTGACTGCTGTGATGATGTGTTTTTAGCTCATACCACTTTGTACGCCATTTCGACAGAGTTAAAATGAAATTTTTAGTTCTTCCATTATTCACCTTTTTAACTGTATACTGAAAGAAAGAAAGAAAGAAAGAAAATACATAGAGCAAGAGATTGTACTTTAAAGTTACAAAGGTAATACGTATATATGGATATATGTGTACACACACCCCCCTCTATTTCCTGGGCTCCTGGAAACAGTAACTTCTTACTTCCTGTGTGTGATGTGAAGCCACCCTTCCCTTCAATTATCTTCTGCTCTTCCACGTTGCTCTATCTTCCTTACTTTCACAACATCAGGGTTAATAACATTTATATTCTATTTCAGAATCATAATTGCATCTTCAACTCTGACTGTAGATTATTAATAATAGAATAAATATTAACTATATTTAAATGAATATATAGTATTAATATTATATGTATTATTTAAAGATCATCCACTGCACAGTGAGGTCATATTCAAAGATTGTTTCTTTCTTATGTGGACCTTTTCTTTTCCTGGGATTTCTAATCGCCTTCCTTTTTTAAAAGATGTGTATGTGTGTATAATGTGAGTGTGCACACATACATCTATACATTTTAGGAGATATGTATAATTCCAAGTAAATAACAGAAGAACCAAAAATTCTGTTTGAGAGGATGCGTGAAGTAGTGTAGGCACAATTTTATTCATCACAGCAGATGGTCAGTAAACAATGCCTGAAATTGCTGAATCAAAAAGTAGCCATAAATACATTAAATTTAAACTAAACTAAAGCATGAAAAGATTTAGAAGAGATTGCTTTTGGGTGGTATGAGAGATTGTTCCATTTTATTTTAAGTATCGTTACTGTTCTTTTTAATCCATGTGTACATATGACTTTAAAATTTATTCTTAGTTTAAAATTTACTTTTTGGTTCTGGGGATTGATTGAAATTTTAAAACAACTTTTAAAAAGAAGAACATATACTAGAATCATATACTGTAATGAGCACTATTCTTGCTAATCAGGATGTCTGGATTCATCACCTATGTAAAAATTTTCTGCAATGTTTTGGCACAATTGCCATAAAAAAATGCACAGCTTTGCATCAGGGGACTCTTGCTTTGATTTTGCTGTGGTCATGCTCATGGAGCCACTTCACCTCACTGTGACCTTGTGGGCACCTTGCAGTTACTCTTTTAGGCCCTGTTACCTTTGCTTCAGCATCTCTTGCACCTTCTGTTTCTCCCACCAGTATCCTTTGTGGAAGCCAGGAGTTGGGGGTCCAAGGGCTGGCTTAGAGGCAGATTGACATCTACTCACTCTGAATAGAGAAGCCACTCAGCTCACCCTATGCCTCTGTCTGGCAGGTGTGCTGCAGCAGTATATTTGTGTGTGCTTTAAATGATATGAATAAAAGTTACAGTTTTGTAGGAACCCGAACTAAGGACTGCTTCATCCTTCTCTCTGTGGCTGGCTGGAGCAAAGCCTCTATTGTGCCTGTCCCAGAGGGTTGTGAGCTCAGACTTGGGGCATTCCTGTCCAACACTTAGTCTCTTTGGCCTGTGCCAGAGAGGAGCCAGGGGCCAGGAGCCAGGAGCCAGGGGACCATCTTCTCTAGGCAGTGATGAGTGCTAAGCGTGGGCTTCCTGTCTGTCACCATGGCTGCATGGTGATTAATGCCAAGTTAGCACCTCTCTCAGTGACCTTTCAGCTTCCTCTGCCACTGCCCTTCACTTCTCATAACTATTTGCAAATATTAGCTCCTCGGGTCGTTCCTCCTCATCTGTGACTTTCACAGGTGACCAGAGGGTTGTTCCTCAGATTGACAGTTTATACTCTGGCCTTAGTGAATGTGTCTGTACTCCAGCATTCCCTCAGAAATCTGCACCCAGCCCCACAATCTGTGAAGTTTCTAAAGGGAGAATGTTACCAGGCGGGTTCCCAGAGGCCCAGAGTTTGGGAAAGCCTTAAAATCCCTAAGAATGGGTCTCCCATCATGTAATCAATGTGAAGGTTTAAGAAAATTAATTTGCTGACTGCTGGCATAAGCTTTTCTCCTCCTCCCCTCCCTCTCCCTCTGCTTACCCCTCCCCCAACCCTCCCCCCTCCTCTTTCTCCTCCTCCTTTTTTTAAAATTCATATGCACATTTAATAGAAAAATCACATCCTGCTTAGATAGTGAATGCCAGACACTGAGTTATGGGAAGGAGGCCTTCCCTCTTCCTTGTTGTCCCTGTGGATGGCTGAGTGCCCACCAGCCGAGAGGCCACAACCTTTCCTTGGCCAGAGTTCTTCGCTGCTCAGATGGCAAGCTCTTCAGCATGAAGAGCTACAAGAGGCATTTTGCATTTGCAGTCGTTTAAATTTGTTTTTATTTCCAGTCTCTTACATCTCCACCCTTTATTGAAATTCCTATTCTATAAATGTTGTTTGGTCTTCATTTTCCCTAAATAAACAGTAGTAAAGTGTGCTGTGGGTAGTTTAATTTTGATGCTAAATGTGTTTTAGAGAAAAGTGGCAGAAATGCATCCTAGTTTTCTCTCCCTTGTCACCAAAGTATGAGCTAAATTATTTATAGTTTGATACTCACAAAACTGAGATGGATTCAGGATATTTACTTTGCAGAAAAGAAAAAGGGATTGAAACTGCAGTGAAGGAACTGAACACTGTTAATTGAATGTGTTTGCTCAGGGAGTCACATTCAGCTGCTTTCTATTGACCTCTGTGCCTAGCGGAGTGCCTGACACATGGCGTATTTGTGCAATTGACTGAATTTGAAAATAGTGGGTATATAGGTGACTCAATGGACAAAGTCTTAAATCAATGAAAAAAATAAAATACAGCCAGAAAGCATTTTGCAAAATGCTGAGTAGTTAAAAGCCTCATCGCAGCCCTATGCACAGAGCACAGCATGAGCTCTCCGGTGCGTGTCTCCTAGTCACTGCTGGGCTTCCAGCAGAGGCTGGATGTGTGTAGAGGGGGCGCCTGTGGTCTGACAGGTAGGTTATGGAATTCTGGATTTCCTCTCGGTGTATCTGACAGGACCCTTCATCTGCTGTTCTAGTCATCCCCTCTTCCATTCAGAGAGAAGTTCCATGGACGGTATCTCTTTCTCTGACACAGGAGATATTGGCACACCTGAAGCTGTGGCCCCTGTTATTGTGGTTGCCCCAGGCAACAGGAGTGTGGTGGCAGGATCCAGTGAGACGACCCTGGAGTGCATAGCCAATGCCAGGTACGGTGTGCTCTGGATACAGACACACAGTTTAAGTATTCCTCATCCAAAAATCCAAAATCTGAAACTTTTTGAGTATTGACATGGTACCCTAAGTGGGAAATTCCACCCCTGACTTTATTTGGTGGATCACAGTCAAAACACAGGTGCTGTGGCTGAGGTTGTGGCTTAGTGGTAGAGCACTTCACTAGCATGTGTGAGGCACGGGTTTGATCCTCAGCACTACATAAAAATAAATAAATAAAATATAGGTATTGTGTCCATCTACAACTAAAAAAAAATTTTAAAAAAAACGCAGGTGTCCTTAAAATATTGTATGCAATCCCCTCTGGCTGTAAAAAAAAAAAAACATCAACTAATTTCATGTTTTAGGCTTGGTTTCCATCCCCAAGATATCTCATTATATATGTGCAACTATTCCAAAATCAAAGAAAAAAACATGAAATACAAAAGCATTTCCAGTCCTCAGCATTTCAGATATGGGATATTGAGCCTATACTAATAAATACTCCCTGAGACGAGACCACGATGGGAAGAGGGACATATGCCCTCTACTTTCAGCAGAGGCAGGCCCTAATGTTCCCCAAACCTCCTGCAATAAGGGCTGCTTTTCATTTTAGCTATGGGTGATGGTGGAGCCTGCTTCTACCATGCTAGCTGGAGAAAAAAAGAGCAGGGCCCCTAGGCATCAAAGAAGAGTTCATTTCTCTCCCCTACTGTAATCATAAGCGTTCTCTGCCTGGTTCGTGGTCACTCCAGAATCAAGTTCGGGTGGTCACACCTCCCATGTAGCTGTAGTATCCCCTAGTAGTATTTATTTTAAACATTCTTTTCCTGAGCAAATGGGATCATTAGCACTTATGGTCCATTGCTGCTGCAATTAGCTATCCTTGCTCAATAGCCCTTGAGCAGAATGTATCGTTGATGTGTGCCGTAAGGGAGTAGAGCTGTATCTGGATTGATTTTTAAATGTCCATTGTTCAACCCGCCAGGGTTCCTGGTAGAATTAACTTTGTCGGGCTCGTGCTGAATGCCTGAAATTATTATTATTGCCATCTACATGATTCACAATCATTGTCACCGATGCCCTTGCTCTCACAGGCCTGTGGAAGAGCTGAGCGTGCACTGGAAGAGAAACGGAGTGAGACTCACCAGCGGGCTCCACAGCTTCGGGAGGCGCCTCACCATCAGCAACCCCACTTCCGCAGACACGGGGCTCTATGTCTGTGAGGCGACGCTGCAGGGGAGTGCTTTCGAGCCAGCCAGGGCAAAAGCCTTCCTTTCCATCATAGGTAAGGCTCAAACCAATAAGTGGCGCCATCAACGTCCTGAGATAGAACTCCACACTGACACTTCCCTGTACATGAAATGGCAACCCTGTATTTCACCGACTTTATTTTTGAATCATAAAATGCATGTGAGGTTGTGTTTATCTTTCAAATTCATCCTGTTCTTCTTTTCCAAGAAGATGAATCTATTAAACCAAAAGTGTGGATGTGTCTGATACTTCCAGGAAATGTCCTTCTGAGCACGTCAGATCATAAAGCTTGGGATTGAAGGGCAAGGTCCTCGTCCTGGAAATCGCCTGCCTTGTCTGGCCTTTCTGCCCCATGCTTCTCCGTAACTCTTTTGGGCTATTATGATGATGTTCAAAAGTCATTCTATTACTGTTGTTAAGTTTTTGACTCACTATTGGATGCTATCTTTGGTTTCACTAGAAGGTAGGAGTACAGATGTGTCATAAAAATGGGGTGTCAACCTAGAACCAAGGAGAATGAGAGGTCAGATTAAGTGCCTCTGAGTTGCCTAGCTCTAAATGCTGGAAGTTAACAGTGGTTAGAAAGTGTCTTGTACAGGCTGAGAAAATCTTAGATTTATTGTCAGATTATGAAAAGATTACATTAAATTGTGAGGCAAGTGCCTTCATTTCTTCGACTTTTCCAGATCCAGTCAGTCCTTCATTTGCTTAAGTGGCTGTGATTCCTGTTCTGGTACCCATCCTTCCTGGTGGTAGCCACTGCTGATCAGAGCGTGTGAGAGGTCAGCTCCAGACAGGAGCATCTCTGCTCCATCTCTCCCTCCTGTGAGTAAGAGGAATTGAGAACTGGAGAGGCAGGATAGGAAGGAAGCCTTTGGATATCAGTAGCTCCTCCAATAATACATCTTGTAGCTTGTGATTGCAAACCAAGGAAACCCCCAAAAATCGTAGCTCCCTCTGAAATTAGCAAGAGGATGTCAAGGGTACTACACAAAATGTAGGGATTTGTGCCCCCAGTTTGGCTCTGCTAAACACATTGCAGGGTAAACCTGTTAGCCCCCCTGAAAGAAGTGTCAGGATAGTGCCTACCCAAGAAGCAGGCTTGGGTCCCAGATCGCTGCCTGTTCCACTGGGGATCCAAGCTGCTCCGCTGCTGCCTATCTCCATTCCTTGTGGTGCCGGGGCTGTAATGTAAATATCACGTCTCGTTCTCTGCAAAGACTTTCATCAAGGTTGATCTACAGCTATATGAACACAGCGCATTATAGATTGAACCAAAATTAAAATTTGTGATGTGTAAATCTCTTGTAGACAGGACTATATTGTGTTAAAACATTTTAAGGTAATTTAAACAAGAGAGGAAATTTATCTCCCTGTAAACTAGAATGTTTGTTTCAATCATAATTCCTTTTTAAAATATTTAAATCTATCATAAGAACTTAGGTCTTGCATTTATATCGGAACTCCAAAGCAGAATGCTTTTGTGTTCTACAGTTAACGTCTCTCTGTGCTCTGACTTTTAAAGGCACATGAGCACACTTCACTTCTTCACAATGCTGATTTACATCCTCTTTTATTCATAAGGACTCACTGTGATGGGGGATTTTTGTGGTTGGTTCACACTGGAAGAGCCCTGAAGAGTGTCTCTGAGGTTCTGAGGACTTGGTGGGATTATTGCCCCACATCCAGCCACCTTGGAAGGTCCTCAAAATACATGTCCAATCTCCCACGGCTGTCACCGTGGAACTGGGGAAAGAGCTATTGATGTAAACATGCAGATGAAAGAAAGCAGAAACAAATTGGCTCCCAATTACTTTTATTTCACACTGATGAGACCAGACAGCCTGGTTGCACTGTTTACTCCACCTGTCAGCTTCCCTGCCGTATTGCTCAATTTCTGTGGTTTAAACAGGAGCCCTGAGCTCTGATCAGACAGCCTGGTGCTGCTGGAAGATCCCTGGCACCCACTCGCTACAGTCAGTAGGCTCTATGGCCTGGCGGTCTGTCCCCTCTGCCACACTGGGGCTCAGCTGTGCTGCTGTCTCTCAGCAGGCCCTTTTCTCCTAACCCCCACCCTGTGCCCTCAGGGTGACACACCACACTACTTGATACACTCCATGAGGCCATTCTGTTCCCTGACCACCCCAGGGCAGGGGCAGCATGTCCCCAGCCCCAAGGCACCACTTCCACTGGGTCACTTCCATCACCTCCATCTCCTTCCTGGTGGAGTCCTCCAGCCACTGGAACCAACTGTGCCACTGTGGCAGGTGAGGGGTGCTGGGCCTAGGAGCAACCTTTGGACATCTGAGGAACTGTGGTTGCACCTGACTCCCCTGCAGATAGGCAGTCAGCATTTCCTGCTCATCACATCCCAAGCACTGTCATTCACAGCTTGCCTGCCCATGTAGGTGTTTGCACCCCAGCACCCTGGCTCTTTCATGCCCCTCAGAAACTGGGAGTGGGAGAGTAACTACCACAGAGCCATCTTCATACATCTCAAATCTGTTCTGATTGTTTGAACACAAATCATTCAGAAATTTCAAATACCTTAAAATGTCATTACTTGTAGCATCTCTTGGCTGATACCAAGATCACACTTGAGAAGTCATTCTGCAGCTTTATTCCACAGGCTTCTAGAGCTGAAGCGGAGCCCCTCTTACATGTTCATGTCCCAATGCAAAAGTGCCACCTCCCTGCCTTTCCCCCATCCCGCTTAGAATCTCTACCCTCCCTTCTGCCTCTCCTATTTCTGGGTGGAAAAAGTTCTCCACTCTTGATGGCCCACATGGTTAGACCAGGCCCACTTAGCTAAGCCAAGAGTCTCCTGTTCACTGACTTTAGGTTGGTAACCTTGAGCCCATCTTCAAGTCATACTCAGAGGCCCAGGGATTTGGGAGTGGATGTCCATGGGAACCATTCTGCCCACTGCAGTGGACGAAGGCTCCTGAGTGTAGATAGTGACAACTGCTGTGGCCACACTCTGGGACCTACCTGCTACTCACTGAGGTGGACTTTGGAGGGAAAATAGTATGGGGAATGTCTTCAGGCCTTGTGAAAATCCCTGCTTAGGACAAACCCTGAATTGTATTCAGAAGCCACTATCTAGCACCAAGATCAGAAAAAGATGAAGAATCCTTGGTGCCCCCTTGGTGCCCGTGACCATCTCTACTGTGGCTGCCTCAATAAGGCCAGAACTGCACTCTATCACCCTGGCATTCTGGAGAGTGGGGGATTTGATAGAGGCCCTTGGTGGGGGCTGCCTGAGGGGAATCTCCACCTCCAGGTCTGAGATTGTGGGCTGGCAGCCTTAGCAGATATCCAAGAACAGCTGGTCCATGACCTTTGATTTAACACTGGGCATGAGAATCTTTTCTTGATGTCTTCTCATTGCTTCAAAAGAGATAGAAATGTCCGTTTCAATCCCCAGTTTTATTGGCTGCATTTGTGATCAATTTTTAAAAGTCCAGTGTGGGCTGGCAGCACACCTGTTCTAGAAAGAGTATTGCCGATTTGTGAAGACACATGCTCACTCTCTTGCCCTTTGAAGATTAAGTGCTTGCAATGCTCTGTGCCCTGGAGGGCTAGCCCATAGCTGATCTCCACGCTTCAACTCACAGCCTCCATGGCTGATAGGCCTGGAATCCCCCTGCTTTTTCTTCTCCTAGCAGACTGCGAGTGAACAAGTAGCTAGTGATGGGGAGAAAATCCTTCCAGGCACCTGATGAGACCAGGCAGTGTGAAGAGCCAGTTGTTAGAGGTTGTGGCCTGCAGACAGTGGGGAAGTAATAACATGATGAAGAGCAGAAGCATCAGGGACTGCGGAGCCTGTATGGCCCAAGGTTTGCCCACTCTGCTGGCTCCACCACCTGAAGGCTTCCAGGAACAAGGAACCAGCTTGCTCTGCTGTGCTGTAACATGCCATCTCTCTGGGGGTGGGATGTGAAATGCTGCAGCTGCCTGGCACCAGCAGACTGCCCTTCCAGACTGGGCCCTGGCAAGGTGCTCAGGAGTACAGGGGGCAGGGAGCTCCCACCTGTTGGTGGCCCTATGCACCATGCCCACTCACCTGGTGACTGACTGGGGAGGAGTGAGGGCACCTGGGAAGGGATAGTCTCAGCCTGGCCTCAGCCCCTGGGTTACTCTGTGGACTCCTCGTCTCCAGCTCTAGCCTCCCTGGCTCTTGGGAGAAATTAGGGGTAAAATTGTCACCAGAGGCCTGTCTCTGGAGATCAAATAAGCAGGCCCAGCCACTCACCCCAAAAAACAAACAGAAAAGGTAGTGGCAAAAGGCAGGAAGGGAACTTAAATCTGTGCAGCAGGGAGTCAAGGAGTCCCTCGTCCTTGGCTCTGTCTTCCAGGGACTGACAATGACTTTGAGGTTTTATAGGAAGGGAATGAAGGCAAGCATCAGGGTTTGCACAGCTGGAGGTTTTTCACAGCTGCCAAAGCAGGTATGGTCTGTCCATCATGCTCTCAGGCTTGGTCAGGCGGGGCCTTGTCCAGGACAAGAAAGTGGCTGCTTCTGCGGAGTAGCTTCACCTCATCACAAGATGTTTCTCCATCAGACCTGTTGCTCCTGGAATCCAAGGTGATTCAGAGAAAGGAGACAAATGCACAATGGAGGCAGAGATGCCACATCTTTAGTCCTGCTTTTAGCCACCTAGGGAACACTTGCAGGCAGAAGTGAAGAGTCTGAGTCCTTGTTACATAGTCAGCACCTGGGGAAAGGTGCTGTGGTCCTGAAGGTGCTGGCTGTTTATAGGTGCAGATTTGCATTATCAAGCACAGATTATTTGGGAGGAATCTCAAGGGAGCTGTGGGTGAGAAAAGTGAGTTCCAAAGGTGACAAGCTATATGACCATCTATATAACATTCTTGAAATGACAGAGAACAGATCAGTTGCTGCCAGGAGTAGAGATGGGGGCTTGGGATGGGCATGGTTATAGAAGAGCAGCTTCCTGTGTCTCAGTGTGGCGTGGATGCATGAACCTGTACTTGTGGTGATGGGGCATGAAACTAAACTTGCGTGTGCACATGCACTCTCTCTCTCAAACACACACACATATACATACACCACACACACAAGCACAAGCAAAACTGGGGAGAGCTAGATAAAATAGGTTGATTGCATCAGTGTTTATATCCTGTTTGTGATATTGTGCTTGGAGAAGGAAGGTATTAAATCTGCAGCTTCTCTAGGCCTGGTCACTACAAACAAAAACTAAGCAGATGATTTGATTCCAGCTAGTGAATTTGCAGCCATCTCTGAAGCCAGAGTGGGTAATTCAGGCAGATTGTTTCCACTTGAGTGGTCCAGGTAATTGCAGAATTGATACCCAACTTTGCCTCCATTCAGAAACCTCCAGCTTTTTCTCCTTAATCATTTCTTTGAAATGCTACATTTTTATTTCTGTTTCCTCTTTTATGTCCTACCCTGTTTTAAAGATACAGTCAATATAGGAGGCATGCCAACCTACATTATCCACATTCCACGCAGATACGATGAGAACAAGCCACTCTGGAGACAGTCCCCAGATATTAATTATCACGAAGAAAGTGAATGCACCGCCTTTTGTTATCAGGATAATGAAATCACTACCATCTGAATACTCCCAAACTTGGCCAAGCTTCTGTTGAATTTCTGCTGAATAAACTGAGAAAAATATTTCATTTTACTCTCTGAGGAAATACATTGTTTAATACAACCACTATTTCTGTTGCCCAGGCAAGTGCGGAGTCTAAGGATGCAGTGGTGGAGGGTCCCTTTGCTGCCGGAGATGTGAAAGTCCCCTCCATTGTTCTCTCTCTCTCTCTCTCTCTCTCTCTCTCTCTCTCTCTCTCTCTCTCTCTCTCTCTCTCTCTCTTTGTTATTATTTTGCATTCCATTGATGTATTAAATCTATATTTTGGGGCAAAAGAACTGCTAAGACTTTAATAAACGTGTTAATAGGCCACAGTGCTCCCTGGGACAGGCTGGTGCCTTGCAATGACACTTTATTTGACATGCTTCATAAGTTGGTGTTTAGTTGAGATACTGAAGCAAACTAGCCTATAAAATACTGTGCTGTAAATATAAATCTTTACGAACCTCTTGGGATGGTCCTTCTAAAATGTGAATTAAGATATTCCATGATTCAAGCCCATAAACTGAAAAGTAGCCATCGCGCTGAGTAGTAATCTGCTTTCTGAAACCTTAGAATATAAATTGCCTCTGGCTGCTGCTTACTGAATCCTGGATTTGTGTGTGTGATGGTGACTAATGACGAAGTTTTTAGAAATAGTTTTTAAACAGAGCTCAAACTATTTGAGGCTGTTGTGCTCCTTGACATATCCTTCTTTTACTTAGGGGCTATCGATTCTTTTTCTTCTTGTTTAAAGAGCCACCGTATTTTACTGCCGAGCCTGAAAGTCAGATTCTAGCTGAAGTGGAAGAAACTGTGGTCATCGCATGTCAAGCCATGGGTGAGTGTGGGTGGTGTTTGGACAAAAAGCCGTGATGTGGAGGAATGATGAGGCCTATGTCCAGGCCAGGGTTTGCGTCCCTCCAGGGAGACAGTGAGGGCCAAGCTGGGAACAGACTGCTGAGTGCAGGAGAATTTAGTAACAAGGCCTGTGACCTTGAGGAAGTCCTTGACCTTGCTGGGGCTTTTGCTTCCTCATCTGTAAAATGGGCACACTAATATTTACTCCCAGAGAATGAGGAGGAAGACCTCACCCCTCCCTCCCAATCAGAGGGGAGGCAAAGCATGCCCCATGGACTCCCCTCAAATGCTTGGTTTCCAAGACTCACAGCACACACAAGAAACTACCCTCATCTACCAGCGGTTGGGATTGGGGCTGGCGACCACATCCATCCTGGATGAAGGGAAATCATTCAAAATTTTTTTAACTGGAAATTTCCCCATTTTTCTGCTTCCCCAGATTTGGATCATCCTTCTTTTATTACTCAACAGGTAACTTCTCCCTCTTCCCCATGCCTTGGTTGCTGCTGCCCACCATGCCAGGCAAACTGGAGAGGCAGGCTGAAGAGGCAACTTCATTAACAAAACCTGTGTTTGTATTCTGGCACCTGCCAGTTCGTTCCCTGTTGAGACCTGGCCCCTTGAGGGGGTATTTTCCTCTTCCCGCTAAGAGCTCAGAGAGTTAGGTTTACTGCCAATCTTGCAAACTTTCTAAATAGTTCCATGAGAGAGATATTTATCATTGTCACACTGTACACATATGAAACCAGAGCCTTAGAAACCAAGGTCAAGAAATGTATTCAAAGCTGCAAAGATAAAACAAGGTGCTGCTTAATAATGGTTTTAATAAACCATTGCTCAGACCTGGCATGTAGGAGTTGCTCATTAAATACTGAGGTCACATGGTACTGGAAATGCTTCAACCCCCTTCCTTCAGCTACAGAAGCACATGCTCCCACCAGGATACCTGGCTCCTGGGCTTCCATTCACCTGTTTGTGCAACTGGGTACATGTCCTTCTGCATTTCTGAAGATGAGCACCGTGTGGCTTTTCATCAGAGAGCAGCCCGTCCTGTGCTGTGTGGGGCAGCTGCTCCTGGCTAGCTCTCAATGGCTGCTGAACAGGTCTCTCTTTCTCTTCTCCCGGTTCTGGCTCTACTAACACAGGCGCAGGGGAGGGGAGAGCGCAGGGGAGGGGAGAAAGGGCGAGAGAAGAGCAATATGAATTTTAAATGGAAATATTTTTCTCACTGTGGCTGCATTGTTCTACAAATGCCAGCTTCTTGAGGACAACTCTGTGAAGGCGAAGCTATAAAATATTTAGAGTGCTTACATCTCAGAGACGAGAGCACACGCTGCAGCAGGGGATACGACTTCAGTTTATCATGTTAAATTGCCCCAAAATAGAAATATCCTTGTTCCCCACATACTAACAATTACTTTTCAATAAGTGACAATCTTAAACTCTCCCTTTGAAAAGAAAATGTTCCTTTTTTGCATGATTTCCACAGGATAAACTGCTCGTTAAGCATAGACTTTTAAACGCATACCGAACAGGTCTCAGCACTGCTCACCATTGTAGAACTTGCTGGTTTCTTTTGATAATGAGACTCTAACAGCTTGAGAAGGGAGGTTCTTCATGAGAGCCACACATGTAGTAGCCAGTATGAGATTTCACATGAATTGGTTATGCTTCTCCCTTGAAATGGATTTTTAATTTTGGTGATTTAATAAAAGATGACAAGAAGCATAATTAGGGCAAAGAACAGGCTCTGAGAAGTCATGACCTTGAAGTGTCTGTAATATTAACTTTATTCTTTACTTTGCAAGTCCCACACCCCTCCATGCAGCATCTCCAACAGGAGCTTGGGTGCACCTTCCACCAGACCATGGCAAGATGGGTTTTATTTCCATCCCTTTTACATTTAGGGAAACTGAGGAGCAGACCACCTGAGATCTTTAAAGAGGTCTAAGTGTTCCCTTCCTTCCCCATGCCTGATTCTCTGGACTTGGCTATCTGTGGCTTGGTCCATCCTGTGTGGTACTTCCCAAGCCTCCCTGTCCTCCCTTCTCGACTTCAAAAAGACTTAGAAAGGTTCCAAGGAAATAGTGTCCTCTGTTGCTGGTTTCCTAGGCCCAGAGAAGCTCCCAGAAGGGCCTAACATTCCCCACTCAGGGACACCACGTATAGCCTGGCAGCATTCACTCAGCATCTGGGTCATCCTGCTGACCACAGACACATAAAGGACAAGCTATGGAGTCCTCATGCCTTAAGCTGACAGTCCCTTCCATCTGCAGCCCGGAGTCTGTTCCTTGTGAGCTTGTCCTGTGCTGTCAGTATGCACCCCTCCCAAGCCCAATCTCCCCTCCTTCAGATAGAGCTGGCTGCAGCTGGAGCACGAGGAACTTAGCCTCCTTGGCTCGTCTCCATCCCAGCTCTTCCTCCACATCCCAGCCTGGAAACCTAGAAGCCTAGCTGCATATAAAAAGGCCCTGTTTTCCTCTGTGTACCACGGCCATGAGGAAGGAGGAGCTGCACTGTGTGCCAAGCCTCAGGCTCCCCTCTTGCGCCTAACTCTTTGCCATGTTCTCAGCTCATTCATCTCTCGGGGTACAAGGATGGAGCCAACCTACACCCCCAGAGCCCTGCCTGTTCTCCCATCAGTCTTAAGGAAGGAAGCAACTTTTCCCACATCCACAACTAAACACCTCTTATGTTTCCATGACCTTTAACCAAATGCATCTCACATGCTTGTTACCTGATTGCTCCTCCAGTACAGTGGGGTTCTGTTCAGGTTTGTGGAATCAACCTCTTGAATAGAGGGTATGTGAAAGGTGGCTGTCACTCATGTTGTTGCTGGTAGTGCTAATGAGAACTGATGTTCCCCATCAAGCACTCACTGTGGTCAGCTGAGAGTTTCATATATAAATGTGTCTAATCTTCACACTTTTCCAGGTTACAGCTATTATTGCCTTACCCACATGTGAGGGAACAGAAACAAAGTGTTCTGCCCAGAACATAATGTGACCCATGTGCAGCAGGCGTAGGTCATGACCTAATACTGTGCCTTTGTATAGGGGCAGAACCAGAGCCCTTTATCTCCATCCCAACTGAGAACCTTGAGTCAACCACAGTGGATCTTTCTCCAAATAAGAGTACACACCCGAGCAAGTTCAGGGACAGCCTGGAAGGACCCTCAGCCAGGCATCCTGAGCTCCCTCTGCTCTTCTCAGAGGTTCTTGGTGTAGGTTTCTTCAGGTCAAGAAAATCCCTCCTTGCAGGTGGTTCGGAGGACTGGTAGAAGAGAAAATGCATGAGAATGTTATACAGCCTTCCAGACAGTCTTGCCGTAGTCCTGGTGAGGAATTCCTGGAGTTTAATATTCTTAAGTGCCTGTTTCCCTCCACTCCTGCCCAGGGGTCCCTCTTCCCACCCTCCAGTGGTATAAGGATGCTGTCTCCATCAGCAAGCTCCAGAACCCTCGGTACATGGTGCTCTCCAGCGGAGGCCTGCGCATCCAGAAGCTATGTCCAGAGGACTCTGGAATCTTCCAGTGCTTTGCCAGTAATGAAGGAGGGGAGATCCAGACTCATACCTACCTGGATGTGACCAGTAAGTACTGCTCACCAGCAAAGCCGAGACAGGGGCCTCAGGCCAGAGCCTCCCACCAGGAAGGACCCTCAGCCGGGCATCCCAGACACACGCAGAATAGTGGCCCCTGGACTGGGTGTACCCAGGCCTTTGGCCATGGCCACCATACCTCAGGGGCACCTAAACCACTAATGGGTCCTGGGAAAGTCTCCTAAAGCCTATGAGCAGCAAGGACACTGCTGGTGCCCTCCCTGACCCTGTCCTCGTGAGCCTCTGTCTTCCTAGCACTGAACCCTCCTCTCTAGAAAACATCCCCCATTTTTCTGGACAGAATCAGAAAGACTGTGGAGTGAATAGCTCACTGCTAATCTTTTTATTTTGATCTTTTTTCTATTTTTATGTTCATTCTCTATTTTAGTTTTATTGAACAATTATAGTTCTTTTGTGAGTTTCTTTTATTATCCCATTAACAGAAATACCTTGGCACTCTGTCTTTGAAAAATAAAATAAAGGTAAAGGTTTTCATTGTATCTGTGGGTTTTCTTTTTAATCTCCCACAGTCGTAATATTGTTCTTCTAAAATGAAGTAGAATTTAGTGATTATGGAATTATACCTTTTCTGTTGCCCTTTTGGGAAGCAAAGTGCTGATGTCTCCGGGTGTGAGAGCCATTGAGAAAGCCAGTCGATGCCAGTGTGTGCGTGGCCGTTGGCGGTCACCAGGCAGGGCCTGTAAAGAGGCAAAATTTCTAAAGATCCATATGTGTATTTTGGTAAATAGGGGGTCATTTCCTTGACCTTTGCCCAGGGGTCCAATTTGCCCTTCATTTTGGAGCATATGAAATGAGTGTAGCTTCAAGCAGTAGAAATAATATTGGATACCTAAGTCAGAAACTGAGTTTTGATCAATTAGAATTATTTAGAGCCTACATTGAAACTGTGGCCAGGAGTTCTGGGGCAGGGATCAAACAGGTTCTTTTCTGTAAATGGCCTGATAGTAAATACTTGAGGCTTTGAGGGACGTGGTTTCCACTAGTCAGCTCTGCTGGAGTGACCAGCGTGGAAGCTGCCAGATAGTGTGGAGCGAGTGGGAATGGCTGACCCAATAAAACTTTGTTTGCAAAAACAGAGAGCTGGCTGGACATGGCTCACAGTGAGTAGTTGGCCAAACCCCACTGCAACCGGAGACCTGGGGACTAGAGGTGAGCCCACCCTGGTGCTTACCTAATGTGCTTCAGTTTCCGTACATATCCCCAAGGGACAAAGCAGCCCTGTCTGCAGGATTCTCAGCAGGGTCAGACTGGAAATTCAGTTGAAACTGAAATGAAAGTGCTCCTCTAAACTGGTTCCCATGAGGATTATACTGAGTTACGCCTCTTTTCTCTTTAGCATTCACCCAAAACTGCCCTTGCTGGTCCCTGCACTTGGCATTTTTACATCCATTTCTCTCTAGGTTGTAAAGGTAGAGAGCTCCTGGGAGACAAATGATGGTTCCTGAAAGGGTCTGTGTTTTTATCGCTACTGCTCATTGCATTGGGTCTGCAGAGCCACGTGGCACTCTCCCCAGGGACAATGTGCTGACCACCTACGGTTCAATTCTTCTCCACAGATGTTGCCCCAGCGTTCATCCGGCGTCCAGAGGACACCACAGTCACTGATGGGATGACAGCTGTTCTTCGGTGCGAGGTGTCTGGGGCTCCTAAGCCCGCCATCACGTGGAAGACAGGCAGGTGGCTTCTGCTTCCTGGACAGCGTGGCTGGTGTGGAAGATCGGGCCTTTGCTGTGTTTTGTTCTTTTCACTCTCACGCATCCACAAATTCATTCAGTAAAGATTGAACAGCCATTTATTGACTGTCCCTACCAGTGCCAAACGCCAGAGGTAAAAGGGTTTATAGAACAGTCAGGACCCCTGCCTTCTCGAAAAAGAACAGATATTAACAATAATAAGAATTGTGCAAATGTCCTCTCCTCCACCTAAGCTCTCACGGAGTGCCCATGGTCCCCTGGGGTTCTTTCAAATATTAAGTATTGGACTTGAAGTAGTTCTGCTAGGGCTCAGCTTTCCTATACATAGGAGGAATTATTGCTTGTAATATTCAAAATTAAGAATCATGCCTTTTTAAAATAAAGATGCTGTCATTTTTTACCTTCCCCCAGCTTGACCTATGAAGCTTAATTTCAACTGTGTTTTCAGTTCCCTTGAAGACTGTGGCACATCACAGTTGTCTTGGTAGTCTCCACAGCTTCTTCTACAAGTCAGCCCACTTGTCACTAAATGACCAGTACCCAGAGCCCATCTCACTAAGTCCATGCTTTGCTGTGTTGATTCGAGTAACTTGGCAAATAGTTCTGGGCGGATTGACCTGGGGGGATATATCAGAAGTCACCTCTGATCCTCGAGACCAGAAAGCTGCATGGCAGCACCTTTCCTCTCAGAAGTGAAGGTCATGCACTCAGACATGGTTGGTAAGGTAAGGACCTGGGAAACTGCAGAGCAGTAGCAAGAGGGTACCTTCTTTTATTTTATATATATTTATTTTTTTCTTTCTTGATCTTGAACATATAGCAGCTTTATATATAAAATTCCCAAATGCATATGTACACAAAGAAACATAAAAACCAGTCACCCAAGAGAATGATCACATACACAGATTATAATTTGTTTTACTGACTCTCTCAATGTTAGACAATAAGGATGTTCTTGGTTTTCATGATTCTAAGTAATGCTAAGAAAACTACTTTGGTTATTTTGTACATAAATTTTCACTTTACTCTGATGGTCTTCTTGAGTTATTTTCTTACTTGCTGCCTAACCATTTTTTCTTTCTTTTGAAACTTTACAGTTTACACATTCTAATTTTCTTACAATTCTAAAATTCCTGTTTTCTTTCAGGAAGGCAAATTTTGGCCAGTGGCTCTGTCCGGATTCCTAGGTTCATGCTGCTGGAGTCTGGGGGTCTGCAGATAACCCCTGTGTTCATCCAGGATGCTGGCAATTACACCTGCTATTCAGCTAACACAGAGGGGTCCCTGGAAGCATCTGCAGCACTCACTGTGTGGAGTAAGGACCGCGGTCTTTGTGAACCTTCCATTAATCATGCTTAATCATCATGCCATCTGTGCCTAGGGGATGTCAATATGCCCTTGGACTTTCTCATTTAATCAAAAGAGAATGATTATTTTTATAACTAATTTATAGAAGTCTGTTGAGTAATTAATTTTTCACTTTCTAAAAGAATAATTAAAAGATGTATTCAAGACTTAATGGGGATATTTCAGGAGAGATAAGAGATTGACTTTTTAAAGTCAGTAAAGATATTATGCCCAACTAGCTCAAATAACAAAATTGATGTGTTGATTAAATTTATAAGAGTTTTATAAGGAAAGTGATTCAAGAATTAAAATCCTACAGAAAGTTTTTTTCTGTGCTGTTTTATGATTAGCTATACTCCCAGGACATTAAATATGAATGTTTCTCATATATTAGGAGTAAAGTGGAAGAAAATCAGCTTTTATCATTTTTGTTTTATCCATGACACTAGTTTCTGCAGAATAAATTGTTTTCTGGAATGTAAGGATTGGGTACCAAATCCCACTCCCACCCCTTCAACTGCCAAAGTACTTTCCCTCTCATCTTCATCCAAATCCATGTCACTAAAAGCTCATTGTTCAAAAAAAGCAAAGGACAGTGCTCACCAACAGTTTTTCATAAGGTTAATGAGGACAGAAAGTTTAACTCACTTGAGTGAAGAATTTGCTAAAATGCCATCCTTAAATAAGTCATTATGCTTCATTTCATATCTGATCAGCATTTTGTAGAATCCACTTTGCTAAATCATCCTTTTCTAATTGTTTAGGTGTTCTAAAAAACACCGAGAATTTAAAAGGAGTTAATCCAAATTCCCATAATATTGGCAATTACTAAAAAAACATTCTGTTCCATTTGGTGATTGGAGTAAATCACTTCTCATTCATCGTGCTTCACCAAGAACTAACCATGCATTCAAAAACTTGTGAAAAATGAGGTCTGGATCTCTAAAGATCACTCATTAGAATTTTGTGGATCTGCTAAGATTCAAAATTGTACCTGTACTAGAATGAGTGGTATACCACTTTGGTGGCTTACAGAGCATTCCCCTTCCTTTTTTGAGACAGAGTCTTACCATGTTGCCCAGGCTAGTCTCAGACTCCTGGCCTCAAGCCTTCCTCTTGCTTCAGTAGCTGAGTGGCTGGGACCTCAGCTGCACTCCACCATGCCTGGCTCCTGCAAAGCATTTTCAACCTAGATTACCCATGTTAATTTGTACAACTGTTAGTGACAGTAACATGTCTTTTCACTGACAAGAAAAATACTACTCAAACATTTTTCTTCACTCACTGCTAAAAATCAGTCATATCAGCCCTGTGACTTCCAAGTTCCATGCATGGGACTAGAGTAGTGTCCCCCTCAGAAGTATGTGGTGCAGGAACACAATGCTTGGGCTATGTGCAGGGAGGCTGGCATTCTTTGGGGCAGCCAGGGAGCTTAGGAGCTGCAGGTCTGCACAGAGCTGATGAGCCTCTCATGAACTCTGTAGTTTGGAGCAAGTCAAGGTGTTTCTGAGTATCCATTTGCATTCCTGAAAATTGGGAATAATTATATTACAGCTTTAACAAGATTGTTGTGAGGATTAAATAAATTAACATGAGTGAAAGTATTTTGTGATGGGAACAGGTACTATGGGAACATTAGAAATTGTCCAACAATGATTATCTTGGAAAAGAATCTGGATTTTAACCAGGAGTATAGAATCTGGGAGGTGTTTGCACAGCATTGTCCACTCTCTTTCCCCCGGAGGGTGTGGAGGGTCCAGGCTGACACAGGAGGGGTGGGGAGGGAAGATGGACTTTGCTTCAAGTGGGAAGGCTTGTTTTCAATTCCCTGAACACTTCTGAGTGCTTCCATTTACTCTCGTTTTGCCAAGATAAGAGAAAACTTGAAGGTTTTGATGTCAGATGATCAATTCATTATCCCCCTAAGGGCAAAGACTCTGAAACTTGTAATTTCATCTGAGCCGTGCCTTGTGTTATTTCAGATCGAACGTCCATCGTTCACCCTCCTGAGGACCAAGTAGTGATAAAGGGGACCATGGCCACGCTGCGCTGTGGAGCCACTCACGACCCCCGGATTTCTCTCCGGTCAGTTTCCTTAGTTCTGATACTTTGGGATTTATTAATATTCTGTGAGCTTAAAAGTGGAGTTGAGATGAGAAGGAAGAATTTGGGGGATTTTGATTTCAGCAGCAGATCCCTGATTATGGCATCCTATGGTCACGGCTCCATCGTTAATCACACGAATCCCATTTCCACTCCAGCCTTATGTATTATTTACAGTGAGCTGCGTTCCACTTCATGACTTCAATACAGCTTTTCATGATTTTTCTGCCAAGGTTAATACACTATCTGTAAAATGTACTTGTCAGCAGCTGATACTTAATGAGAGAAAAATCCAGAGGGATCGAATAGGATTTCACCAGTGTTTACATGGGGACTCTGCAATTCTCCAGAGGGGTTTTCTCTATTCCAAGGATGGTTTCCTTGTGACATGGAGAGCAAGGGAGACCTGCACTTAAAAGAAAGGTAGCTATGGTTTTCTGAGACACTGAGAGAAAAATAACATGTGAAGAAGGAAACTAGCTGTCAGTTCACAAAAACAATTGTGACATCCTGCCAGGTGATGATCAAAAACTTGGCCCTTTAGGTAGGTGCATAGTGGCCCTCAGTGGTGAGTTTTTTCCCAAAGAGCAGCACTTACAGAATAATTTATTAATTTTCAAAATCAGCCTTGAATATAAATCAAGAAAGAAATCCAGTCATCTTAGTATTATTACTCTGGTCTTAGCTCCATGTAGTTCACCAAAGTGCTGGAATCAAAAGCCTGCCTGCTTCCTGGGACATTCTCTCTGAGCAGAGGTGATGACTCTTGATGTATATGCTTTTGACTGTGTTCACAGACTCAGCCTTTCTTTCACTCTTTTGGGAAGTTGTTTGGCAAATCAGGAATTTAAACATCTTCACCTGGCTCTCCAAAGGTGCCCAGGGCTCAAAAACAAGTTTGGTTTAGTTACAGGAATGCTGAATGCAAAACAAAATGAACAAACAGAAACTAGTGAGTTAAAGATGACCCAGAGAATCCTTGGAGGCTGGCTTAGAATCGTTATCATGCCTAGAAAAGAATCCATTCATTCTAAATGACTTTTGGAGTGCGATTCCAGAGAATGAAGAACAAACAGGCTGGCTTTCTGTTACTCTGAGAGCTTAAAGAGAAGCCCCTTGGATCTGTGTGGTTTTCTTGTAGTGTTGATTGAATGGGAGGCCCCTTGGAGAGAAAGAACTAGATTGTTCCCTCTTAACCTGGGGTCTTTCTGCCCCCGGTGCTCATCTCTCCATTCCTTTCTTCGGAGATCTGTCCTGTTCTATCTCAGCATAATTTCAGATGAGGAGTTTGTAAATGTTAGTGCTCTGTGAATATGAAAGCTTTAAAAAGCCTGGGTACATTTTGAAAATCTGATCAAATTATTCTGGAGGGAAAAAAAAAAACCGAGCACTTTTCATCTCATCTAGCCCAGGGACATCAAAAGACTGGACAGGCTCTTAATTGATTCTCTATTTGAAAAGAAAAATGGGCTAAAACATAGATAAAGATAAAGTGAGGAAGAAATGAAATTTTAGGGGCCATCTGCCAGAATATTAGGATTTTTAAAATATATGCTTAAATATGTTTATGAGATACTGAGATGTGACTTTATTTATTTGTTTTGTGGGTTTTGTTTGTTTGTTTGTTTTTCTTTTTGTGTTGTTGTTGTTGTTAGTAGTTGGGTAATTCTACTCTGGGATTTTTTTCCAGTACTGGGAATTGATCCTGGGATTTCCCACATGCTAGGCAACTGTTCTACCTACCAAGCTATATCCCTAGCCCCCCAGTATTTTGGTTTGTTTGTATGTTTTTGGCAGTAGTGGGAATTGAACCCAGGGGCACTTTACCACTGAACTACAATCCTAGATCTTTTCCTTTTTATTATTTTATTTTGAGATAGGGTCTTGCTAAATTGCTCAGGCTGGAACTTGCAATCATCCTGCCTCAGCCTCCCAAGTCACTGGGATTATAGATGTGCACTATACCTGGCCCATCTGGAATTTTTAAACAGTCATTGACTCCTGTTCAGAGGGCACTCTTGTCCTGCAGGTACATTTCTGGGGCAGGGGTGTTAAGTACAGTTTAGCAGGTGACAGGTATGCACATGATTGCAGGAGTCCCCAGTTCCTATACACAAGATCAGACAAATGTTTCCAGTCGTCTTCATTGTCCTAGTTTGACTTCAGCATCTACTTTCGTATATTGACAAAGATATCTGGATGCTTTTCTTTTCCTTTTTTTCTCTTTTAGGTATAATTCAAAAGCCTTAAAAGTTACCCTTTTAAAGAGCGCAATTGATTGATCTTTATTATATGCTCAAGGTCATTCATCAGTTGTTGCTATTTAACAGGGAAGGACCAGTGCTCCTGCTCCTGAGAGTTCTGTAACTGAAGACTCTTTTCTTGGCCCACAGCTACATTTGGAAGAAGGACAATATGGTCATCACCCCATCTGGCAGCTCTAGAATTGTGGTGGAGAAGGATGGGTCCCTCCTCATTAGCCAGACATGGTCAGGTGACATTGGGGACTACACCTGCGAAATCATATCTGAGGGAGGGAATGATTCCAGAACAGCCCGGCTGGAAGTGATGTGAGTACCTTCTCTCTGGGTGTTAGCCAGCTCCTTGCTTTCTACATTGCTACCCTCAGCCAGCACCTCCAAAGCAGTACCACTCAGAAGCCCAAGTGGTCCCAAGTCAATATGTCATACTCTACAGGCCATGTGCATTGACAAGATTTGGGGGGATCTTATTTTTAACTTCAAAGTTAAAATGTTGCATTCTTGGTGCAGATGATTTAATCATAAATTATCATCCCCATTGATCCTTTGTCATGTCTGCCCTACAGACACCATAGTGTGAAAGGCTCTTTGCCACACTGTGGTTAAGCAGCAGTGAGTTCATTTTTCCATCTGACTGCCCACCAGAGCTTCCTATCCAGGAGAAATATCAGGGCCAGCCCACGAGCAAGACCATTGCCACGGCAGTCAATAGACTTGGAGCTTAAGTTAGTCCCAGCTGCCTCTCTGTGGGTGAACAGATACTTTCCACTAAGTCTTTTAAATCCTGAAAATAGCAAGCAGCTGCCCATTACTTCCAGCCCAGACCTTCCTGGGGGTCCAGGGGCGCAGGTGGGAACCACTGATCTTTTCGCACACTCTTTCTTCAGCTCTCTCTCTCTCTCCATGCATGGAGTGGGAAAATTAAAGGCCTGTTGACAAATTTCATTTTTCCAATGTGAACTTATTTGCTTTTTTAAAAATGTGCACTCCCAGGTATTCCCTAAGCACATGAGTATAAAAATAAAACCTGAAAATGAAACCAAAGCATCACCATTGCCAAGGAAGCAGCTGGTGATGGTGACACGCCCACCCATCCATAACACACACACAGGTCCATCCCTGGCCACTGTTAGACAGTAGACCATCAGGAAAAGGCATTTGTAAGAGATTTTTTTTTCCTATAGACTCTGCCCACCTTAATCTGGGAAGGATTCTGTATACAAAAATAGCATTGGAACAGTTTGGGTACACATCTTATTTGTCTTTGAATCCTTAGATGCCAGCCAAGGGAATTAAGAATGAAAAGGCACAGCCTTTTGCCTGTTGCATGCATGAATGAGTGGCCAAGAACAAGCTTGCCCTAACCCCTATTTTTGGAATTTAAAAGGTTAATGTTGTATAGCAGCCAATCCAAAGCATCCTGCTGCACCTTCAGCATCTGAAAAATCCAGGATACCCCTTTTCTCTTTAGAGGTTAGCTACTGTCTGGAGCAGAGGTCACCCTAGTTAGAATGAGAAAGAGCCCTGTGGTTCCCACAGAGGGTTCTGGGCTTTGGACAGACAGCATCTCCCCTAACTGGGCCATCAGCACTGGAGCCCAACTCCAGGCTTTCTGCCTTCCCTGTATCTCCAGCCTCAGTCTTTCTGCTGCCTCAGTCACCTGCTGCCTCCATAGCACAGCTGTATTCTCTGCTGGCACCCAAAGGGCTCCTGCTAATACATTCTTTAGTGTTCCCCGCATCATCACTTCCTGCCATTTGCACTTGGGTACCTCTTGCAGTCCCCCCAGCTCCTGGCCTAGCCTCCCTCTACTGGTAGCAGGCATCACACTGTGAGGGATGAGCCTACCTTCCCCTCCTGAAGCACCTCAGTGGCACAGTTTTGCATTCTGAATGCCTGACACAGTGTCTGATGCACAACAGGTGCTCAATAAGTATGTGCTGGTTTGTTGGTTGAATGCACAAATGCATGGAGTGATGCATGAATGTTTTGAGCCACTGGTTGGCCTTCTGATTCCTCTTCTTATCCTCCATGCTCATGAGTTGACTCCCCACTGAATAAGCACACGAACTCCCATGGCTCCATCAGAAATCCCTGTCTAGCTCTGCTATTCCTGTCCTCTTTCCTTCCAGGTCTCAAATGAGGGATTGTTTTTTATGATATTAGAGAGCATAGCCAGTGAATTCATATAATCCTCTGCTATTCAGAATTTTAAAACTACCTTTGAGAACTCTTAGATCATCCATTGTTGGTATCAAATAAATAAGTGTTAGCAGTTCATAAAGACTCTGTCAGCAGAAGCCAAATTGCATACTTCCAATATTGCACATTCTTTTTATTCTGCACAATTTTATGTTCTTCTGATTTACATATCTTCCCTACTATTTGCTTATTTGATTTCCTCTAAGTAAAATATATTTTTCAACAAATGTTGCTGTATGTATAAAATAATAGGTTTTCTGCAGTGGTAAAACACCTCATCTCTAAATTTAGAAATATTTGCAGATTTGTGACTCAAACCTATTTAGGTGGCACTGGTCGCAGAACTGATTAGGAAGGCCATTGGTCCTTGTGAGTTGCTTCTTCCAGCTTTGAATGTATCAGGAGAGCTGTGCACCTTTAGATCCAAACAGGTTTTGAGACTCTACAAGATCAGTTATGACAATAATAATGATAATATTAATCCATGATTGTGGGGCATTTGATGCTTCTAAGAGAACTTTGAGGTTGAGCCCTGTCACACTCCCCTGATTTACTCAAATGGCAAAAAAAAAAAAAAATCAAGGAATAAATCTTATATTGCAGAAGGGACTGAGAGGTTCTTATGGCTAAACAGTGTCCTTCAAAGCCCTGAAAGCCTGTTCCTCTTCCCTCTTGACTTCAGCTAAAAACCACTTTGTTAAATATAGAAATTAAGTGCATTAGAAATGAGCTTTTCAAAAATAGACTGTCCATTGGTGCATCCTCATGCTTCTTCACTCCGCCACCTAATACTGCAGCAGGAAGCTTTGTCTGGTTAAGCCAGTTGGAAGGGCAACACCTCTCCCTTGAGGGGCTGAAGAGGGGCCCTCAAGGAATCCCAACCTTTCTGTTCCTCTCCACCCCACCCCTCCCTGCATCACAGGCTCTGCAGCCTCAGGATACTATTTTTGATCCCACCTTCAGGACCCACCTAATGGCCAGAGGTATCTGCTGCAGAGCCTTGGGTGCCTCCCCCAGTGCCAGGCATAGTAGGTGCTAGGGAATGTCTGGGTGAGGCTCACTCTGCTGAGTTTACAATGAGGGTCTGTTTTGCATCACCCACAAAGACTAATTTACAATTTACGTGGGCTTGGCTATAATCCCCTTTCCAAAAGAAGGGGCTTCTAAAATTCCAGATGGTTCTGTGATGTATCCTGTAAATTAACAGCACTGTCCTCATAAACGCGGTCACCCTGGCTTTGCTTGTGTCTTTCCCCCTAGTTTGCTGGTACCATAAAGGCAGGAGCCGCTGGTTCCTGGGATGACTCTGTATCCCTGCAAGCATCTCGCCCTGTTGAGCACAGAGGGGCCAGACCCCTTAGGCTCTATGGATTGATTAATTGTTCAATCATTTAAAGACCCAATTAGCATTGCCTCTCTCCTCTTGAAGTTGGAGACTAATTCTTATGATCCTAGAGTACAGAGAAAATCTAATTTACAGAGCAAGACATGAAGACTCTGACCCTGAGGCAGTGGGAGAGGTTTCTACCAATAAAACCACTTCTGACAAAGCCATAATGAGTGAACAATTTTAGTTATCAGGCCCATCATCTTCCTCCTCAGAGCAGAGTGGAAGAAGATGAGTTTGACCAAGGCATCATTTGTTCATCAAAGGGGCAATGCTTATACAGAAAAAAACCCTGCCTGCTCCTCCTCTGCCCAAGCCATTCCCCACAGCCACAGTTTTACCAATTTCTCGCTCTTGTCCTTAAATCTGTTCTCTTCACACACACACCTCACTTAATCTCCCTCCCATACAGTTTGAGTTTGTGTTTTTGTTATTCTCTGATATTCCTGTGGTGTAATTTGCTGGTAGCGATTTTGCCCCCCCCCCATCCCATCACCTTGTAAGGTGACTCAGCACTGGGCTTCGTTTCCATTTTTCTCGGATCGCTTCCATTTGTTACCCGTCTGGGTATCACTGTCTGTGAGTCACTGCCAATCGTTTATCTCCTTTCAAAGTTGGCAGAGAAATGCCTGGATGCAATCTTCTCCTATTAGGTAAGATTTTCTGAAATAGATTCAGAATATATTAGAGTCTCATTTATCCATTACTGACAGGCTAGTCAAGGGTTTCACAAGATAACCGGAACTTATTTAAAGGAATGGTTTATATTTTCAGTGTCTATTAACAAGCTCTTTGCATGGCTAAACAGGTAATGTTGGACACAAGAGAAATGATAGAAGCACTGTTCACATAGGGTCGGGGCTAGAATGAGGAAAAACAATTCTCCTTCCAATTCTGAGTTCTGTGACGTGTGTAAAAGCCACTTCCTGCATTGTGCTGTCAGACAGCTCTGACTGAGCATGGCCTGGTGGATCAGAGCTCTGTGCTTCTCGGTGCATCAGGGGTGGTGATGTTGTCAGATACCATTGGGCCACTAGGTCTTGGGTCCTACACTGAATGTCTCAAGACCACTTTACCTTTAAATTTTTTTTCCAGTAACTGGGAATTGAGCCCAGGGTCACTCAACCACTGAGCTACACCCCTAGTCCATTTTATTTTGAGGAAAGGTCTCACTAGATGGCTGATGCTGGCCTCAAACTTTCAGTCCTCCTGCCTCAGCCTCCTGAATCACTGAGATTACAGTTGTGTGCCATCAGGTCTAGTTTTAAGTCTCTTTTTAAAAATCTTTTTAAAAATGTTTTTTAATTCCTAATGTCAGGCTCTGGACTATATCATTTTTGGCTTGGTATGCTTCCTAGCAGACCCGTCACCTTCTTATCAGTTGCTTCTGAGCTGCCAGGAGGTGGGAAATCAGAAACCACAGTGACTACATCACATCCTGGGTGAGAGCCAGCAGCTCTGAGGTGCACAGAGGGATGTGTGTGAGCACAGTGCAGGGACTGTGGGCTGACCCTGGACAATGTGAGAGCTCCACCAGTGGCCCCTCAATAAGTGAATGCACCTGAAGCACAATCACAGAGCTGTCCAGCCCTAGGAGAAAGGCCATCCACTCACCTGTAAGACTGGTCATTTCTACGTGTGCCCTCCACTGGAAAGGGTGGGCAAATAAAAGTACTCATTTTGGTGGGAAATGATTCATGACTCATGTCAAACCCCAGTGTTAATCCCTCTGGAATGTGTAATTGGGATTGTTTCCTATCTCAAGGTGCCACTCATGAGTTCCCAGGTTCTTATTGTGTCTTTGGGACCTGTGTGAACACTGCGTCTGAGCTGAGACTCGGGCTGTGTACATGTCCGTCTGCTGCAGGGAGCCTCTTTGAGCACCAGCAGTGTGCACATGGAAAACCACCCAGAACACAGACAGCCCTCCTAGTCTTCTAAGTTGTTCCTCATGTCAGAAAGCCTTCCATTTTGAGGGGGAGTCTTGACACTGATAAGAATTACTTTGGTTTAGCACAGACCTTACAAGACCAGGACACAGACCCCAACAAGATGCCCCAGCTTTAGGCACTGGCGTCCAGCTCAGGACTTCCATGCCACATTCATTTCTAACCAATCAGCTAAAATCTGAAACTTCCCACTATGCCATCAGGTTCAAATTCTCTACACAGAACTCAGGAAAGTGCCCTGCATACAGTTGTATTTTAAAGGACAAAAATCAGGACCAGATAAATGAACAGAACATGAAGCAGGGTGGGCAGGGTCCCAAACTCAAAGCTTCCTCATGCTCAGAATGCATCAGCTCATGATTACCAACCAGGAAATCTCAGCTGTTTTCATGTCCAGAGTGTTTGGGGGGCTTTGTTGTGTCAGCACCATTGATTAAATCACTAGTGCAGGGTTGAATTCAATCTCTATCCCCCATACATATACACACTGGAGGCCAGAAGGTTGGGCAGATGGCACTGGCTAAAACCCCCACCCTATCACAGGGCTGGTCTTTCCAGAACCCATTCCTGGAACAATCTGGGGACCCCCAAGTTGCCTCCTAAGCATACACTCAGTGTGTCTCAGAGACCCACCCTGGGTAACAGAGACAGTTCTGTCCCTCCAGAGATTCCAAGGGCTTAGAAGCTCCAGCCCAGATCAGACAAATTCTTTATTATTCAGCAGTCTTATTTGGATATATCTATTCAAGCTTATTCATGATTTGTTTTCAGGTGAACTATTTCAACAACTTTGGTTTGATTTCAAACCAATTCAGAGTGGGGGAGAAAATAGGAAATGGGCTTTGGAGAGGTAGAATAGATGTTTTTATCTTAGTACTTCCTTCATATTGGTCTTTATTAGAAATCTAATGGAGGTTTGGTTGTTGGAGAACTCAACTAGAAATAACAGCCCTTTCTCTGATTTAAAACAATTCACAGTTAAGAAGAAAACAGGCAACATTTCAGGCTGAGGTTTCTGCTTACTGTGCTCGTGTACAATGTAGTTGCAGTCTACATGAGAAATATTGCTTTGTTATAAACGGTGTGCAGGGGTTAGAGAGAGCTGTGTTTCTTAGGTAGCTGAAAGCTCAAAACAGCTTAATAAATTTTAAAGTATAATGAGTACATTTTTAAAATAAAAAAAATATCCAGGATAATTATGGCTTTTTGTTCTGACCCTATGTGGTTTGGCCATACCTGATGTCTCAGAGAGACCCAAAACCAGCTAATGGGGGAAATGGGGCATGCTCAGCACCTTCCCCTGGCACTGCCTGGGAACATTTGCAGAAGCGGCAGCCATCCTGTGCCTTCCAAAAGCAGGTCCTGCCCCCAGACCATGGGACATCAAGGTTAAACACAGGACATAGGGAACTTGTGACTTCAGGCCAGTCACTGGGAGAAAGACACAGTATAGTGTGCAGCTTTGTCACCAGTAAATCCCAGTAAAAACTTTTTTATTAGTAACTTCTTTTTGGAATTTATTTGCTTTAATTGCATTTCCATTTTATGGCTGTGCTGATGTGTTATTTACCATTTCCATGGGATTTTAGTTAGTGTTTTCACCACATTTCCTTTTAAGTGCTTCCCCCAAACCCCTATTATCCAACAGAAAACAGAATGACAATATAACCTCATGCTGTCAATAAATGAGGCGACTCTGTTTGTCTAAGAATGCAGATGGGCATTTTCAATACTAATTCCAAATGGCTAGTGTGGAAAATTTTCACATTAAGTCATATCTACCAGGGCTTTTCCTGTTCATATGGTTTACTGCATTTCCATTACCAGCTTCTAGTTGCGAAAACAAATCATTGACCAAGTTTTCTCTACTAAATAATATACTGCATAAAAAAATTTGTGCACACATTGCCCCATTTAAGTGACAGTGTCATTTGTTGTTTCAGTTCCATAGGGATTACATCAAATTACGTTTAGAAAACAAAATGGCACTGTGAGTGGTAGAGTTGGGCTTTGTTCCTCCTGCAGGAGAGGAGGAGTAAGAAGTATTTTTGTACTGGGGCTGCATTTTATGTTCTCCATTCCCAAACATTGCACCCTAGGACTCTCCATAGTGAGCACCCAGGTGAACTGTTGGTCTGACACACACTTTCTTCTCGTTCCTTCTTACACTTCAAGTGAGCTGCCTCACCCACCTCAGAACCTCCTGGCCAGCCTGAGCTCTCGAAGCCACGCCGTGGTGCTCTCCTGGGTCCGGCCCTTTGATGGAAACAGCCCTGTTCTTTACTACATTGTGGAGCTGTCTGAAAACAGTAAGTAACAAACATAGCGGTTGCCCTGAATGGCTGTTGGGTTTCTTTGTGTCCTCAGTGTCCCTAATCTTTACTGCTGGTTCAGACCCACTAAGTCAAAAGGAAGGTTACAATGCTTTATGGTTGTAAAGGGAAAGCACAGCCTGCACTTGAGGAAGAGAAATGGCCATGTGGGCTGGGAGCAGGGCTGGGAGGGTCATGAGAGGACTCTTGTGAGGGCCTGGGTCTGGGAACCAGGCCAATAGAATGGCCATGCACACAGAATGCTCTAGGCAGAGGTACTGCAGAACAGCATCCTCCCTGGGGTGCATGTGGAAGGGGTAACAACAGTTCCCAAGGGGCTGATTTGAGAGTTTGCAGCAGCAATAGTTGAATCTGTGGGTATTTTCTCTGGCCTCAACATGGTACCAAGTATAGAGTAGGCTTGTCCTTCCTTTGCCCCCTGCTTTGACCTCTCAGCAGCATAGCACCCTCCAAGCCACCTTCATTAAACAGCTCCCTTCCAGAGTTGCCCCCCACACTGGCTTTCCTCCAGCCTCGCAGGTCCTCCCCCTTCCCTGCTGGCCGCAGTGAGGGTTCTGCATGCTGTCCTGCTTGCTGCTCCCAGCTGCTCTTCCTGGGAAGCCTCCTGTGTTCCCATGATGAGACCGACATCTTTTCTTTGATGATGTCTGTGGCTCTCTGAACCCAGACCTCCAACATGGAACCCAGTGACTGGACATCTCTACCTCTGGTGCTTCACAGACGTCACAAACTTAATGTCTTTAAGGAGCATCTTGCCATGATTTTTAATCCTGACCCTATTCGCCCCTCATTGCTGCAGCCATTTCAGCCTATTCCCAGCACCCTTGATTTCGATATTACTTGAGCCTGAGCCTAAGGATGGTCCCGGCCTTTCCCCTCTAGCTCATCATGGCAGCAGTTGCCCTAATCCTGTATGTACCGAGAGTCAGCTGGAATCTGTTCCCTCTCTCCCCCCAGACCTTTCTCTCTTATCAGGACGTTATAGCTCTCTCTGCACTGGACCCTGCATCTTCTTTTGTTCTCTTCAGGCTGGGGGTCCTGAGCATGCGTGCTGTGCAGAGGATGAAACCCTAACTCCCCAGTCCCGTGCAGCCTGGGCTTGCCCCCAGGCACCCTTCTCTCTGTTCAGCATGTGCCAACCCCACTGGCTTCAGGTGGCTCTCTGGAGGGACCTCATCTCTCCCACCTGCCCGCCTGGAGTGCTCAGAGGCTACATTGCTGCCCTTCATGATACCTGTTGCCTCCTCAAAGAAGCACACCAGCACACTGGCTGCACCTAACCTTTGACTGCCTGAACTTAAGTCCTTCCTGTGTCATGCCTCTCTTATCCCAGACTCTTCCCTAGGCCCCCATGCAGACCAGCCAGACCTTAGGTGGCCTGGCTCTTAAGATGGTCATTCTCATTCAGCCTGCAGTTTGTCTCATGGTGACACTGCATTCTGAATGGGTCCTAGCCTTTAGGACAACCAGGAGTGGTGCTCTCAGTGCTGTTGGCCCTGAGATCTCACTCTCCTGGTGAAACTCCTCACTTTGTCATGGGGAACAACTTGTGGAGTTCTGCTCTAGGTCCCCCCCTCACCAAGCCTGGCACACTCTTGAAGACATTAAGTCTGTGATGTCTGTGAGGCACCAGAGGTAGAGATGTCCAGTCACTGGGTTCCACGTTGGAGGTCTGGGTTCAGAAAGCCACGAACATCATATAATGATAGCACCATACAAGCCATAGCAGTGCTGTTTGGGCCTCATTTATGGCCAAGAGATGGATGTATAGGGTAGAAGTCTCTTGCCCCGGGGCCACACAGGTAGCAGTAGGACCCCACCTCCTGGCCATCTGACCTGGAGCTCAGCTCTTCATGGTCATCAGGACTCTTCAGAGCAGCCTCCCTTCTGCACTTCAGTGGGGGCTTCTCAATGAAGGCTGACAGAATGGCAAGCACACCAGGTTGGTGGCCATTCAGGGAGCCATGTATGAATCTGAGAAGGCTTATTTGGATTACACTTCACCCAAACCAGTTCTGAGACAGGTCCCAAAGGCCATGTGTTTTTCCCATTTCCTGGGTATCACCTTGACTGGGATAGCTTTGGGCTTGGCACCAGCTTAGAGAAAGGTACTGGAGTCAGGCCCTTCTCCCTTTCCCACGGTACCCACTGACCTGGGTCCTTCCTCAGAGAGTGTGGTGTCTGGGGACCCATGTGCCTGCAGACAGCTCTTCATTCCAGCTCAGCAGTGCTGATCAGAGAGGGTAGGTGTTGACATTACTGCTGAAGCAACCTTTGAGAAGGTAAGGTTTTCCTGAGGATGTCATGGATGTATGCCTGTGAAGTGATGTGTAGGGAGAATATGATGAGAGCAGAGCCATTGTTGTCAGAATCCTTACAGACATCCACCAAAAAAATAATTCCTGTCAGGCACCCATCTCTAGGAGATGGGGAATTGTGTTCTATTCACCTTTGTCTCTAGTCCCTAGTGCTCAGTGGCACTCAACAAGTGAACTTGAACTAAAATCGGGGCTCTGGTAGAGCCCCCATGATGGACTGCAAATTACAGTCCTAGACCATCTTCTACAAGGGAAATGTTCTGCCTTCCCCAGTTTATATCAAATAAGATGTTGATTCAGATTGCCATACTAACCATTTTCTCAGCTGATTGCATGACTGGGTCTTGTAGTCCAACATCTTACTTAAACCAGAAGCAAGCTTTACAGGTATCTATATCCTCCATCCATCCATCCATCCATCCATCCATCCATCCATCCATGTGTTGATTGGACATCTGCTGTACCCCAGGCACTCTGCTGGGTGCTGAGATCCAAGAGACAAAATGAGCAGCCTCATTGTTAACAACGAGGAGTTGGTCAGACACAGCAGGATCCATGTGTCATTTTTCTTTTCTTTCTCTTGTGGTGCTGACAGTGGAACACCCAGGGCCTCCTAAATACTAGCAAGTGCTCTGGCACTGAGCCACATGTTCACCCCTGTGTCAGTACTAGTGGTAGTCAACACAGTGCCTGGCATATACTGGATAATCCCATATATGTTTGGTTGTTTCATTTCACTGAGAAAGGGATGAAGAATGTCGTTAATTCCCCATTAGCCTCTGACTCTTCCCACTGGACCATCTTGGAGCTGGATGTGAGTCCCAGTTATTTTTCCTTTAGAATCTAATGTAGGTATCATTGTGTGAAGAATTGTGAAGAACTGAAATGGATCAGATGGTTGTCTCTTGGCTGTCCCTGATTTCAACCCTATGGGATAAGTCTGCAGCTTTGGCTGAGCAGCATGTGCTGCTACCAATTGGTTAGCCATGCCACAGCAAATAGAAGACCAGCTCCATCATCGGGCCATCCGTTGGGTTTTTGTTTTTATTAGGAATGAGTGCCCTTAAGAAGCAGCTGAACATGCTGGCTAATTATAGTCAGAAAGAACAGCTTAGTGCAAGTACACTAAAATGGAAATTGTATCTGGCCTGCACTCAGCACTGTGAAAGGAGACAGTGCTAAATAACCCCAACAGCAGTCCTCCACCCCTCTGTGTGGGAGCATCTGCAGCCAGCAGGCTGATAAGAATGTTGGTCTGCTGGAGACCATGGATGCTGCAGGGGCTTAGTGTCCATGACAGGTGCTTTATAACACCTGTCCTCAAGACATTCCCATTGCTACAAAAAAGGCCTCTTCAGAACTTTGTAGAGCAGAGTTCTGGAGCTGGAGCTGACCCTCTTTGTCCATGCACTTGACTGGAATTGAAACCTTGAATGGAGATTGGCGCTCTGCAGGCAGGTGTCCTGAGTTTTGCTCTCTTGTGAAGTTGGGTGATCCTCTTGTCCCAGGTCCTCTTTTAGTGAACTGGGAGCACAAAGAAGGGTAGCAGTGTCCTACAGTCTGCTTCACCTCGTGTGCAGAGGAGTACAGAGAGTCTGACCAGGTGACAGGGGACAGGAGCCTGGAGGATTCCTCTGTTGAGACAGTGCAGGGATTCCTAATGGCTTGATAGCCAGGTATGAGACTTCTGTTAAATAATAGAAGTACCTGACATGCTTTCTAAATGTCTCTTGATTACGATCAAGAATGATCTTTCTTGGAGGTGATTATGATCACAAGGGGGGACACTGTCAAGGAAAATCTGTGACTTTGCAGTGAACCAAAAAATAGATTACTAGGTGTCTCATCTAGCACCTTCAGGGCTTATGACTCCATAAGGACCTGCACTTTTCATTGTCATGGGGCCATTTGCAACTCTGTAAACCTCAGAAAATTTATAGCAATGCAAATGATTCTTGTCCATAAAAATGCAGATAAATTTTATCCTGTAGAATATAATAATATGTTGGTTACTGCTCTGCAGACATTGATCAGTTTCACATCTGTTTGTGAATTTATTTTAGCATCGTCAACATATGTGTGCTGTTTGATTTTTTCCTTTTAACTGTACAGTTATTAACATCTTACTGTTTCCTTCATAAATTAATGAGCTAAATAAAATTTTTGGTCCACATTCATTTTGTATTTGTATATGAGCCATCATTTGCTGGGCATGGTGGTGTACGCCTATAATCCCAGTGGCTTGAGAGGCTGAGGCAGGAGGATCATGAGTTCAAAGCCAGCCTCAGCAAAAGCAAGGCATTAAGCAACTCAGTGAGGCACAAATAAGCCTCAGCAAAAGCAAGCACTAAGCAACCTGTCTCTAAATAAAATACAAAATAGGGTCAGGGATGTGGTTCAGTGCTCAAGTGCCCCTGAGTTCAATTCCTCTTATGACTCCCCCACCAAAAAAGAGCCATAATTTTTCTTTTTATAAATGTATCCTCAAACATGAACATTTGGCATCACTTAGTATTAGAAATGAAAAAAATCTTCTAATGCAACAGATGTCACAAGTTTCCATGGTAACCCTGATATCTGGGGAAAGGTCAAGGTCTCAGACTGAGTACCTAAATGTTTTCCATGATCTGGACTAAGGTATCATGCAGCTGAAATAGGATAATGGTCTTTTACCAGTTAGTAAAAATTCAATCATTTCCTCATGATGTTTTTAAAACTTGGTGCCTGCTGCCATGGATCTCCTAGTGAACATTTGCATTAACAAACATACAAAAAAATTCGGAATACTCCATCCTACTTAGTTATGCTGTTAGTTTTTTTGGTAGACATGCGTGTTTGTAGTTGTGATTTTTGTATTATACTTTATAGTATTTAAGTTTTATTGGAATATAAAATAAAATTGTACTTTTCATTGTGAAAGTTAAATATGCTCATTAATAAAAAGTTGTAAGGTGCTTAAAACATAAAGAATAAAAACAATCACGTAGATTCTTCATATTCGAAAGCCAGCCCTCCATCCAAGCCCTTGGTTCCTCCTTCCTACTTCCTCCTGAACTTGGCTCCATCATTTATTCCCTCACTGCCCTCTTTCAAGTTCTCCTGCTCTCATGGCTCCTTCTACCCAAAGGAGTAGGCTCTACCTCCCCTTCTCTCATTCCATTCCATGCAGTCACCATTGACTCCTATGCCTTTCCCTCCTCCCCCCACAAATAAACCAGTGAATTCTGTTGACTTTATTCAGTTATTTTTATCTAATCTACTGCCCTTCTCCATTCCTGTGACACTGATGCTGACTGGCTGTCCTTCTGTTGCCCACCATGGACGTGTACTACTCAAGGCCATCCTTTATTGGGCCACCAGAGGGAGCTCCACAAAGTACAAACCTGGCCATGATGAAACCCTGCAGAGCTCTCCAGAAAGACCCCACAGGGCACTGGACAGTGGGTCTTGAGCTTCCCCATTATCACCACTGACTCCCTGAAAATGAGTCTTACCTCCAGTGCAGCCTGAAACCTAGTTGCTGGCCCGCCCTCTAAGCAGAGTGCTAGCCCAATCCCATCCTATATAGAACACCTCATTGCTTGAAGAATAGCTTCCAGGCTTATTAGCATGGCAGATAGTGCCATTCATCTCTGACCACTGCCTGTGTCCCCAGATTTATCTCCAGCCACTCATTGCTTTGCCTTTTGTGCTATATAACAAGGCGTTGCTCATAGTTCCCAGAACACACCAGACATTCAGTGCTCATTGTGTCAATGAATTCTCTCCCCCACTCCTCCCTTCTACCTTTGTCTGGTCAGCTCCTACTTAACATCTCCCTTTAGGCCTTTACCTGGTCTTCAAGCACTGTCCAGTCTCCTCCAGGAGGTACAGTCCATGCCTTCTTGGTTTTTTGGCTAAATTAAGTGTAAACAGTGCAGTCCCCGTCTTCTCCTCTAGGAGGCACTGCCCTAACTGCTATGCTTGGTGCTATCCTTGGTGCTGAAATGCTCACCCAGCAAACTAAGCACTTAGTGGACCAGCAAAGGTAAGACAGTGACACTGATAAGTATAACTAGAAGGAAATTATTTTAATAATCTCCCACTTCAACTTTTCAAATATATTATGTTTTCAGAACATTTTGGGGTCTGAGGTTCATATCCTCTGATAGGTGAGTTTGCATTTCTTTGATTAGAAGCACCGTCAAACACATTTTTCCAAGTTGGTTGACTTTTTGCACTTTCTCTGCTGTGATCTGTCAATTTCCTTCCTCCCATTTTTCTCTCCAGGCCTTAGGGTTTTTCCTGTCTTTTTGACAAGTATTTTTTCAATATGCTTTTTGCCCTTAATTTTGGTGCACAAAATCAATCACAGAGAAATGTTTGATTCTTCTGTAGTTAAACCTGTTGGTATTTTTCTTTATGATTCCTTTCATTACTTTTTGTTTGGGTATTTTGACACTATTATGCATAAAATAAATGTCATCACCAATTTTTGCATTGTTTTTAAATTTTAATTTCAAAAATTTAACTCTTTAGTTTATTTGGAATTTAGATGTTATATATATTTTGGCATGATCTTTTCCTTTCTTCCAAAGGACCCATTTTCCATTTATCGACTAATCTACTTGTTTATGATGTTTCCCTTTTTGCATATTAAGGTGACATTTTTTTTTTAATGTTTGGGGTTTGTTTGATTCCATTGACTCATTTATTTTCCTGCTAATTTTATAGTATTTTAATTGTTTTGGTTCCAAAATATATTTTCAAAGCTGATAAAGCAAGTCCCCTAATCTTTTTATAATTTATTACTTCTGGTCCCTATTTATTTGTCTAGAAAAAAGTGGAATTATTTTATTAAGTTTTAAAAATAGTCCCCTAGGGTTTTTAATTGAGTTCAGCCTGTGATGAGTTTTATGAGAACTGACTTCAGATAATTCTCTCTTTCCATCCAGAACATAGTATCTATCCCATTTATTCAGTTCTTCCTTATTTTGCTTAGGGAAGTTTGCAAGTTCAGACCCACAGGCTCCATATTTTTTGTTACGGTTGTCCTAAGATTTTGTGTCACAGCTGTTTTAAATGGATTTTCCCCCTTTCATCATCTAACTACTTATTGGATTATAGAAAAGCTATTGATGTTTAGATGTTAGTTTTCCATTCAGCCACTTTCCATATTCTTTTATTATTCTAATGATTTTTCTAATGATCCTTTTGGTTTTCAAGGTAGACAATCGTCCTCTCTAAATAATAAAAATTTATTGTTTCCTTTTTGTTTTCCGTATCTTACTGGATTGTGAGAATAATTTAAAATTATAATTAGTATGGTAATATGTCTTGTTTTTTTCCCTGATATCAGTGGAATTGCTGGTAGGATTTTATTGTTTTGTATAATATTGATTTTTTGTTATTTATTGAGGTACACTTTGCATAGAGAAAGAATGCAGAGATCTTAAGTGAGTCTTGAGAAATATATATATACCCATGTAGTCCACACCTCAAGCCAGATATGTCATTTTTAACCTTCCAGAATGTTCCTGTGTTCCTGTCCAGTACTTTTCCTCCTTCAGAAGCAAGTACTTTTCTCACTTTTGTCATCATGGGGTAGTTTTGCCTACTTTTGAACTTCGTTTTATAAGCAAATATGATATTGATTCAAAAGTGTGATTTTTCCAGCACATAACACATTCTTTCATTCCTTATTCTTAGGATTTAAAAAATTGTATAGGGAAATTTCTTACTTCTAAGCAAATTATTCTTAAAATAACTTGGTATTGAACTTGAAAGTACCTCATAATTCACTCAGGAGAATTTATATGTGATTATTCTTCAGGACCCCAACTGCAACATGAGCTCCCCAGGCCCTCCCTGCCCCACAAGACAAGTTGATGCTTTGAGAAGCTCTGTCTCCATCCATGGTTCAAGGCTCCCAGGCCTCAGACCTGAAATTAATGTGTTTTTCCTTAACTCAGAAAGAAACACTGTCTTCTGTAAATTGGGAGAAAGAATGTCAAATGGGGACTAGAAATGTAGCTCAGTGGTAGAGTGCCTGGCCAGCAAGTAGGAGGCCCTGCATTCAATTCCCAGCACTGCAAAATAAATACTAATACAAAAGAAATAAAGTGAAATGGGAAGAAGTTTCCCACATCCTTTGTCACTTCCTGTCACTCATGTATAGCTTTGTAGGACAGATTTCTCTTCTGCCGAGAGAATCTTGTTCTTCTAGGGAAAAGAAGGGTTTGCCTTTGACACTCCACCATCCAACATGTTTCTTTTTGCCTTGGTTGCCACAAAGCCCAAAGCTTAACTGAAACCTAACTGAAGCACCAAAGGAATGGGGTGCTTATAACATCTTTGACTTCTCCTTTATGATTTTGTATTATTTTTATTTATTTTTGTGTTGCCATCCAGTGTTGTGTATGCTTTCATTTTAGAAGACCTTTAAGTCCTATTTAAAAGCAGGAGATCTCTCTCTCTCTCTCCCTCTCTCTCCCTCTCTCTCTCTCTCTCTCTCTCTCTGCACACACACACACACACGCACACACACACACACACACACAGAGAGAGAGAGAGAGAGAGAGAGAGAGAGAGGTATTACATAAACATTCTTCCAGGAAAGCCCTGGAGCTATTTTTTTCCTCCCCATCATTTTGCAATATGAACCCCAGCAGCTTCAGTAAATCTACAAATTATGTAGTCACTCCTGTCTGACAGTATTAAACACAGGAAGATGCCTGGACAGAGCATAAAGTCAATTAGGGAGGCAGAGAAGAACACTCCCAAAATTAAATAACAGATCCAAGAACACAAGAGATGGCCTAATTTGGTACACAAAGATTTGCAATGTGACAGGGTTCCTCAAGGAGGGGCAGTCACTGTGGGCCAGAAAGGTCAAGGAGGCTATCCTTGGAAGAAGGCCTTGAGCTAAATATGGGAGTGGGTAGGATCTGGGTGCATGCCATCCTCACAGGAGAGATCCAAGACTGCAGAGGCTTGGATGTTGCTGTATAGCATGATGGGTATCCAGGACATTCCCAGGCACATGAATTTATAGAAACAGAAGGTTCTTAGGGGCAGGAAAAGCTTAAGCATGGCTGAAATTAATTGCTTTAAAAAAATTCCATGTAATAATATATTTTAAAGTATAAAGTAATACATGCTGATTGCAGCTAAACAAGTGTTACCAGATGTATAAAGGAAGAGTTTCTTATCTGCCTCTACCACAAGGAACTGTTGCCTGCAGCCTAGTGTATACCCTTCCATGATGAAATGGAGACCTGCAAGGAATACCAAGAGCTCAGAGAATGCCAGGCCATAATCTTACACAACAGAGAGCCATATAACCCATAAGCAGGGCAATGTATGTGAAAATTAGTTTTTAGCAAGATTCACCTGGAAGTAGGAATAAAGAAAACTGTATAAATCTCAAGGCTGGGGTTAGGGGGTAGTTGGCAAGGGACATGCCAGACAGCCAGTCATTCCTAAATGGCTGATTGCCTTTCTCTGAAAGGAGGAGGCCAAAGACAGCTGGGAACCCCAGTCCTGGTCCTGAGAAGCAGGAACATTCTAGCACCCACTGTGGTCTCCTCTGCACCCACCCATTTTGGCTTGGTTCTGCCAGCTACTAAGTTAAGACTGGCTTCAGGAGAACATTTTCTGAGACTCAATGCCTCTCCTGATCCCATCCCCGGCATCTTTGGGGGAGAGATCTCTTCCTTCACAAAGAGAATTTCTAAGCTATGTGGCTCAATCCTTTCTTCTAATGCCACAGGTGTCTTTTCATGTATAGACCCGTTGCTGTCTTGCACACTGTGCGCCATGAGCTCATTTGCTCTGGTATGAAAGCCGTTCCCAACTGTCACCGCACAATATGTTAAACATCTTGATCCACGTTTGCTATTATGTACTTAAAAGCTGATGGGCTTTGTGCTGTTTTGCTTGCCAAAGCGGCAGAGACTTTGTTCTCTGTGCTTTTCAATGATGTCTTTGAAATCTATCTCACATAGGTATTTTTCTAATAGCCTCAGAGTTGTTAGAGAGTATTTTAAGTTTTAGCTCATTTTCCTTTGGGCTTTTGCATATGGAGCCTCACATGAATAGCATTTACTCCCATTTAAAATTCAGCCTGGGAGACAGGGCTTGTCACAGGTGTTCATGAAGGAATGCCATTGTGGTGATATGGTCCCAGAGCAGGACTCGGGTGGGCTTCCAGGTTCACTCTGCAATTAGCTCCCTGCTCTCAGGCAAGATGAGGAGGGGGTGGAGGCCCAATGCGGACCCCATGTCCTCGATTGGTCCGTCATCTCATCTCCTGGACTGCTCTGCTCAAGCCTGTCCTGAAGTTAGACAGTACTTCCTAAATGAGAATGCCTGTTGTGACAGCTAGGTATAGAATTCAGAGTGGCTAGGACTGTGGTCCTTAAGTCTGGGCCAGCTTCCATCCAAACATAGCCACCTGCTCCACACATAGTCTGCTAGCCATGGTTAGACCACCACCACCCCGCTGTAGGGGTTCACCAGCACTAACCCAGGCTGAACTCCCTTGAGCTTCTGGATTGTCCAGTCTCCTTTCCAATTCTCTGAAGGGAACTGCTTCTCCTGCACATCAGTCCCTACCCTGGCCAGGGGCCTGTGTCTCCTCATGGATCAAGCCCAAGCCTTTGGTGGCCACCTTTGGGGTCTTGACCTACATCTCTGGAGGCTACAGTCCCTCAGGTAAGAATAGCGAAAAGCCCTGAACCTGTTCCTAGTCACTTTTACTACATCCCTTGACTGCAGGTTTGACTACCTAA